>NW_023596746.1:22626221-22985704 GCF_011947565.3 Pollicipes pollicipes | reverse complement strand
TCAATATGACTCCAGAGATCCCCAAAACTAAGAAGAGAGCTAGAGACACCAAATTGACGGGGTAGGTAGGCCTGTATGTGAATTCAGTTGTATCGAATTTGAGGATCGGGCCTAAGAAGGTGTGATCTTGGAGTCAAATAAGGTCAAATAAGTCTATACTCGGATCGGTCTTCGAAGTGCCCTTAGAGCACCTCATGTAGCCACCTTTAACCAAGATATCTTTTTAATTAAAAGACCGCTGAGGTGCGTTTCTGGTCAGCGATCTCCTGACTATCAGGAGACCACAGTGACCAAAATCTACCAGAATGCTCTGATTTTTACTAATTAGGTAGCATCAATATACTAGGAGGTATGCTCCTGATATCAAGAGGTTGATCCAGGTCGTTTTAGGTCAACGATCTCAGCTGACCTTTATTAAGTCCAAAATGGAAGACGAAAAGGTTTCAGAAAATGGAACCGATCAAGAAGCCTGGCGTCCTAATGGAACGGGAGTTTGAACTTTAAACGCTCGTTCCATTAGTGAGCTAATTTCATTTGGGGCATCATAATAAAATGACGTCATATTGGCTCCCATTCCATTTTTAAACTTCGAAAAGGGAATGCTTAATCTGACTTGTCGACGTCACAAACCCGAAACCGTTTTGAACCCGCGTTTTCGGACCAAGTATACTTATCTTCAAACGGTCCTAAAGGAAATGGAACGGCATTGACCAATACTCGACCTCAAAGCGAATAACGACTTGTTCCTAAAGGTACCCGATAAACCTGATGACAATTAACTCACCACGGTCCCACATCATTTCACACCCCACTAAAAATGGAGCCCGTAAGCACCCACGAACGCACCGCGCCGGACGATGGCGTGCTTACGAGGACGCCATACAGAAGTACGTAAAGCGACCTGGCGACAATCGATGTCGGTGAACATACGACAACCGCACACAGCAAAAATACGCCCCTCACCCCTCCCCCCCCCCCCCCCCCGGGCGTCTCCGCAGAGTATCGCGCGTCCCCTCCGCCGGGGGCAGTGGTGCTCCGTTCGGCACCGCGGTGCTCGGTGAGGATGACGGCGGCTTCCGCAGACGGGACCGGCGACGCACGTCAGCTGAGGAGGAGATAGAACATGTCAGTCAGCTGAGGAGCAGATCAGAACACGTCAGCCGAGGAGCAGATCAGAACACGTCAGCCGAGGAGCAGATCAGAACACGTCAGCCGAGGAGCAGATCAGAACACGTCAGCCGAGGAGCAGATCAGAACACGTCAGCTGAGGAGCAGATCAGAACATGTCAGCTGAGGAGCAGATCAGAACACGTCAGCTGAGGAGCAGATCAGAACACGTCAGCTGAGGAGCAGATCAGAACGCGTTGCCTGTGAGACGACGTCAGAGTTGCCCGGCCTGACTATCACTTGTTGGCCGTGTGCCGCCAGTCGGAGGTCGCTGCGGGGCTCCTGGTGGTCGGCACCGCACCCGTCGGATACCGCAAGTCACATGTGGCCTGAAGCGGCGGAGGTTTCGGGATCAGTTTAAAATGGTAGCTACATGTGGTATGCAGCTGCCTCTGCTTACCTCGGCCGAGCGTTGAGAGTGACTTAAGTGAATGCTTTAAGGTTGTAACTGCAATTCCAGATGCCACGCTCAAATTTCTTCGGCAACCTCTGACATTCTAGCAAGCCTCTTGGAGTTCCCATCCCCTTTAATGAGTTCTTAGTGCCGACGGCAAACGAAAAATGGGCACCGTTATAAATAAGCACGAGGTGTGGGAAAGAGCGAAAGTGACCCATGTGTCAGCTGATAAGGCAGTCGTAGATACAAGCGACCGATGTTTAAGAAAGCGGCTGAAGAACTTCTTCACGGACAGGACGAATAATATATTTTATATCACAGCACTGATGTTTGAATGTCTTAAGATGTCCAGTAAATTGGGCTTCGGATGACTCGTTCAAGGAGTCAGCTGAGATTGTAAAGTTCATTTCCAGGTGATGCATGAGCTGGCGGAGCTGGATTGGCCCTCGTGGACGAGTAGAATTGGTAGTAGAGTAGGTAGAGTAGACGCGGACGAGTAGAATTGCCTTATATTGCCGGCGGAGAGCACAAGCAATATACTGACTGCAACCTGTGCGTGAGCATCCAGTAGAGGCTTCCGCATGCCAGGAAAATGGGTATGTTGGATGGTGGTTTATCATGTTAGCGTATCTCATTTCTAGCGGTCTAGTGTCTTCCAAGATGTGTTACCTATGTTTTGAGCTTTTCTGACTTTGTTCTGCAGACTTCATTTTATTTGTTTTCGTGTGAAGAAAAGTAGAAGGATGTACCGAGCTTCATTTCTAACTAGCATAGGGTTTCCATCTTCAGCATATTCCTTTTTACATATTTTGTATCATGTTACAAGGAAAATACGGTCAGCTTTGGGCGCGGCTTGTGACTCATAGCAGTTTGTTTTGTTACATCAATTAATAACTGATATAATCACAATTTATTGATTGAACTGATAATTGACACCATAATCGGTCCCAAGCCTTCTTCCTCCAAGGACACCGAATGGCAGGAGGACAGCAATGTTGTGCTTCCCCCCTGATGAAATCCTGGATTGGACCTGGAGCTAGAGGGCGTCAAAACGGTCATTTTGAGGCGCCATAACCAATATGTTGAGGAGACCCTTTATCAAAGTGGGTCATTTCAAGTCCCTAAAGCTAAATTTAAACAGGGACCAAAATTCATGCACACAACAATATATGTGCCTTTCACCCTGGGCAAAATTCTGGATCGGTCTGTTCCACGACGGAGCACCAAAAGCTTCCATTATCGGGCATCATAGCTTTCATTTTCCAAAGGCACACATTTCCGAGGCAACACAAAGCATCCTCTCCCCTGGACGCCCTGAGGTTTGATGCCCCGACAGAGGTACCAAATCTCATCGCAAAGGCGTAACAATGCTTTCATTTCGAGGCAACCATAACTGTTATTTTCAAGAAGCACGCATTCCAGAGGGCACCAGAATGGGCCCCGACCCTTTACTCTGAAAGAGCTGGGCTTTACGACGCACTAAGCTGCTAAGGCTATGTGGCATCACCTGCCTCTCACCCTGGCGGGAAGGGCGGGCACTTCCTTTACAGCAACAACAAAAACGCGCGGGCTTTACAACACCCCCTTTGCATGGAATAAAATGACAGTGTTTCCCCCGGAGGGTTTTGACATATCCAATGTTCACCCATGCAGCTGGTGATAACCCTAGACTAGGCAGCCACAAATACTTGTGTCTTGACAAGTGCGACCACCTAAGCCCGAGGTGCGACAGAAGCGGTGGCCCTAGGCCTCTTGGCACCGATATTGACGTTTAAAATATGTGCCCGGACCCTGCGCCCTATAATGAATTTCAGGGAAGTTGCAGGATCTGCTCCTACCTGCTGCTCATCGTTGAAAAAGGGGCCAATGTTTTTTTCAGCGGCGACGTTAGCAACCTATAATCTATATGAAGGCTCATTACAGCAGCGACATGAGGCCTGTGAGGCTTTGTTACTTCAGCCCTGCATGTACAACCAGCCCTGTAAGAGAGCAAACACTTCGCACTGGTTTTCCAGCCTTATCTCTTCAATGTTTGGGCGCGAAATGTCAAAAATGGTAAAAAATTGCATCATTATCGCCATCTCGAAGGGAGCTTGCAGTCTTCAAAGTGCGGCTGAGTAATAGCGTTGGAGAATAGACTTTGTCTTCTTCATAGGCCTCGTATGCCTATGTTTATACTTAATATTCCATTGTTTTATTGGATCGCATTGGCTTGGGTTCAAAGTCAGTACAAAATTGTGATGCATGATGCAATTACAGAACGTAAAGCTTAAGCAATTGTATGTGGCAGGGAACATCAAAGCCATGTTGTGGAAAGCTCTAATATCTCTCACAATGACGATAAATGGTTTGTGCTTTCCAGACAAGATTGCAACGGTGGCGTCCGGAATAACATTGACACCGGAAAACTACCACGGAAATGTTGCGTCGGCACAAACTGAATAGATGTATGTGACTTACGAGTGAGCGAGTTTTATGGACTTTAAACGTGAACACTTCGTAATCAGATGCAACGCAGTTGGGAAAAGTGTTAGGCTTCGACGGGAGACGTGAACTGCCTCTCCCCGCTCAATCCGGATACTGATTTGGACACAAGCAAGTGTAGAGGAATCTGGTGTCCGAGATATTTGCTATCCATGCCGTACAGGATGATCCACATGACACACGAGCAATACGGAAAGGTGTCTGATGCGGTGCTGGAAGCTTTACCAAGCCATCCAGCTGACTAGGTAATAAAAGATCGGAGCACGCAACACGTTTATGTAGGAGGATCTCCATAAAGCTTCATTTTGGCAGATCGCGGTAGCTAGTTACGTGACATGATTTTGACGGACTCCCACCTCAGCACTCAGCTTTTAGTAATGTTCGTTCTTCCTCCGTGAAAAAGCCAGTTTATGAGGCACGAGTAGATGGCAGCTATGGGACCTATGCCAAGAGCACTGGTACCTATGGCAAGAACATTGGTACCTATGGCAAGAGCACCGGTACCTAGTGCAAGAGCACTGGTACCTATGGTAAAAACATTGGTACCTGTGGCAAGGGCATTGTTACCTATGACAAGAGCACCGGTACCTGTGGCTGGAACACTAGTACCTATGGCACTGGTATAAACAACCCTATCGCACAAAAGGACATGACAGCACACTTACAACCTCTTGAATTTAGCCGTCGAGCATCTGCAGGCAACGTTAAAGATAGACGCCGCTCGGTACACAAGGACTGCTGTCCTGCCGCCGTGCGCACTGCCGGGAGGAGGGAGTGGGGGGGGGGGGGGGGGGGGGGGGGGGCGCAGATTATGGTCCATGCGGGTATTTCGATCACTGGTCCGCGTTTTAGCGTATGTTTGAAATAAACAGGCAAGACCCTGCGGTTCATCTCGTTCTCGGGCTTTGTGCGCAGCGATAACAGTTTGTACGTCACACATGTGGCGAGGCGTGGCAAAGCGAAGGTCATCCCGCGCGCCAGACACGTGGTCATACTTTCGGAGGCCGGTAACTACTCTGGTAACGAAGTTAACTACTTAAATCAGTCTGGCCTCGTTTACAAGCTGACTCCTGGCCATAAACACGAAATGCAGTATCTCACGTGCGAGATGACCAGACACCGCACTATGGTCAGCAGCACTCGTCGCGGGAGGAACCGTCTTACGCGGCGGAGACCGATCAGGGTGCACCCTTTTACTATATCACTGACGTGTGCGTCCCAGCTCAGGTGGCGGGTCAAATAGCACACCTAGGTTTTTACGGCCAGGCTCTCCCGAACGGTCTCCCCACCGATCCGACACTGACGGGGGAAAGTCAGCGGGTGTTCTGTCGTGTGCCAAGGAGAAAGAGTTCGGTTTTGGATGCGTTGAGCTTGAGACCGTGGGCATGGAACCACGATGCTGGGGAGGGCAGGGTGGTTTCCATGCGTTGGATGAGAGAAGGGAGGTTGCGTTAAACGTTGGATATGAGGATTTAGGTGTTGTCATCGTTCTGGGTCACATGAGCGTCCGGTGCGTGCAGGCTGGGATCGTTGGCGAAGATTATGAATGATAGAGGACCAAGGGCTGGTCCCTGAAAGACTTCCACGGTACTGCGGAATGGCTTGGAGACCAGTCCGTCACCAGAAGAAGAAAAGGTGCAGGCTGACTGGACATGGTCAGAAAGATAGGAGGAGAAACAACCCGGGTCAATGTTAAAGAGCTGAAACTTGGAAAATAATAAGGAATGACGTTAAAACATTTACTGAGATCCAAGAGGCACAGGATTGAAAGATGACCACGATCCATTTTGGAAAAAATTGCTGTCAGTCACAGGGAGCAGAGCAGTCTCAGTGGAATGGCGGGGACGGAAACCATCCTGGGATGAGGGCAGAAGGTGGTTGTGGGACATGTAGGTGAACACCTGGCGCTGCGCCACATGCTCGACAACCTTGACCATGACAGGGGCGATAGAAAAAGGACGGTAATTGGAGACCAGGGTTAGATCACTGGATAAAAATAGCATGAGCCAGGGAGTGTTTCCAAGAATTCGGCAAATCGCAGGAGGTGAGGCAGGTGTTGATAATATGGAGAATGATGGGGCCGATCATCTTAAAACAGAGCGGCAGGATACGAATACAAATGCCATCAGATCCACACGCCCCAGGACGCTTCATGGAGACCATGACCTCGTGCACTTCACCAAGGGTCGTGCCAGTCACCCGGAAACGGCGAGCGCCCACACTGGGCAGGCGATATGGGACGGCAGGGGCTGCCCGAGACCGACCACATTGGCTGCAACACGGGGGCCGACTTTGATAAATCATGTTTTTATTAATGTTTTGAAATAGTTCATTTATTAATCATTTATCTCGTTTGGCGTCGCGGCTGGGAGGTTGCGAGCACTGCCCTTTTTCCCGCCAGCAGCGGGCGGACAATGCGATGCAGAGAACTGCTCCCGCGGCCGCTCCTCAATATCCGTCGGGCAGTCACGCCTGATCGCCGACCTCACCGTCCGGTCCAGATCGCGGAAAGCCGGCGATCTCCCCTCGCGGCGCAACACGCCCCTCCGCTGTGTCATGAGGTCAAGGGTCGCTGGGGTGACAGCTGGCACGCTCGTATTCCTCCATGACATCAGGTCGATCGGAGCGTGTTTGTCGATGGGTGGTGTCAAGACAGACCAGCAAATGGGACCGCATATAAATGACCAATGAGCGCCTAAAAACACCGGGCCAGTCAACATGGTACAAATCACGAAGCACGCAAACATGGACAATCCGTTTAAACAGTCGAATATGGATGCGGAGAGACTTGACACGACACTTTGGGAAAACTAAGAGCGTGAGAACAAAATGGCACTTATGCACTGCGAGCACTGGCACCTATGGCTAGAGCACACTGTAAGGACACTAACTCTCTCCCTCCCTCTCTCTCTCTCTCTCCTCTCTCTTCTCTCCTCTCTCTCTCTCTCTCCTCTCTCTCTCTCCTCTCTCTCTCTCTCTCTCTCTCTCTCTCTCTCTCTCTCTCTCTCTCTCTCTCTCTCTCTCTCTCTCTCTCTCTCATGTCCTCAAAGAATCACTAAATAATCAATACATAATCAATTTCATTCGGGAGTGGTCATCATCTACACAGCTGATTTGTCTAATATAGGGGAATATAATGCGCGCATTGACAAATAACCTGCTTTACTTTCCTGCACTTCCCCTAAATCATCCATTGTATGAGGAATGCAATTAAAGGTATGAATTGCCACCAGATGCCTGCATACTCCAGCAAATACAATAAGCTTGAACCGCATTCGAAACACAATTAGGCGCCTCTTGGTAACCAGGTAGTCTCTGAGTGGAGAAATGGGCCCTGTTCAGCTAAAAGGACCACGTGTACCCAACGGGTCATGCGGGTGTAAAGGGATATGAGCGCCTGAAAGACCTTGAAGGCTCCGCGGGCCCCTAAGAACCCAGAGGTTATCTCAGCGGTCAGGAGGCTCATCAGCGGCCAGGGCGGCCCTTCAGTAGCCTGACAAGCTCTTGATCCGCTAAAAGATCCCTGGGTGGCCAGAGAGGCACGAAGCAGACAAGAGAGCATTGTGCGATTCCAAAAAAAAACTAGCATCCGTAGGGCCCTTGAGCTGTCGGAGGGTCCCACGACCGGTCAAAAGGGACTTTTGGGTGATAAAATGGATCTATGGGAGGGGTGCCAACTCGCATACACACAAAAGCAAATTTGCAAGGGATTGTGAAGATATAAACATAGCTCTGACAGCCAAATCGATCGTTGAGCCCCCAGTGGGTCATCAGCCACCAAACAAAAGCTTCGATGGGCAGAATGACCCACCAGCGATCGGCGGTTCCCTTTCGTGACCAGGTGGTCTGAGCGACTAGTTAAGTCCCCTCGGGATCAGAGAGGGACCCCACCCACCAGAGGCTCTTCATCGCCCAGAGGGGTCCCTGAGCGGCCATAACGGTCCTGATCAGCTCGAACGGTCGGTGGGCGGCCGGACCGCAGCTGCTGACTCTGTATGGCGTCAACTGTTTCTCTCCCTGGCAGCAAACGCGGACACCCGAACATAATTGGACCACGTATCCATGGTTCTCTCGGCGCGCATCTCAAACACTTCATCAAAACGGTCAAAGAGAACCTGGGTAGTGCCGGGGTAATTTTGGGTGCTGAAGGGACTTTTAAATTTCAGAAGAACCATAGGTAGCTAACAAGCCGCTGAAGCGGTCTGCATGCCCACGGTGGCCAGATGAAGCCCACTTATACGCCACGGCGGCCTCAGGGTGGTCAAATGAGCCCTAGCGAGTAGGCAGAGGATGGCTCTTCCCATTCGGCACGACCATTTTTCTTCCCGCTGGACGCAGCAAAAACAGCTCTCCAAAGAACCGAGGTTTTCGTTGTATGCAGTCAGGGGAGAATGGACGCCCACCGCCACCCTTCCCCTCTCCCCATTCCTCAGTATCCCACAGGACCTTGAGTCATAATTTGGCGTGGGGCATGCGTGTAATATCTGGGTGCAATACTATATCTTGTGCAGCAAGATATTTTATTGTTTTCGTATGGGAGCGACTGACAGGGTATGGCAGTGGAGTGTTATGCAGGCCGATATGCCCAACCGTCCATCGTGTCGGCTCCCAGTGACATGGGATTGATTGAAAATCTCGCATTGACGCGGTTTCTCAGTAGTGTGGCGGTTGGCAGAGCTGCCGAGATTGGTTCGAAACCAGCCGCCGAGCTTGTTAGTAGACATTATAATATCACGTCACAGGACATAACAATTAGTAGCGAGACTAGCAATGACACTGGGCTGTAACAAATGATGTTTCGGACTTAAGAATGAACAGAACGGCATGCGTTAGAACATGATTAATCGCACGGAAAACAACACGCAGAGAAACCGTAAAGTAAGTACAGATTTCAGAGCTTGCTGACAATTATACGTGTTTTAGCAAAGGTGTAAAAGAAATCACGGTCAACGAAAGTTTTTTGGTCCACACAACGGCTCAATGACAACTCTCAAAGGACGTCGTTAGTTTGTCGCATAGCTGTGGTTAAATAATTTGTGGCCCGGTCTGTTCTAGAAAATATTTTTAAAAAAACAGATGGTCTAGCGCTATACACGGGCTAATTGTTCCTGATTTAACTCGCCAGAAAAGCTTCCTACGT
The DNA here is from genome assembly GCF_011947565.3 of Pollicipes pollicipes. Classification (NCBI taxonomy): domain Eukaryota; kingdom Metazoa; phylum Arthropoda; class Thecostraca; order Pollicipedomorpha; family Pollicipedidae; genus Pollicipes; species Pollicipes pollicipes. The sequence goes on along the minus strand of NW_023596746.1, from coordinate 22,976,516 downwards.
GAGAAGCACAAGCCTCTGCCGAAAAGAACAAATGGGTTATGATCACTTGGAGCATGGTTATACATGCATGTGCCATCGCATACAATCTTCATTGATTTAAAACGCTTTACCTAGTAAGCCTTCCTGAAAACAACTACCGCGTCTGCAGGAGCTTAAAGGGAGCGTTCTACATTTGCATGGGTTTCGAACTGAACCGGCCATCCTGAATACCATTCCGTGCAGTTCACAGCCCTGCCCTTCTTAAGACTAAGTCCCTTTATTTTCTGAGCTACACGCCCGCGAAAATTGGGAGGGTATTTCAAAGTCGCCTTGGCATTCATGACGTCATAGTAATGTTATTCAAATCCTACCATTGCATAGGCTATACAGCGATTAAGGCCAATAAAAAAATTATGGTCAAGTCGTTCATATTTGTGAGTGCGACTTCCGGTCATAATGGCCCCCAGTTGCTTGTCAACCAATGCCATAACGTAATCAAACAATGACGTATGGATGAGCGTATTTGCGAAAAGTAGAAATTGTGGTGTCTAGAACAGTCCTTTCTGCTAAAAGTACACGAATAGTTAAAAGTAGGCTGGTTTCATCAGATCTGATATCTGCTTCATTGTCCTCAAAATATAAATACTTCAAACCAAATGTGAAACATTGCCTTTAACTTAACAGTATCATATAATCTTTAATTCAAACGGCGATGCATACCAGGGTAAAAGGCGCCGGGTAGAATCCACTGCATCATATGAATTGCAGTACAAAACTAGAAAGACACTAGATATGCAAGTTATGTTAATTTTCAGTTTGTCCTAAACATTTCGCAACCGGTAACTGAATGCAGCGTGGATGCCACAATAGCAAGTGCATGCAAAATTGAAATGTTCGTCACGTACACAATTATTGTAAGAATTTCTCAAGGAATTGCACACCGCGTTACACCGAGAGCATGTATTAGCTGCTAGCAAGCCATTCGGTACGGTCCGCAGGGAACTGGTACAAATGTCCGGCTTTGACCTCACACGCCAGGCCTCACACACGACCTTTGGCTTATGGATCTGGTACATTACCGAAGAGCTTCTGAGACTACTGAGCATGTGTCGAAAGTCAGAAAATTTTCCGCGCATCATGCATGAAGAGTTTTTCCCGGTACGCCGTGAGAGTTTGGCTTCTCTAGCTAGAAGTGGTCAGTGGATTGGCGCAAGATACTTAAAATATATTTATTTTAGTGCCGGTTCCACCAAAATTGGCATGTTCGGTCCATAGCTCTGTAAAAAGTAGGTCTTTAAACGCGTGAAGCCTATGGCTAACCAGAAACGTACGTCGTAGAATGCGTACTTTTGCGTACTTTTGTGAAGGTTGGATGCAGATGACATGATCCTCTCGATAACTTCATTTTGCCTGACGAACCTCGCGGAATGCGTTCTTGACAATCCCCCCAAGTGCTGTTCTCCACCAGTTGCCGTGTTTATTTTGCTTAGGTTGCGACCTACTGCGCTGCTTCTTCATTCAAGACAAGCTGCATGTTAGCTGAACTTTCATTCACTTTTCATTCATATCTCGATCGACGATCTCAGATTCACACTGCGTCAGGTGACGGAACACTGGTGCTCTCAATCTCCCGTGTTCCACGAGTCCGCGCACGCGCACGCGCCGAGCGTGACTGAACATCGGCGGAGGCAGCAGCCTGCGAGGCTTTGTGAGCGCGCAAATTGGCTGTTTCGGCTGTTGACGCCGCTTTTCGCCTCGTATAAGCGACGCTGACCTGGAACACCGGCCATAAACAGGCTGCAGTGCGCGCAGCAGACATTATAGGCTTGCTCTGAACGAAGCCAAAAGTCATTAATCCTAATTGTTTGGCCGAGAATGAAAATCTCAGACATTTCTGAATTACCGTTGTGCTTTTTCTGCTGCCACTGAAGATCAGCTTTGTGGCTGAGCTCCCCTTGTCACTTTTGACGCAACAAAATCCCCTCGTAATTGGACGAGCTTCGTTTTTAACGGAAACTTAATGTGCGCTTTCACATCAGCAAAAGATGGTTAAAAAATAAAGGGGAAAACAAGAACGTACGATTCTATCCTCAACAGAGAGACGACACTTAATATGACTTCCCATCAAAACCCTGCTGGTAGCGAGCCAGTAAAACAAACGCAGAGTAGCTGAACGTCATCAAAGACTCGGACGCAGCGTGCGCACGACGGTCAAACTTCACGAGGTGTGCCGCTACGCTATAGACATCCCCCCGATATCCCGTCGCTAGTTCAAGAGTTCAGCTGTGTGACGATGGCCCCGGGTCGGCACTGGCTCGTAGTGATGGGGTTTACCGATAAGAGACGAGTCGCGCGACCATCGATCACATATCGATCTCCCGCATCAAGGAGGATCACCTCTCCGTCAAAGGGGCTCGGCTCCATGTGCGGTGTCACGCAGCCACGGCTTCAGGGACGTTGCAGACGCGTGCCGCAGAGCGCCGCGCATCAGTATGAGCTGACCGGTGGGCCTGCGAGTGCCGGCGGGGTATGGACACGGACATGGGCATGAACATGAACTAAGTATGGGCACGGAAATAGTGGTTTCCTGCCGTCAGGAAGATATTTAGTAATAATATTGCTTTTATTTAATTTTCGTTTCGTAATATTGCAAGGCTTGGAAGCTATTTGATTTCAGGTGTGGTCATCTGTTAATTGTGTCTTGCAGCGGCCGTGACTTTTTCAAATCACCTGTGCGCCTTTGTCGCACGTCACTGTGCAAGACGTTTGGAACAACTTGGTCACCTACATTGCGAAGAAAAAAGGTGACCGAAGCTGGACTGTGTCGGTCAAAGACTTAGACTTGAAGGGACCATTAAGTCGCAGACGCTTTTGGAACTCCCCATGCTGTCTCTGACATATGCTCTGTCAAAGGGCTGTAATTCAACTCAGCGCCGCAGAGAAGTGCCTTACAAAAGGCTTCGTGACCCATGAAATGCGACCTTCGACGATATCAAAGGCTTGAGGGCCGTCAAAAATAGCCTTTGCTACTAAGAGGAGGCTCTGGACTGTACCGCCTCATCTCACAGGGGCGCCTCAAGCTTTAAAGCGTGCTGTGGCTGTGGGGATTGGATTCCTCGAGCTGGGGAAGTGGATCCTCTGTATAAAGAAGGGCCAGACTACGCAGGCGTCGCTGTCTCCACCACCGAACCTGTCTATGAGCTCAGTGAGACTTCCAACCCCAGAAGTTTTGGTCCCTGATAAGGGTCTGGTAAGACCTATCTTGAAACAATTGCGACTTCAATATTGATAAAGAAGTTCATTACAGCGATATAAAATCACACATACAGTATGTGCATCAAAAGTGGTTACTAATTACTCCTCCTACGCCATGCGTGGATTATTAAATGTCCAAACAAAAGTTTAAACAAAAGTCGCTGTCGTGAATCGTTGCGTCAAAGCGTTATGGAAAACGTTTATGCATCAGAGCAACGTAAGGGCGTCTAGTTTACTGGTCACTATTGCCACTGGACAAACTAGCCAGCGGGAATATTACAGTTGAAAGAGGCTCTCTTGACCACGTGTCACCCTTCCCTTCCTCCTGAGTCTTATATGGCGCAATTATGAAAACCAGGGTTCCTTCGATCATTAAATGTACCCTTGTTCCAATCTGCCCGTCGCCTGAGAACGGTCCTGTAAACCACACACTATTCCCACCTGTTCACGCACCTCCCCTTGAGTGTGGTCCTGGGTGTGCCACTGGGCCCATCTGTTCTATACGCCGCCGCCAGTCAGCAACACGTTGCTCAGAAATCCCGGTGGATTTGGCCGTAACGCCGTAATGAAGCTCGCGGTGAGCGGGTAGCCTGCGGCAGGGTCGCGGTCCGACACGTGGGTGTAACGCATTAGGCGCGCGGGGTGATTGCGGAAGCAGGGCCGGCCCACGCCGTGGCCGACACGCTGGCCTGGCCGAGCCTGTGCGCGCTTCCCGCCCTGCTCGGCGCCGAAGACAGGCCGGCCTCATCACGGCACGGCCGACGGCCCACGCGATTAGTGATGCTGGCGCCGGCGCCGGCTGGGTCAGCATAGATTATCCGGCCGGTCGACGCGCCCCGGCGGTGCCGACCCACTCTCGGGCCCGCGCCCTGGCCGTCCCGACCCACTCTCGGACCCGCGCCCTGACGGTTCTGGCCCGCCCTCAGGCCCGGGCCCTGACCGTGCCGACACTCCCTCGGACCCGCGCCCCGGCGGTTCTGACCCGCCCTCGGACCCGCGCCCCGGCGGCTCTGGCCCGCCCTCGGATCCGCGCCCCGGCGGTGCCGACCCTCCCTCGGACCCGCGCCCTGATGGTGCCGACCCTCCCTCGGACCCGAGCCCTGACGGTGCCGACCCTCCCTCGGATCCGCGCCCCGGCGGTGCCGACCCTCGCTTGGACCCGACCCCCGGCGGTTCTGACCCGCCCTCTGGCCCACGCCCCGGTGGTGCCGACCCTCCCTCGGGCCCACGCCCCGGCGGTGCCGACCCTCCCTCGGACCCGCGCTCTGACGGTGCCGACCCTCCCTCGGACCCGCGCCCGCCGCCGCCGCGGCACGTCCTGTTTTTATAGCACGGTGGCAGGTGGCGGTGATTGGAATTAATTAAAACGACGCACGTCGCGTTGTACGCCCGGTGCAGGGAACGATCGACATTGGGCAAGGTCGGACAGAGTCCGGGGCGAGGAACGGCCGGTGTCGGGGCAAGGGTGGGGCAGGGCTCGGTGCAGAAAAGGATGGTGTTGGGGCAAGGGTGGGGCAGCGCACGGTGCAGAGAATGACCGGGGTGGGGCAAAGATAGGGCAAGGCCCGATGCAGAGAATGGCCGGTGCTGGGGCAAGGGTGGGGCAGGGCCCGGTGTAGAGAATTAACAGCCTTGGGGCAAGGGTAGGGCAGCGCCCGGTGCGGAGAATGACCGGTGTTGCGGCAAGGGTAGGGCAGCGCGCGGTGCGGAGAGCCGGGTGCGGAGAGCCGGGTGCGGAGAACGGCTGGTGTGGGGACGAGGACGGGGCGGCGCCCAGGGCAGAGAAAAGCCGGTGTTACGTCCAGAGGCGGGCAGCCGAAGCTCGCCATTTTGCTGGGATCGGTGCGATGCTCTGGTGACTGGTTTCAGAGAGGTGTGCGCCATTCGCTGACTTCGGCAGCCGACTCCTTCATCGGAGAAGTCCTGTTCCCGATTCAGCAAACAAAACCTTCACTCAGCTCTTTTAGGTGGTTGTGCTGCCCAGGCAGGTCATTGGGCTCCGATCGGTTACGCCTAGGATCTAACGTCGCCTGCCATTATTAATGCTATCAGATCCAGCCAGATCGTTCATATCCAGTCGGTTCAGTCACATCCTGCTGCCAGGTGCCGTGCGAAGTCGTTGCACGACAGGTCCAGGCACGTCCTGACGGCCAATGACCAGCTAGTTGCATTCGTTACAGAGATGTCTTCGCAGATACTGCTGCATCTACCCTTGATTGTGTTTCTCTGTTACGAGCTTCAGATGATGCACATGCTGGGACGCTGTGTCACTTGCTTGTAGACGAAAAAAACTACGAGAAAAACACTGACGTTCAGCCAACATTTATCCAGATCAGTTCGCATCAGGCTCGCAACCAGCTGCAAAAATACCCGCGTGAGTGAGCGCCACGGAGCAGCTCCTCGATGTGGCACTCAACGCGGGAGGAGGGCGAGAGTATGCAGCGCAACGAGTCGGGTAAAGCCTGGACAAGTACGTCCCTTGACGCCCGGCAGGCCCTGCGCGCGGCCACGTGCTGTGAGGGCGCACGGCATCTGTCGAGCACGAGCGCAGCCAGGAGCGGCCCGGCACGGCGAGGGAGCGGCCCGGCACGAGTCTGTCAGCTGACGTCCGGAACGTGTTGCTTACGTCGGCCGGGTAATCAGCGAGCCTCCTATGCAGGCTGCCGGGGCCGCAGCTGTGCCCAGGGAGGCGTTATTTGCATTCTCCTCGCGCCTCTCGTGAGGACCGAGCGCCGCGCTACTCACAATGCTCAGTCGACCAATGGTATCCTGAAAGCATTGGGTTGGCCACTAAACAAGTTCTGCTGCATCTATTTACAACTTGATAATGCATATGAATGATGAATTGTTTTCTTTTTTGTTTCTTGGATAAGCGTGTTCTTTTGTAATTCATCTCGTAGCATTTCGCTTCACTGTCGCCGTCGCTCCGACTCCACAAAGGTCCGTTGGCAATCAGACTTGCAGCGCCTTTAACATGACACAACTCAAAGCAAACGAGACCTCTCGGCACGCGTGGCCAGTCTTGACCGCCTTTGCTCGCACCGCCCTCGCTCGGCGTCACCGTTCGTCTGACGCCGCAGGCTGTGACCACGTGACCCCGTCGGGCCAAGTGCCGCGGCTCACCACGAACTGCCCTGTCGGGCGCGCGGGCGGACGGAACACGACACTGTGTACTTTTGAATTGATCTCATGGTAAAAAGAAATGAAATCACGGTTGGATAAATGACTTTGATAAACAGTGTCAATCACTCAAGGCGATGCATGAATAGTTCCCTTGGAACTTCCGATTATTGACGGCTAAGCTTCACACATTTAAGCGACGAAGATTTTTAATCTCAGTTCTACATTTTGTTCTTTTGTAAATATTCCTCAAACACATCAATCCGCTGCATCAATACGCAACCGTGAAAAAGCGGGCTACTTACTTTATTTTCAAAAGTATCATACATTTTCTTAACTTATTAATTGTGCCTATTTGCAACTTGTGCTGCACGTGTCTTTGTAATGCGTCTGATAAGATGCATTATGTTCGATATACATTATGTCCCGTGTTGAGTAGGAAGCATCCTTATCAAGGTCCTAATATTATCAGTCGTATCGAGCAAGTTGTTAATCGCTCAAACTACGCGTCGTAAGCCCGTAACAAATATAAAGGCCGTAAGTTGTTCAGTGCGTTAGCAAGAAACATTATTCACATAGATAAGACAATAGTATTGGCCTTTTTCGGAAAAAAACAGGAAGAATGGAAATATAATTAGGTTGGTGTTTCCGCAAAACGTCTTTATCGAAACAATAGCAGGAATGAACTCCGATGATACGTACACGTAGATGATGGACATTGATGTGTTTGATGAAGTGGGTAAGTGCCAGAATTTTTTACACTTTCGCAACATTTTTTATGCAGACATTTTGACACAGTAGTGTGCTACAAACACCACAGAACACATACGTTGGAAAGAGCAAGGCAAGCTAAATGTATTACTTTCACATTGATGAGTAACGAGTCAAATGAGATTTCTCCCACAGGACTGGCTACTTCAATTCAAAATTCTAAGCTATTCAGAGCCATTTCGAGAAAACCGATATTACTGATCCAAGCGTCCGCGTCTGATGTAGCAGTAAGTGAAAAGCACAAAAACGCTGAGATACTCCCCTTAAAAGCAACAGTTGGACTGTGCTGCATGAGCCGTCTGATTTTTTGGAATGTGGAATCGTCACGTATGATGATTCCATATCCCGAAAATTCAGAAGTGAATTCCCTTCCGCTATTCTTTCGATAAAGGTGTGTTGCCGCAATATCTAACAAACTATCTTTCCATTCTCCTTGTTTTTCCGAGGAATAAGGCTACTACTGAAAATATGATGGGATATATATATATATATATATATATATATGTGTGTGTGTGTGTGTATGTATGTATACATGTATATACGCATATATAGACATAGTGTAATATATATGATAAATAATACACATAATGGCCAATATGCGTAGCGCAAGAAATACCAAAAGAACGAAAAATATCGATTGTTTCGCAGCATTCTAACTCAATCGATCATCATAACCATCAACATCGGAACTTATTTACCGCCCTGTCGGAGAGTATATAATGAAAAAGATGCAACTATGAACAGGCACACTGTGCGCATTCAATATACATGAACGCATCACCAATCTGCACATAAAATGTGCACTAGTTTTCTGGTCCCTGGGTCCGTTCTTGCCAAAAGCCATCAAAATGACTCTGTCACACCACATTAGGGCTGAACTGGGGAAAGGAGGCAGCTATCTATCCTTCCGCAGGCCGAGTTTACAAGCCACCCCAATCTTGACCGCAGAGCAAAAACGCGGATCCAGCAAAGCTCTCAGCAGCCTCGCCCAGGCGGTGGGCGGGCAAGGCTAGAGCCCACAAAGGGGCCCGGCGCAAGTGTTGCCGGAGCAACACAGGCTGTCTGAGCACACCAGATCGAACCTTATCCTGCATCCGCGGTACACGCAGAGCGCTGAGAATGGCAGTGTTGTGCGCTCGCCGCGGACGTCTGACTGCTGCTTCTAAGGAGGGTATCGGAACTTTTGCACCTTTCACTTGTTGTTACCTGAGGCGCGCACTATTGGATCAGTAATGCCAGTTTTCTCGAAATGGTTCCGAATAGCCTAGAATTTCACATTGAAGTAGCCGATCCTGTGGGAGAAATCTCATTGGACTCGCTGCTTATCACTATGAAAAAAATACATTTAATTTGCCTCGCCCTTTTCAACGCGTGTTCTGTACTGTTCGTAGCACACTACTGTGTCAAAATGCTTGTGTAAAAAATACGAAAGCTTGAAACGCTCTGGAATTTACCCCAGTGGCTTTTTCGAGGCGCGATGTGGCTTTGGGAATGCATCACATGATCCATGTGACGTGCTGGTACAAATTTGACCAACCAATTTCTCGGTAACAGGCCATTGCCCACGGAGCCAATCACACGCGTTCTTTCATTGGCTCCAGCAGACGTGCACACAGTCGTTATCATGATGGTAGGCGTGACTGCAGGGAAGATGTGTCGTAGCACGAGGAAGTGCCGTTACAAGCGTGGCTGGCGCAAATTGGAACAGAAAATGATTAAAATTGATATCCTTATTTTGTCTTGACCGTGCTGCAGTGGCACCACCCGGTGCTGTTACAAGACGTTACTAATCCTGAGGTTTCACTCGCAGGTGGAACACTACCTTTAAGGCAGAGGCTTGCTAGGCCCACATAACTCCACGTCTGTTGCGGTTGGAGCGAATTGTGCGCTTCCAAAGGGAAGGTCCGGGGCCTCAATGGTGCGCCACAGGAAAGCTATCTCCCGTGCCGGAAGGGGGAGACTTCTCAAATAAAACGTAAGGTGGATTACGCGCGTGGTGCAGACGTGCGCGCTCGTGGGTACGTTGCGCAGCTCCGGATCTAGCGCAGCACCTAAATGCTCAGTTTAGGCACGTTCGGCTAATCTTTGGCCGCTTCGGTGTCATTCGGGTATCCCTAGTAAGAGCCTGCCTCTGAAAACAAACCCATGGCTTTTGGTGCGTGCCGGATTGGGATGTACAGCCTTTAAACGCCACTAACTGGCGACCTCTTCAACAATCCTAAGCATAAGAATCAGGTGGTGCGCGTTGCTGGAGAGGATGAGGATATCGTCGAAATAACACACTACTGATAGGTGATAGCCATGGGTTTGGGCGCTCCAAAATCTCTGTGGTCCAGCTGTCTGATGAGTGGAAACAGAAAACATTCGAAAATTGAGGTGACGAAGTGACGAATACCTATGACTAATACGCCTGTAAAGCGGTTAGCTTGGCGAACGTTGGCCGCCTAGCATGGATATGAACTCCGGGAGTTGATGTTTTCTCACGGATGGAACCTGTTGGTGAGAAACATAAGCTTCATGCTAGTCAAAACTCGCCTAATCTACGAGCATTCATCGATGTCATGGAGAATTCATTCAGCACTCGTGTAGAAGCCATGGATCATACAAATATGTCACAGTTCGGTGCGTTAGAGTTTCACAACAGGTACAAGAGGGTCACTGACTGGCTGATGTTGGTTATCACTTCCTTACGAGCACGTTGGAAGTTTTACACACGGGTTAATATTATAATAAAAGGTTCAGGATTTTGTCAAGCCAGCGCACATTTATTGGTGTAGAATGGCGACTTAACACGGGCCCGGGTGGCTGGTTGGATATCCTTCACTTGGGTGGTAGGGGTCAATTTAAACTCCCATCTGAGATCTCAGGAACTAAGAGAGCTAGAAATTCCGATTTCATAGAGGGTATTGGCCTGTACCTGAACTCACCTACGTACAATTTTGAGGTCCCTAAGTCATCACCTTCGGGTCATATAAGGTCAAACAAGGTCAATCTCCGGGCTGATCCCCGAAGTGCCCCCAGAACCTAGATACCTGTTCTAGGCAAAAAGTATCTTGCTCATTTGAGGTCAGTGGCTTTTTTTGACCTTTTGAAGGTCATGGTGACCAAAAGCATACAAGGCTGCATTGAGTTTCGCATTTGAATAAGCGACAAATACTACACTCAGCAGGATGTTCCTAACAGCAAAATGTTGACCTGGGTTATCAAAGGTCAGCGACCTATTCTGACCTGTGAGAAGCCAATGTAAAATGCATAGCGCGGTTGCTACAATTGCTGAATTGGAAATGAGCACCAGAACCTACCCAATACAGCAAGCCATAAAGTAATAAAACAGATTAGTTTTGATCTTTGTCTGACATTCAAAACTGACCTTAGGTCAATGTAATTTGTTCATTCAATTGTTGTGCTACCTAATAAGGTACCTCAGTGGTGTATAGCTTCGTTTAACACTCCGTTGTTGGATCAGATTGAACGATTCTCTATAAATTGACATCGCAGAATCCACGGTCGGACTTTGACCTGCCGTAGGTCAGCTACCTTACAGGATACATATAAATTTATAGGCAACAAATCCGCTATGCAACTGTCTAGAGCTATGCAAAATTTGGTGCGACTACGCCGCGTCGTTCGGAAACCAGTCTGAAAAACCTTCTGGAGGTCAAATTGACTCCCGACCTGAGTGCGCGTTAAGGCATACTTCAAATGCAACCGACGGGGAAGCCGCCGTACATCCCTTTCTGTAGAGCGGCAGCGACCGCAGTGTCCACATCTGCACTTATGGCTCAGGGAACAATCAGAATTCGAACCCCACCTCGCCACGTGGGAGCCGAAGGCTCTAACCACTCGGTGTTTTGTTCTTTGAAATAGGTTGCTAAAAAAACAGATGTTCCTACTTTACCTGCTGTCACTTATCAACGTCGCTGCAATGTTTCACAAGGTGTATTGACTTCAAAACACAACCCGCAAAGCCAGTGGGCGTGCCGTTGTGCCGTAACAGCAGACTCTACTTTGCAACAGCTGTATTTCATAAGTTTTTTTCATCGAAATCTTTGCAAATCATTGTTTGCTAAATATGCATGGCTTCTTTAACATTTCCAAGGCAAGGCGTTTAAGCCTTAGGCCTTCAATCATCCCTGGGGCTCGCCTTTTCCTCCGCAATGAATGAATGAACTCAATCCGAAGGGCTAATGCCGCCCGCCGACAACATACGATGCGTACGCTTTCTTTCGTTCTGCTTAAAATACTCGGCGGCGGCGACTGGGCGATTGACCGGTGGCATTTCGACGTCGCGAAAAAAAAAATACTGACACTTTAGGCCAAGTGCGTCTTGGAACGGAAAAGTGCACGAAATGATAAAAATGTGTGGTTGAATACGGGCGATGAATCGTCGCGAAAAGTGATGCAAATTTGGCCACGACCGTAGCGACAGCTGTGGGGGCAGCGGGCTGCATTCGGCATCATTTTCTACATGCCGACATTCCTGGCTTGCCAGACGATTATTGGCGCAACCGCTCGGCGCACAACTTTGTGTTAGACATGGACATGTTGCTCAAGGTACAGGGGATATTTTGCTCTGTGGTGCGTATCCAACTGCAGAGGATGCCTTGCTCGACGCTTTAAAGTTGGATTCACGCCTCCAGCTGGCCTGGTTGCGGAGCTAAGTCATAAAACGTGAAAAATCATTGTCGAAAATGAGTGAATCCATATGCGGTGTTAACGTGCACGGGGCAAGCAGCATGTGCAATCACCCACGTGGCGGCACACAATGCCCTGTCGAACTCCCTATCTAAGCGTGTTAATTTCGCGTCGCCCCGGCTCGCGATTGCCGAAATGCGGCGACGGTTCCGAAAGCCTCCTCGCCGGCTCAGGTGCGGGTCGCTTTTTCAGGCTGCCTACGCAAAATCAATGGGGCAATGAACGCAATCGGCACCACGCGCCACTCGCTGTCCGTTGACCTTACTGGCACGAAGCTTGCTACTGCACGTTGTCTCGTGCTCAGGTGCACCGCGACAAAATTTCATTTTCAAGCGACCCGCGTTTTGGCTTCCTGGCCTGCGGACCACCTTCTTCCCGTCGAAAAGTTATGTAGGATCGTGGATACAGTGTCATCGCGCAATGGTTCCTTAAATGCAATAACGTCACTAAGTATATGAAACAGGTATGATAGCATAATATACTATATTCCATGGTCTCTCAGACAGGTGGAAAATTAATGCTTATTTTCCGGTGACTGCAAACATCTTCCACTGAAATTTCTAAAATGCGAGGTAGGGCGTGCCAGACACAAAGGCGCCTCTTAAAGGGAGTGTGCAAAATGTTTTCGGTTTTCTCAATGCATGCCTAAGGGGGGTTCGACAATTATGCTTGGTTAATTTGGGTTGCTGAATGCGCATTTGGGTCTTGCGACAGTTTTTATTTATCTATTTTCATCGATTCCATCGGTGGCTGTGCGTGAACAGATGCAATCCTAAGAGATAAACCAATCAGCGGGCAGGAAAAGACGAATGCACTGGCTTACATGTGGCGAGAACGGCGCGCTAGAGACATGACCATTATTTTGGTTGCCAAGCAACGCAGAACAATTGCATCTCCCTTGAGTCCGGTGCAGCCGATTGACACGGCTCAATGCTTGTTCCCCATATCAGTATATAGTAGCCCGACAGGAATTGGCGCGTATCAACCGACCAGCCTTACCATACGCCTAAACCCGTACACTTGTAGCCCTCAGCTGAATGTAAACAAAAAAAGACCAGCATAATGGCCGCCGCCGTCGCCGGGTTCGCAAGCTGCTGTCGGCGCTGACAAGCAGCATCCTGAAAAAGTTATTGGCTAGAGCTAACGATACCTTCTCACTGATGTCGATGTGTTTAGTAGTGAATATTGGCTGGGACTACCCGATAATTTAGTTTTTTCATGCAAACCAAAGACAGTTTTGGGTTTGTAGCAATATCTCGCCAGTGGAGGCGAATTTGTAGAAACCAATGACACCAAAATCTGTAAATCAAAATTCCCTGGCATCCTAAAGCACGGTCAAAAATATCAACTTGACTAGACATTTCCCTTTAATAAACGTATATTTCCTTATTCCCTTTAATATGTCACCATTATATATTTCCCTTTAATAAAAGTATAACAGTAATAGTATAAGTAAGTATACTCCCTCTAACAAACGAAATATAATTTGCCGTCCTGTATCTATCCGGCACTCTTTTGCCATTTCTGCATTCGGTGTCCAAAACGATGTTTCGTGTCTTTAGAGGCGCCTCTGTATTTAGCGTGCCTTGTCCAACACGCATTTTAGCAATTTCAATAAAGCATATGTTAAGTCACAGGGAAATATGGATGAATCCGCTTCTGATTCGAGACGCCGTCGAATGCCTTGTGCTGTGTTATTGCATCTGTTTTGTATGGCTGTTGACGTTAATGCATTTAACGAAACGTTGCGTGATGACAGTGCAGGCGCAATTCTACCCAAATTCTCAAAAAATGGGAGCAGATTTGCCCGGGAAAAGGCTGGCAAGAAGCAGAAAATGCACAATACGCTGTCATGTTCGCTGATACAGGTGGCAGAGAAAACCTGCTGCCAGCAGTCAAATTCTCCAGGTGCGCCGTGCTACCTAGCAGAGTCACGGGGCCAGCTGTGAGTCTCTGAGGCAGCCGTGCGATCCGCGATTTTTGTGGTCGATTCCAACGAGGCCTGTTGGACTGACAATATCAGTGCCCGCATATTCATCGAGTGCGCGGAAAAGTTAGTCGCTCCGCTCACATAGGTTTGTAACCTCTCTGTGAGTCCCGCTGTCTTCCCGGGGAGGTGGAAGGAGGCAAACATCATGCCAATTTTTAAGGAAGGCGACAAAAAGGAGCAGTTAAATCACAGAAGTATTTCCGCGTGCTTTCTCTCTTCAGAAAGATGCTGCAGCGGGTCGCGTCTCATAAGCTGTTCACATCTCGCCGGTGTTATACGATTATCAGCACGGTTTTGTTCCTAGGCGCTCGTGCAGCACGAAGTTACGTGTTTACGTCAAATTGGTTTGGGTGGCCATGTCGGAAAGATGCCAGTCGGATGCCATTTGCATTTTTTATTTGGCTGCTATTTGGAGAAGTAACCATGGGTTTCTGATCCGCAAGCTCAATCATACTACCTGAGGGAATCTGCACTACAGTCGCTTGTCTCGTATCTGTCCGACAGGTGTCGGATGGTTGTCGTCAACGGAAAAACTCCCGATTGGAAGCTGGTGACCTCCGGCGTCCCGGATTTTCTCACTGTTTATTAACAATCTTCCGTGCGTAACTGAATTCAGCTGTCTTGTGTGTGCCGATGACGTAAGAACTGTCCGCAAAATTACATCCCCGGCTGACGAACGGCTGCTGCGGAATAATCTCGAACATTTGGTAGCGGGGCCGGTCAGGTGGGTCCTCTGGCCAACTGGCCCTCAACCTATGACATATGAAACGTTCTAATGACCCCCAGGCGCGTTTTTGTCCTGATCAGGGATTACAACGATAGAATTCAGCTTGAACACGTGCGCAAAATCAGGGACCTCGGCGTAACGCTAGATACCAAACTAACCTTCGCTGCACATGCCTCTGGCAGTGTCAGTTAGGGCAAGCGAGCACTTGGTCTTCTTATGCGGTTAGTCCACGTCGGTAGCAGCTGGTCAAAATTCAGCCAAAGCGCGGTGACGGCTGCGTATCTTACAAACGTGCGATCGGTTTTAGAATATTGCAGCGTCATCTGGACGTGGCGGTCAATGCCCACACAGTGCGATTCGATCGAGCGCAGCACAAATTTCTCATTTGGTTGCTTACACACGCATTCTCCGGGGAGACAGCTCGTCTTTCTTATCACAGCCTTCTGCTTCATTTCAAAATCCCATCGCCCTAACAGCTCGAAGAGTGCAGCACGATTCACCCCTTCTGAGAAATATATTCCAGGGTAAACTGGACACTCAAATCTTGCTAGGCTTTTTCCCTTTGCTCTTTTCGCCTCGATCGACCCGCACTCGAACTTTGCTCACTGTACCTCGCGCTCGCGTGCAAACAGTACGCGGCCTGTTTTGCAAACTGTCAAGCGTTGGGAGTTCTTTTTTAGCGAGCATCGCTAGTGCGGATATCTTTCAGAACAGTTTTGTCATTTTTAGAATTCAAGTGATCGGGTTTGTTTCAATTCTGTAGCATCATTACTTAGCTTCAAGGAAAACCAAATAGGCGAGCTCATTTATGACTTGTATAAAACAACGAAGGGTTTTATTCAAGCAATCAAGCAAACACACAAGACTACAAAAAGACTAATTAACCGTACATTTGCTCTGGCATATCTCAAAACTTGCATAGCTCATACATCACACACATTCATGTCGTTGGAGTATGATAAAACCATTTGATGTAAAACAAGCAATGTTACATATGGTGTCCATTGTAATGTGTTCGTTATGTCGGGGAACAGCGGGGCATGATAAGCCCGTTTAGTATATCATTTATGTTCTATCCGAGCAAAATATTGGTATTGGTGGACTATTGGAGTATTTGTGGACAACCCCGTGCCCATGTGCTTACACTCACTGAGACACTCGGTTAATGGTGTAAAATAAAATTTGTTGGCTTGGAGAGGGTGTGGATCAAACACATAAAATATGGCAGATTCAGAGAAAGTGGGTTGATGGGCTGGAATTATTACACCTTCAGGAGAACTCAGCACATAAACCAGAGTCTAATGTCCAAGATGTGTTAAATAATTGTCCTAAGAGGGGCTTTTCCACAACCAGTACATATTCGTCGATTCTTCACTTTACGATAGGACAGGAAAAAAATGTTCCAGACTAGAACAGACTCAAATGGAGCTGAAGCGTATCATTTTAGACTGTTGGTAATTACTATTAACCGGACGGAGTAGAATTTACACACACGTGTATATGCATATACAGAGAGAGAAAGAGAGAGAGAGAGAGAGAGAGAGAGAGAGAGAGAGAGAGAGAGAGAGAGAGAGAGAGAGAGAGAGAGAGAGAGAGAGAGAGATATATATATATATATATATATATATATATATATATATAAACGTGCTTACAATGACATCGTGCGTGTCATGTTCGCAGATGCATCTTCATGCGGTGTACCCTGAGTAACGCTTATGGAACAAGAGTTCCAAAGAGGATGGCCGTGCCATGGTTTTTTTCTTGCCGACCATTTACCGGTGCTCAGTCAACAACAGGCATCGGGCTCTCCAGGCGTGGTGCCGCCGGGTAGGCCCTAACCTGATCAGTGCAATGCCTGTGGGACGCACATCTCCCAGTGCGGCCCAAGACTACTATGATCTATGACTAAACCGACGCGTGGCTGTTACTACCCTGAAAAGAAATATATTTTTGATATCGACACACACACACACACACACACACACACACACACACACACACACACACACACACACACACACACACATACACACACACACACATACACACATATACATATATATATATATATATATATATATATATATATATATATATATATATGTATATGTATATATATGTATATGTATATGTATATATATGTATATATACACATATATATATACATATATATATACATATATATATATATATGTATATATATATATGTATATGTTTATATATACATGTATTTTTACTTATTTATAAACAAAAAATGTGTTTGCGCCTTTAAAATTAATGTTAAGTTTTTAAAGTGTATTGCCATATGCATATATATATATACATATATATATATATATATATATATATATATATATGTATATGTATATATATACATATATTTTTACTTATTTATAAACAAAAAATGTGTTTGCGCCTTTAAAATTAATGTTAAGTTTTTAAAGTGTATTGCCATATGCATATATATATATATATATATATATATATATATATATATATATATATATATTACGTAGGCATTTGTGTGTGTGTGTACAAGCGTGCGCGGAGTGTAGAGCAGCCGTATCTTTCTGGCCAAAACCAGCTGCCAGCAGCCAGGGCGGCCGGCCATCTGCATCGGCAGCGGGGAGGCCATCCCTGGCACCGAGCTGGGGCGCGGCGGGCGGAGCGGGGCCTGCACTCACGTCTCCTGGGAGCCAGGTCGACCGACGGCGCACGTGTGATGGCCCTGGGCCGGCCACCATCGACCGGCACCGCGCCGCGGCTGCTGCGAACGCCGCGCCGATGAGGCCAATTCGCCGTCATCCGAAGGCAGCCGGCTAACCGCGAGACGTCTCCTGTCGGCCACTGAGGCAGTCTGGCGGCGAGGGGCCCCAGATATCACCGTCCGGCGCCGTGAGGCGTCCAAAGACTTCCCCTGACGTCACATCCGTCATGAGCGTCCGCCGTGAGGTGTCTTCATAGGGCACTCTTGAGAACCGTGTGACCGCGAAACGTCCCTAAACGTCGACAGAAGGGACCATCTGACCGCGAGACATCTCCAGACGTCGACGTAAGGGACCATATACCTGCGAGACGTCCCCAGATGTCACATCCGTCATCCACACCAGTCGCGAGGCGTCTCCAGAGTTCTTCTCTGAGAACGGTGTAACGGTGAGATATCCCCCAGACATCAAGAAAGGGGATCATTTGACCGCAAGGCGTCCCAGACGGCGATTAATTCCTCTCTGAGGATGGTCCGACTAAGAGGCGCCCTTATGAGCAGAACGGTGTGACGATGAGACATCCCCCCAGACATCAAGACAGGGGATCATTTGACCGCAGGACGTCCCAGACGGTGATTAATTCCTCTCTGAGGGTGGTCCGACTAAGAGGCGCCCTTGTGTGCAGAACGCCAAAATCACATAAGCACGCTGTCCCGTAGAGCATGAGCGCAAATATGGGAGAGGGGGGGGGGGGGCATGCAACTTATCAAAATAAGTACGCACCTAACGCAACGTAAGAGCTTAACACTGAACGATTGTACTTGACAGCAGTCTTCTCAATGATCAGCTCGTCCCAAACATCAAATATGAAATCATCGAATATGCTTGCTTCCTGACACGCCAGCTCGGTCAAACCTCCTGGCGTCGTTTAGGGGGCTCACCACCGTTGCCAGGACACGGCCCGGTACTGCACCGGCCTGCGCTGACTTTTTAATTCGCAGCAGCAGCATTTGATATCGTGACTCAGCTTTGCAACCACTTCCGAGTAAATAATTCACCTCAGACGTGCATTAAAGGCCTGCTGTGGCCGTCTGGACTTCCAAATCTGTTCAATGAACGAGCGTAGTCTAGGGAATTGAGGACAAGGTTGGAAAAAGACCAGTTCGTTTGGTCGCAGCGGCACACCGACTGTGACAATCGTTTCGACCACACCGACTGTGACAATCGTTTCGACCACACCGACTGTGACAATCGTTTCGACTACACCGACTGTGACAATCGTTTCGACCACTCCGTCTCCAACCGTCTGAAGATGTCGTCTGGACTTAATACGGTGACGTTATCCCGTCACAAGCGATAGCATTGACAAAGGCGATGGCCGATAGCCGGGACAAAGGCCCGGGCGCGGTGGCGTGGGGGGGGGAGGGACGGGAGGGATAGAAGGTGACGGAGCACTCGGCTCGTCTGAGAGCCCAGATAGGGTTGCATCCCAGTTGCCGAAATAAAAAAAATGGTTGATAAGCTGAGGCTCTACGGTAAGAAGACGGCGATTCACCGTCATGATTTGAAACCTGCCAGACATCACCGACCGGGCACCCAGGGTCGTAGCAGCGGGGCAGGAGTCTCGAGCGGCAGACGACGCCGGTGACGTCGCTGGGTCCAGCTCGGACGGGACCACTGACAGCATCAGCGCCTGGAGAGTGCACAGAGCCAGCACGACGGTACTGGGATACAGACGGCCGCCGGCCTTGCCGGGCCGGACACGAATGTCATCCCGATCCAGACGCCGTGAGGGTGAGTGGTGCTCATGACGTCAGGTGGTGGCCCACGCACGCCACGACGAATTCACGTCAGTGGTGCTCGACCGTACGTGGGTAGACGTCCGTGCCATCAATGCTCGCGATCTTTGCTAGGCTCAATCGGGGTCAAAGCATTGTTTATGCAATATCAGATGACGTCCTGAAAATTACGTGAGCTTTTCTCTCAAGCACGCGATTCCATGGGCTAGGGTGAACGAAATTTGTCAAGAGCAGTGCTACGGCTACTTAAGGGCATGGTCATGCCAGGCCATGATCACAACCTCCTAAAGAAATGTGAGTAGATCTTTCGCGATGTACCGTGCCACGTGGTCTACTGTGCTTACGTCACAGCGGTAGTTAACGATCGCATGCGTACTGCATTCAGAATCAAGACCATTCTATGCCGCAGAATGACCTCAGGTGTCCTGAAATAATTTCCTTAAAGCAAATAGTACCAGCATAACGTGATGTGGGTGTATTCACCTTAACTTGCCACAGGTGATAAGTTGCATATTTCGAGCTTTGGCCTGTTAGTGATTCGTGGATTGATCATAAAAGTAGGCCTAGCATTCACCATGCCCCGTCCAATTTGGACGATATTCGTCACAATTATTCATCTATGGCACAAATTGCACCCAAGCAATTTTTAGGCCTCCAGGTCCCATGGGTCACAATACCAGTATTACAGAAGTTGATGTAGTCTGGAAGATTGAACCTGAAAATATATATGATCTACAAACCGACTGTTAAGATCTGATCAAAGTTGCAGATTTTTAAAGCAGGTGGTCTGCCACATCCATTACAAATAGAAATTAACACGCTAATTTGTTGGTCTCGTAACTTTGTGTCCTATTCTTATATTCGTGACCTTTTCAAGATTATAGTTAATTTGTTGCTGAAAGATGCTCGATGCATTGCCCAAATCATCAGATGCAGTTTTCTTTGTAACTCTGAATCTGTGCCGCTTCACCGAGGTCTACAGTGAAGTCATGATATGAGCCTGCACGTATTTTTAGTGCATGAGACGTAAAACATAGCCGATATGGTGATCATAGAAAGGCTCGTCTCCAGTCAGAAATGTTGGCGATATTCCGAAGGGTGCGAGTGGGCGTGAAGGTCACGCATCGGTCAGTGACCTGACCGTGGGCAGCGTTGGTAAATGAGACGTGGTTGCTAATCGATATGCTGTCATATTCAACGCCCTTCTGAGAAGAAAATTATGAGTACATAACCAAGTAAACAAAAAAGGAGACTATGTTGCAACTTCAGTTTTCGGTGTTCTAGCACTCGCACCAGAAATGTGTTTGGGCCGCAATGGGCTGGTACCTGCTGCGAGCATAGATATTGTTTGTTCTGCAACCGGCCGAGTCAATCGCCGGGAACATATCGCTGTAATTTTTTGCATCTCCGCTTTGGAAGGTAGAAAAATGTCTCCGTGGTCGTATCTCCACAGCAACTGGCCAGTAAACCATATAAGTTGGTGTTGCTCTCCCGGTAAACGAGTCTCCGTCCCCGCTCAGTGAGGCAATAACACAGCTGACGCGACGCCATTACGCGGCCAAAGCGTACTTGCAGTAGTTCATTGCAGCTGCGCAACCACGTTCCTTGGTTTCCCGGGTACAACGTTGCAGTTTGTACGGGAAATTGTCACCAGAGTTTTGATACCACGCGTTCAAAATGTGGAGCTAGGCATACGGGAATCGCGTTACTTCTGAGACGGATGCCCTGGGCAGTATAAGCACAAATTCAACTTTGCGAATATCTGCCTTCATGAGAAAGCTTTTGGGCTGCTATGTGAATGGCATTCCTTTGCTACCCTGCATGGAAAAAAATGTAATACGACGGCATCGTTGGATCTGTCAAGCGAGCAATATTAGGTGTCTGTTTTCAACAACGGATGGAAACAGAAAGGTTAAACCCAAGCGCCTTCTTGCAGTCTTGTCGCGAAAACCTCAGTGCAAAGATTAAGTTGGACCGACATCTGCGGGGTGCGCGTCTCGTGAAAGGAGTTCACACGTTCCACCATTGAGTGACGATGGATGAACATGTCGCACAGCCACGCTTCTTGACATTTTGACAGACCACCTCCCGTGTGGTGTACCCTACTGCCGCCAACGACTAGGCGTGTTTCAGCTGCAGACGCTTGCGAAGCTCCACGTGGAAGTATACGTCCAACATACGCAGAGATATTCTGTGTTCATGTTTGACGTGCAATGCATTGTGTTATATGTGCTGATTTCGCCAATTTGAGATGTTTGTGCGGCAGGAGCATATGCATAGGAATCACAACATTGACACATTTTGTGGAGCACACAGGAATAATGCGGCATGGCTATTATAGGTTTTTACGGGTAAGATTTCCTTTAGCCATCCACTTGCTGTCCATGCATCTTCGTCCATACTCACCCGCTACCCATTCCCGAGTCACTTTTCCCGACCAGTTATTCACCCGTTTGCATTCTCCCAGCACTTTCGTTAACACTGTGTAAAGATTTCATGCAACGTGCACCAAAATTCATCGAATGGGACTGGATGCGACAAAAAATGGCATAATATGCCACTTCGTGAAAATTCTACCCAACATATCATGACCATGTTACCAATATCTATTCCCGCGCCCGTGATTTCCCCAAACTCTGTACCCAACCCAATCTATTTCTCATGCAATGCGGGTACCCACTGGTTGACCCAAGAAGCGAAGTCCTCCAACGGTCATCATATAATGCAAAGCAACAAGCCGATAATGAACATTTCCAGACTACATTGCAAAGCTCACAGGTGTTGGTGACGAATGTATGTGGTCGGGTGTTGTCACCTTTACATCATCCGCTTTCGCGCTCATCATGATAAGCTAAAAGGTGTCATCAAAGTGACACATATGTCAACTAGACACGACATTCCACCTGCACCTACCGTTTAAGGTCGGGTCACGGACTGACACGTGCCCCACGTGACGCCACACATCCTCCAAGACATTACCGACGCATTGATTGGGAGACGAATTCTCAAATGATATCCATATCAGATACATATATATACATATATGTATATATGTATATATATGTATACACATATTTGATGTGCATGCATATATATATAAATATATATATATATATATATATATATATATATATATATATATATATATATATATAGGAACCGCGGGTTTTCAAAATAGGACTTTTTGGAAAGGTTATGGGTGGAACAAAATGACGCGAGATCGTGGATCAGGTCGTAAAAAAGACCAGAAGTGGTCGTCATTTTTTTAATGGACGCAACCAAATCATTCGTGATGAAGTGCTGCGTTGGAACAACGATATCTAACTAACCATTGCATAAATACAAATTATTTTACGGTTCAACTCTCCAGATGACCCCCCCCCCCCCCCCCCCCGTTCGGGGAGTTAGGTCTTGCGACCTATGCGACCGAGATCGCGTGGATGTAACACGCGATAAAAATAAACATATGAGCCAACTTTGACCGAGATTGGAAAAGTCATGGTGAACATGCTTGGGTAATCTATCGTGGAATCTGCGTTTTGACGGCGGCAGGAAAAAATCCTTAGACCTCTGACGTGTTTGCCCGCTTCGCCGTCAACGGATAGACCATAATCGCTGGCGCGTCTCGCCGCCCGGCTTCCGCTCAACTGTGAAGCATGTCTATTGGCGGGACGGCCTGAAGTGGGATGTGACAACACGGGAGGTGACCCGGTCGGACTGGGTGTGACGGATCAATCTAGGCAGTGGCCATCGTTCCGCTCGCCTCAAGTCTTGGTTAGAAATCCAACGTCTACTGCAACTGGTGCACCGCAGATGCTCGGGGTACCACCGACCGCGTAGAACACAAGGCAAAGGATGCCTATGCCCCCGGGGCACAGCTACAGGATGTTACTTTGCGTCGCATTTATTTGTATAACGTTTCTGTGCACGGAAAACTGCATGCGTAAAAGTTCGTATCACATATCTTCGCATAGCGTTCCTTCGTATGCCAATCTTCGTAAGCGCAAATCTTTGGAAGTGCAAAATGTCTTGCGGACTCACCTTCGTCGCGCAAAACTTAGTATTCTAAGCAAATTTGTCCAGAGGGCTTCGCTCCGGTTCGATGAAAATGACTTCGTGTCAGCGGATGATTAGTCCTTCACTCCGAAGATATTTGGGAAACAGTTCGCGGAGGAAACAAAGGCCACTAAATTTTAAACTAAGGATTGCTGACAAGTTGTCATTTTGCTTGAAGCTGCTGTACGAGGAAGTAATACCAATGCTGCTATCATAGCGTCCACATCACAAAACTAGCCGCTCATTTCCGAACTTGTATGTTATGCTGGTTCTCCTCTTTTCATTTCCATACTTGTAGAATTGGCTTTTTTGATGGTATTTGCGTGCCATTTGACGCGGCGTTCAAGAAACGTATCACCTTGTTAAAAAACTTATCAGCGTTCAAGAAACGTATCAACAGTCCAAATCTAAACGCGTCGCCTATCGTGCATCTCCAAATGTTGCGTAAATGTACTGAATCTTTCACAACAATGGCAATGCAGTTGGCTGAAGCCGATGGTCTTTTTGGTGTTTTAAATGTGGAACGGCAGATGGTCGCTGCGCTCGGTCTTATTCCTTCCTCAAGGACCAGATACCGCTCCCCCCCTCACCCCACCCCCACTCACAGCTGCTCTGACCGATGCTAGCCTCATGAAATATCACAGCTAATTCATGTATATCTGTTTTATTGCTTTTCAATTGACTGTAAGATTTAAGTGGCATAAGTCCTCGGAGAAACAGGAATTTCGGAATAGATCAGGTGAATCCATATTGGGGATCGGTTATGTCAATGGAATGTCTCAATACTCTTCCCCTGCCAATTTCGGGGCTTTTCTGTGCTCTAAAAATTGCTTGCACCGTACACCGTACAACCCTGAATTTACACCGTTGCCTACACCGTAGTAAACTATAAACCGGAACCGCTTTCACTTGGCCTGATAAATAAATATGAAATGAAACACTCCGATACACATGTATGGACAATGCCTAGACCTGCATGATTTTATGGACAGTGCATGCGTTCTTATCACAAGAAGTAAACAATCGGATGTAAAAGCGTCCTCAAAACGACGATTATAACACCACGTTTCGTAATAACTGGGACACCTCACGGCGCTGTGGACCATGCCCCTTAAAACGCATCAATGCCAAAATAATTCTGAGCACGCTACATCGTAATGTCCCATCAGCATCATCAATCCATCAACATGAACACGGACGACTCCCTCGGTTATGACAATTTCTGGAAATGTCTTATCAAAGTCTCTGCCGGCTGGTACAGCAGAACGGTGGGGTGGATTTGATGCTGAGTTTTGACTGATTCAATGAGTCCTTGTGCCACAGCTTTCCAGCCGACCACTGCGCCTGCAAAACACATTGCAAATTAAAAAACACAAACACAACACAAATAAAAAGCAACCAATTTGTGGGAAGAGTGTGGCAGATAATACAGCACACTAACAAAATAATACAGCACACTTCAACCATTGTTTATACCATCGTCATGCCAACTGCCCACACTATTACACTACAGTAATTATCACATATTATACACAATATCACACTGCCAGTCTGAGGCTGCAGCCTGTAGCAGGGCACTGTGGCCTGCGTGGTTATAAGCGCCTGGGCTCTGCACAGTTATTCAAAAGGTCTGCAGACCTTTGGCATAACCTTGCCCTTTCCTTTCACTATATTTTTTTTAGTTCTTTAAAGCTCCGTCAGCAAAGTATTTCCGTTTGAGTATAATTTGTCAGCATCAAGCAATAAGTTCCAGAGAAAGCTTGGTAAAACTTTGTCTTCCGGCTTTCCAGCTGGAGGTGCTCGGCTGGGACGCCGGCCAATGGCGGAATAATAAGATTTGGAACTGATATTGCAGTCTGTTTGGAGAAGAAATAGTTCAGTAACGTTTCAACCAGAAGTATTTAAATGACCACGGCCTTACACTGATTCAAAAAGCTTAGCAAACTGCGGCAGGCATGCATCGGCCTTTTATCATCACGGGCCGGGTTCACATGTGACCTCAGCGGTCGAAGCAGCGGAATTCGGCCGGACGGTTATACCTCAAGTTCTAGGGCATTGGTTACAAGTGAAAATGCTGTGCACATTACCGACGTCTCGCAAGAAGGCACCCAACATTGTTACCAAGGAAACAACATTTGGTGTTTTGTTTGTTATGCGCCAGATCATATGCCAAAAAAGCTGACAAGCTTTCGCAAGCTTTTTGAAACTCAAAAAGCCAATATTACATACAAGTTTGAAATCATTGCCAGATTTCGTTTTTGGCCGGTGTCTTAGATGGAGCTCTATGTTAAAGGAAACTATTTTGTGTTCTGACGGTAGGATTTCATCAGCTGTCGCATCTGGAACGCATTCCGTGTGTTTAATGTACCTGATTACGTTACCTGGCATTGAGCTGCCTTAGATTTGTCCTGATTTGTCCTGGCAACCCAGTCAGGACAAAATTGGTCCTGACTTGCCTTGCCCTGATCTGTCGTGACAACTCAGCCATGCCATTTGTTACATATGACTCTATTCTGTTCGCCATCTTCTTTTGTATTTTTCCTCTGCAGCAGCTGAACAACGAACCATTTGTTTCGCTTTAGGGCGAATGAAACCTAACTACGCAATATGCATGCAAAGCTTGGCAATCACAATACACATATGCGTCATACTACGCCGCTGATCCAAGATTTTCAATGCAAACAGATGCAGCGCACCTTTCTAAACGAGCCTTTTAACTTTGTTTTAGGGTGCGATTTATCAGCTGAGCATTGTGAGTAGCGCGGCGCTCGGTCCTCACGAGAGGCGAGAGGAGAATGCAAATTACGCCTCCCTGGGCACAGCTGCGGCCCCGGCGCCTGCACAGGAGGCTCGCTGATTACCCGGCCGACGTAAGCAACACGTTCCGGACGTCAGCTGACAGACTCGTGCCGGGCCGCTCTCTCGCCGTGACGGGCCGCTCTTGGCTGCGCTCGTGCTCGACCGGTGCCGTGACCCCTGCACGTCACGTGACAGTGCGCGAGTTGGTTCGTGAACGGGCTGTAGCCGTGGCCTCCGTCTACCGCGGCCTCGTCTAACACGCTTTGATGACCCATTTATCGTTAAAGCCTTCTAGCAGTCCTCTCCACGTCCGCAACCCTGAATTATTTGTGATAGCGTGGCCGCCTCGGGGAAAGAGCCGTTCGATTGTACTTGCATTGTTGATGATGTCTGAGCAGCAGGTATCTGTCACGTGACAGGGTCATTTTGTCCACCGAACACCATCAGTGCGCTGCCCAACCAGAGGTGATATCATCTATTATGAAAACTCTTCGGTAGGCGAGCGTGCTGCGCAGTGGAGGCAGTTCGATTTGGCCGACCCGGCGAGACCCTGATCGGGTATCGGCTGTTCGTGGTCGTGTCTCGCGCTCGCTGTGACGTTTTGCATAGCCGGCCGATGACGTGAACTATCGCCTAGGCGTTTATGCATTAATGTACGCGGCAGCTAAGTGTGGTAGGTTCTTGATTCCAGCCTGAGCTCGCGTGAGGACTTACTTGAGATTAACTCTAATCTCATCATGGGGCTGGGAAGTGAAGTCTGAATTCCCTCAATAGAACTAGTGAGCTGCAGCTTGGCTGAGTTTCTTAGGCATGCTGATCGATTGAGTAAAAAAGTGTGTGCCTTATAAGCTATAGTTGGAAAATGCATGTGAAAGGGAATGTTCCACATTTGAAAATATTGATGCGAACATTAGATATGATAAAATAAGCTCACTTATAACTAATGGCATGCTCTAAGTGGAAAAGGCTGCTCTCAACAGCACAATTCCCTTGTAAAATGAATATGCCACTCAACGTGTCATTGCTTGTTCACTTAACTGTAGTTTGCCAAAATTAATTGCGAGCCATTTAACGATCATTTTATCTATAAATAGTGCTTACAAACGCCAGATATGAACGACTCGACAAGTACATTTTTCTTGGCCTTGGCTACCGCATGGCTAATGAGATGGCAGAATTTGAATGACGTCATTAGGGCGTCGTGGATGTCTGAGTGACCTTAAAATAGTCTCCACGAAGTACTCTACACACTTTGCAGACGTGTAGCTCGGCATCTAGAGGCGTTCAGGTACTAGGAAGGACAGGGCTGCAAACTACACCACAAGGTGTTCAAGATGGCTATTTGGGTTCAAAACCCCATTGAAATGTGTAACACCCTGCAGACCGCACGTTCTACCGGACTTTCATGCCAGCGGCGATTTCTACGTTCGCATGGAATGAGTACCATTCACAATTTCCAGCACTACCTCTCACGTCAACCTCTTTTCAACTGCGTGCGAGGGAAGCGTAACGTATAAAAGTAGAATGAATTACAAAATCTGAACCGCCATCCGCTAACAACTGCTGTGGTGACGTCACATTAAACTTACCAGTGGGGCAGCGCGGTGAAGTCGGTGGTCGCTCGGTCCGAGTGCGATCTGTCGGTGCACACGACCTGGGCACGAACAGCTTACCTTCCAACAATTGTACGAGCCCATTAGGCGAAGATAGGTTCTCAGGAGTGGTATAGTGTGAGAATCGCATGGGGTGTCACGTTAATTCGCGGTCACTTGTCGAGTGGGGTGACATCTAGCATCTGAAGTTGTAACTAGGTTCGCGCTGGATGCGGATTTTACTCGCCGTTGGCCCCGCTTGACCATCAGCTAGCACGTGCATGGATGCAACTATGGAGTGGGACAGACAGACAGGAATATGTGTAAATCCGTAATGCAGATAAGTTAGATGGTCGTCAATGGAGTTGAAAAGAAAAGTCAACGCCGGTTAGCTCGGTACCTTGCTGGTTTCCCTGCCATCATGTGACAGGCTACACCCACAAAGAGACCAACCTCGGGCACGGTACGGCGTCTGACCTTCACTTGACGTGGCCTGGGATGGCGTGACCTAGAACGGCCTGCACTGGCACCACATTCAGACCGTGATAAGTTTTTAGGGATGCAGCCGCATCAGCGAAATGCAAAATCCACCAGCTCTATCGCGCCAGCACATTCCCAGCAAGCTGTGTCCTGAACGCGGCCCTGCTGACGCCGGCGGTACACAGCGTCTTTGTGCATAAAATAACACGTTCAGCATCACCGGATATTATTTGAGCTGTAAAACGGCACTATAAACCACAATATTCCACATAAGTCTGGTGCGTGCATTTCATATTCTGGTATACGTTTTGCTGAAACGTATCAATTATTGAGGTTACAAATAGGATGCATGCATGGATTCCTTACAAATGTCTTAATGCTAGAGCAACTTCTTTCTTCCAGTTCAGAAACCACCTATCTACCTATGTTAATAAATGTCTTCTCAGTAAGATTGTTGGTAGTTTTTTTGGGGGGAATATTTTGCTGCACCATTTTTTTTTTCGGAAAATGAGTCCCCAATTGTGATACTGATCAGTTATTGGATCTGGAGTTTAGACAAACTTGGGGGGCTCCTATACCCATCACATTACATTGATTCGTGCGAGTCATATAATCAAATATAAGTCTCAAGGCATAAATGTTTCCATAAGCAAGCACGTCATTTACTTCATGGATGATATCAGTCCGCAGAAAAGGTAGGCAGGTACGTCAGTTTAAGAAACAAAAATATCAAATGTAATTATCGGCTACATGACTCAAAGTGTCAGAGTCAGAGTCATGACTCAAATTGTCCAGCAAGCGTCAGATATGACGAGGTAAGTCTCTTATATTTGCATATCTTTTATAAAAAATATTATATATATAAATATATATATATATATATATATTGAAATAAACTTTATATAATATATCACATTATAATATATGTACTATCTTTTATAACAAAATAGCAACCAATCTTTTATAACAATTAAGTACAAAACTGTCCCAGCCAACACAAATTCCCTGTTTAGTAAATATGCTCCTCAATGCGCTGTTTGATTGAGTCGTCGTACCTTGCACAACATTGGTTGAGAGCCAGCTGACGGCCGTTATATTTGGATGTCATGCTCGCGAACGCCAGATATAAACGACTCAACAATTTTATTTTTGTTGGTCTTGATCACCGTACGGCTAATGGTAAAAGATCATTTGAATGGCGTTATTATAGCATCGTGAATGCCTGTGTAGCCTTGAGATAGCCTCGCCGAAAAGTCTCCTCATCTTCACGAGTTTGTGGCTCAAAGTCTGGAGGGGTTTAGATCTTCGGAAGGGCATGGCTGTGAACCGCACCGAATGACCTTAATGATGTCTATTTCAGTTCAAATCCCCATACAAATTGGAACATGGCTTTAAAGCGCATCAATTGGCCGCCACCGTCACCGTGGTCACGTACAGTGCCTGAGCTGTGCCCCTTCCCCTCACTGTACCCACCGCCCAGCTAATGCTCTTCAACCTGCACCTGCGCGCCTTCTGCTCAGCACTCGTCACACGCTCGCTGCGAGAGGGAAAACCTGCAAACGCTCCGTGAGCATTGGTCGCCTGACCATCAGCTTGTCAGCACCGACAACTGGCGCCCGACCGCCAGCCTGACCCTGCCGGCAGCAAACAGGTCAGCGCCTGGCGCACCACCCACCACCGACCTCAGCCCCGACCGGACCGTTCGTGCAGCCGCGGGCAACGCTTTTGTCCTTCGACGGGCCTTATTTAACTGTTAGTGCAGACATTCGACCACAGATGGCACTAGCTACCGTGCTATTTGCCGACCGAGACAGAAATGTGGTGGCGCCGGATACGTTGTCACCCAGCCACGTGGAGCTGTGCTTTGCGCCACGCCTGCTGTCGCCTGGTGACCTCCTCACTCGGAGGCTGTGGTATGCCGATGGTGATAAGCGCTGACCGCACGTATTTTATACGTTAGGCTGGCGACTGTTCTTGTTGTGTCTGTATTGGTAAAGGCGTGCTTTGTCGTTTTTTACGAATGTTATGCAAATATGACCGCAAGCATCCGTGATTTTCGAATATATATAACGTCGACTTTACATGGTCTCTGAGAGGGAACAACAAAGAAATCGGAAAAGGTGGCACGCACGAGTGATGCCGTTAGGTTGGGAGATCCCAATTCCTACATTTGTACCTCTACCTGGCTGGAAACTTGGGCCCCCTTTCGCCCAAATAATCGCCACTTTACAGGACGCCAAAGAGACAGGAGCGTCACAAACCAAGTAGGGCGGCGCACTTAAACCCAGGTATATAGGTGACGCCACGTCTGGGGGGTGAGATGCCCAAAAGGCACACAATGCATCCAGGCCCACGTAGCGTGGCATATCCCAATCTCAGGTAAAGCCGTAGGCACGGAAGCTATCACGTCACGCAGGGACTTGGGGCCTCAGTCCTCTCTGCCAATATTTGAGAACGTTGTGCACCAAACTTACAGTGGTGCATTGCAAAAGCCGGCACAACGTGTCTCTGAGCCACTTTCTTTCTTCCGCTTTCTTTCCGCCCTCTTATAAATGGGAAGATCACCCAGAGATGTGTAACGTTATAGGCATGTCACGCAAATTCCCTCCATCATTGGCTGTGCGGTGCTCATGGTCATGGAAAATATGACCACTTAAGGATTGACATTTGAGGTGATACAGCACAAGTGTCCGTAACAGTTAGATTGCGCGCTGACAGCATGTCTTGATCACGAACCGAGCTTCACCATAAATAACACAGCCATTTGGACAACTACTGGATATGATGGACATGCTGCTGAGAATTTATGTTTCAAGGGAGTGTTCCCATTTGTATAGGTTTTGAACTGAGATAGCCAATTACTTGGTGATGTCACCCCCCCCCCCCCCCCCCTGTCCTTCTCAGGCTTCAAATCCTCTGGTTTCTCAGCCAGGTGCCCACGAAGTTGTGGAGACTATTTCGTGCAGACTATCTCAAGGTCACCCAGGCATGCATGACGCCATAGAAACATCACCCAAATACTACCCCCTCATTGGCATGCGAGATTGAAGACCAATATAGTCATAATAGTCGAGCTATGAGTGTCTGAAGTGCATGGGCGCGAGTTCAGAAACCAACAGACGTCAGTTGGCTCTCGACTGCTGTTCTGCATTGTATGCAAGTTTCGAACACCATTCACATTTTGTGTTAAATCATGCAGTAAATTGGACATTGGTACTAGTTATTCGAAAATAGGGCTCGTAATCCAATAACTCAAAGCGCGATAGCCGATCTTGTGAACACAGGTAAACAAGGTAAGATCACGGGTTAATATGCAAAAATAAGATGAGGAAGAGCTAAAACACGAGCAAAAAAAGCGAATTCTCTTCTCAGATTTTCTGGGATTCGAAATAGGGTCATCTTTTGCGATATAAGCACTGTACCAACTGAGCTAACTGCGGAGGACGATTTTCCCTTTTGGAACCTCATGGAATTCATCTCCTGGATATTTGGGGATTTTCCCCTAGACTTTGACAGCATGTTGGGCTGATGTCTATGCTCGCCTTACTGACAAGGTTGTGAGCCAGTGTCATGTGTGTTGCATCCTTGATCTTCCTGGCTTTCCAGTGTTACCCTCCGCCGGTGATGGCTCCTTCATCCAACGCTGGTCGGTGATGGCCGACTGACCATACATACTCCACCGCACCAAACTTCAGAGTCTCACCCCGGTGGCTGCATTTCTGTGCTATTCCACCCTGACCAGCAGAATTAGACTTATTTCTCCTTCGTGAAACTTGCCACGGCTTCATAGATCGGTGCATATGCAGTTCCTCGTGCGCTTCGCAGGTGTTGGGGGCCTTACTTTGATAAGTGCTCTCCGAAGCGTCGGGCCGTTTCTGAAGCCTGCCCTGATGTTGCATCGTCCAAATATCCTTTTTATCTTTTCTGACAAGCTCTTGTTGCATGGAAATTATGCCGATGCTGTTGGCTTTTTCTTTGCTTACTCTGTTTTTCGAGCACGTCCTTTGGGCTTTCGGTCCATGAAGCCTTCCTGATACCCTCAATCCCGCGGAACGTCTCGTTTATGTAGGGAATTAGCCATCACGCACACATGGCATGAAATGTGATGGCATAAAGGTCGAATGCCAGCCAGTCCTTCTCGGGACCTACTACACCGAACGACGGCCGCAGAGTTAAATAGCCGAAACACTGTACAGATACCTGCGCACCAGAACAGGACGATAGCTCGAACAATTGTTCCATCCGTGATATTAACACCTCGTCTCAGTCCTTCCACAAAAATGTCACCTTTCACAGATCAAATTGGAAGATGGGCCGGGCAATGACGCATCGAAAAGGGTACAAATAGGCATTAGTGCCCCCCCCCCCCCTTAAATACAATGAAAGGGACCCCAAGCTTCAGCAGGCAGGTGCAACTAAATTCAGGCACATCCCAGGATGCGTCTAAACTGAAGTAGAACAAACCAAAAAAATAAAACAAGTCGACGGACACGCCGAATATTGCCGGACTGCCCGGAAACCCACAGGGTGGGGCTACCTTAAAGGCCAAACTCAACAGTAGATGGAAGAGGAGCGCTATTAAACCTAGTGAGAGGAACACCCCCCGGTCTAGGTTGAGGACAGCTCACAAGCGAGCGCACACGAACAGCCACAGCAGGGCGGCCCAAGTTAAGGCGGCGTCCCCAGTCCAGGCAGTTGGTGCCTCCAACTGTCTGAGCTCTGGCGCAAGCTAGCGTGCTAATTCCCAGTGTTCGTGTAGTGGGCGAACTATTTAACGGTTTATTTAGCGGCGAGCGCCAGTTTCAATAAAATTAAAGAAATTAAATGAAGTGCTTGAGGTGGTTAGTTACAGCTCGGGAAACCCGAGTTGGAAGTTTGCATTTTCAATATTATGCCACTTTCAAGGCATAATTCAATGTCAAACTTGAGGGGTTCTCAATATTACACAAGAGGCACAATATTAAACGGGAGCGTGTTCGGATATTTTGCCGTGATCATCCTCTTCAACAGGTAAACAAGTGTGCGTCAAAATGTCTGCCGCTGGGCGACGATCACACTCGTCACTGAAGGCGTTCGCTAGCAGGCAGGCCAAGTGGACCTTGGTCGCCGGTTGGTTGTGTTGCTTCGTGAAGAGGCTCCTCCAGCGCGCATGTAGCCATGGCCGGATACTCTCGCATGGTGGTGTTGTAATGACTGGGTCTGGTCTGCCCCAGCACACGGCCTGACTCATATTCTCCTAGCCACCAGCCAGCCGTCCTCCCAACCCCTCTGCCCGGCTGTGCCCGGGGGCACTGCCCACAGTCCGTATGCGCACTGCAACGCCCTCACGACATCCATGTCCGCTACCCGTGAGCCGGACGGCGGTCACCCATCCACGCCGCACACACGCCGAAGAAATGTGTGGTGGGTCAAAGTCTACTTACAATTTGAGCGGGCGAGGCATGTATAACACGGCTGCCCGCAGACAGTCGTGCGTTATAACGGGCTGGTGCGTCCGTCTCCCTGGTCAGCCAAAGCATGAAAGTGAGGCATACTCGACACTCGATTGCGAATAATGTGTGTTTCGAACAGGCTTGAGTTTTTGGACTGGCGCAAACTAAGTTTGGAGCTCACCCGTCGCGCGCTGTCTCCTGTACAGTCCTCGCCGTCGAGCGTTGAGGGATTTCGCACGATGGGCGCGATGGGTGCGATGGGTGCGATCGTGCGATTTCGCACGATTTTGACTTCCCCGGCAGGTGATTTCGCGCGGTATCATATAAATTGGTGAGGACACTCAGCACACAACACGACAGCCGCACGTCTAACGCCGTTGAACGATATTACAAGATGCCGATACGCTAAAAATAGTCAGACAAAGAATACCGATCGCAAAATATCGACGCATGGAAAAGTGGCAAGAAAACTGTTGATACGCCCAATATCAATTTGGCAATATATTGACACGCAATGTGTCGATGCCGTAAAATACCGACATGCAAAATATTGACATGAAAAATTTCGGAACAGTACATCATTGATATCAGCTTTTTGGAGCACGAGCGTTGATACGCATGAACAAAAAATTGCACGCCCACAATCACCATAACTTTGTGATATCTGATTCTCCATTTATGATGTCTACCTCGGCGCACTGATCAAAACAAAGTGGAAAGAACTCAATAGACCGAACTCAATACAGAAAGTGCGGATTAGTCTTGAATTGCAAGCGTGTCGATTTCTGCGGGTGCGGAGCGCACGAACGAGTCTCATGCTTCTGGCGCGCGCAGCAGCGAAACAAGCGGCACCAGAAAAGTAGCAGTAAAGCCGCTCGTCTGGGGAACCAGAGGTGCGGGTTTCATGGCCCATGATGCTCTGCCTTCCTGCCAAAGCGGGAGGCAGGCGCGGTCATAAAGCCCCAGTGAATGTAGCCGTGCCATATTTCTAGACGTTTCCGACACCCGTGCTCCAAAATAGTTGAAGTGGGTGTTTTACGGTGTCGATGTTTTTCATGCCACTGCTTTGCGTAGCAACATTTTACGGTGGAAGTATTTTTGGTGGTAATATTTTTGGAGTGGATATTTTGCCCGTTGATGTTTGACGTATCGGTGTCTTGTGAGTCGATATTTGTGGTGTCGATATTTTCAGGAGATCTTTCAGGATATTCTGAATAGGATACGCACATTGCAGATATATTGCGGTCGACATTTTGCCAGTCGATATCTAGCGTATCGGTAATTTATCCAGCTATCGTTGGTCCGCGATGACATGTTGGTAATTCAAAGAAATTCGCTTGCAGGCCTACTGTTCGAAGCTTGGGTTGCCGATTGGTTATGATAACATGTTTGTCACGTGGCTTTTCAAACGCATACACCGACGATATAAGCTCCGTGTTGGAACTGGTCATGGAACAAAGCACTGCTGGACTGAACTTGGCATAACGTAGTTAGGAGTCCCAGCAGTCAGTGTGACACACGCAGTTTCCTCAGATTTGTCTGTACTTTTTTGCAGCCGTTGCTGCAACTGTCGTCAGTCAATTATGATATAGGATTCTTATAAGATGGTCTGATACGATAGTGCCTGAGCCTCACGCAAGGCATCCTATACAGTCTTGTAAGATTTGTAATGGATGACATTTTTGCTGATATAAAGGATTTGCGAATGAGATTCATAACGATAACAATGCATAATGTGACCTCGCCAGTTAGCAAACTGTCGTGGCCTGTTTGCAAATTTTTAGACCCACTAGCAGCACGCACTATTTAATCCCACGGGCATGATCTTTATCTGCTGTTAGGTATAGTTCCAGGCATCCTTCAACAACTCCAAGCAAGGCAATATCCGAAAATATTTCATGAGATTCTGTCATTGCTGGTTCCATATTTGTTTACAAATAAGTGGAGGAGAGGAGGAGTTGCTTTCATTTTTAGCTTATTTCCATGCAACGAACGTCCGAATAAACATAGCTCTCAAGTTTGACAAAATTTTGGCGACCTCTCCACGCCCCTCCCGGCTTGAGAGTCGTTACCGTCAACAGCAATCGATTCTTCACAAAATTTGCATTACGAGCACAGCAAAACCCAAAAAGGTATACCAAGTGGTCACGACGGCCACGTTAGCGCCAAAAAGTTCTGACGCGTGAGGGCCGCGGTGCCGTGACGCCGCCGTCAGCCCGGGGCGCCATCTGGGAGCGCCGCCGCCAGGGAGCAGCAAGAGCCGTGGCCGGCGTGGCCGCCAGGGGTGGCCTGGACTGTGTTGCAACGTTGCGGCCGCCAGGCGACGTCCAGGGTTGTGACCCACCCGTCGGGCACTCCGTACCATGGTCCTAGAGGTGGGTCCCAATATAACAGGCATGAGGAGGGTGGCGGCTTTGGGGAAGGGGGGGGGGGAGATCTGCTTTACCTTGTTTGTTTGTTTGTTTGTTGCTTTGCCTGAGGAGGGTGGCGGATTTGGGGAAGGGTGTGGGGGGGGGGGGGGAGATCTGCTTTGCCTTGTTTGTTGTTCAATAGCCGTCGTAGGCGGCGGATTGTAACTACGCAGATCAAAATCACGGGCATGGCATGGTCACCAAAAACATTCCAGCCATTCGGGTGGTCATATCATGACATCATTCGACCCTCTTATCCTCTGCCTCGCTTCATCCTTCATCCCCGTCACGCCCCGCTTGTACGGGACAGGCTGCATGCGAGTCAGCCACGAGTGGGCCGCGAGGCCCGCTGGGGAGGGGCGCCCTGACCGGGTGTCCAGCGCTCATGCACGGATAAAGTTCGGCGGCTGGGAGCCCAGGCCCTTGTAGTCTTGCCCCGCTTCTATCCATTGTCTTTCACCGCACAGCTCCGAAATAATCATTTCTGGCCGAAAGATCTTTAAATCAAACAAAGAACCCTTTCATGACACCCGACGCACGATACTCTACTGAGAGCTGCACGAAACGCAGACAGCCGAGCTGAAAGGTTTCGATCGCCCGTACCGAGCATAAGGGCTGACAAAGGTTGTCAGCGGGCGTCATTACTTTACTCGTGACGTGACGATGTGCTGTTACCCGTGACGATGACCGGAGAATATATGAACCTACGGGACATAACTGCTCAAACCATTTTGCTCGAACCCAGCAACAATACACATTTTTTTAGATCAGCCTCAGACGGAGAGTGCGGATTTCAGCAATTCTGTTTGATGGATCTGCGTTGTCTTCTGCTGCTAAAATATTACTAAAAACTTAGTCTTTGTAGCACCATGCTCCGTTGTAGCTGTCAGGCTACCACGTGTTCCCCTGAGGGCATGCAGGCTCTCCTTAAACGTGCGTCTTCAAGAAATTCATTAAAACGGTGACAAATGCCACGATTTGTTCCACCTGCGTGAAATACCCGAAGACAAAGGTCACAAGCAGCCTTGTCTCCGACTAAATTTTTTTTGAGCCGGCTCAGGGCTGGCTCACATGCTTTAGGATCTGATTCAGCTCATGACTCATAGCTGTTCCGAATATTTTGATTCAGCCCAGTTCAGACTCATCGCTTGCGTTGCATCATTTGACTCATGTCCCATGCGGCTTGCAAAATTAAGGATCCGATTCAGTTCTGGCTCGTTACCTTATGATCTTTGCGGCATACGACTCATTATATATATATATATATATATATATATATATATATATATATATATATATATATATATATGTGTGTGTGTGTGTGTGTGTGTGTGTGTGTGTGTGTGTGTGTGTGTGTGTGTGTAGCATAGGATGGCAAATATGTACAAATAGCCTGGTAGGAAGTTTGTTGTTTGAACCTAGCAAATGCCGTGCAGCAATGTTATTCATGTGATCTGCTACCAACCAGCTCTTGCAAGTCTAAGATGTAGGCTAGAACATTCTCCCGTGTACCCACGACCCAGATCCATTAGTTGTTCAGCGTGCAATGCGGACCTGATATTTATTTCATAAAGTCTTAGCGACAGCATGCTTACAGCAGTTCAAGTAGTGAATGATTGGTCAAGTGTGGATTGCTTCATTGGTGTGACGATTCACAAGGAAAAGTATGGCCAGCCGTTGGATTCTATAGGTAGAAGATAGCCTCTCACTGATTTTAGCATAGGATATGGGAGTGCAGGATGACTATACCATGTAATATCCTCTGGCTTCCCGCTGGCAATAGGCAAACTTTAGATCAAGATCAACAATACTGTGTTTGCTGCTTAGAAATTGCCATAACAAACATTGAGCTGGTTTTGCAAAGCACTCCATAAAATTGATGTATGCCGTCCATTTAAACCCACTTAAATGCTTTCTTAATTTGCTTGGGCCGTGCTGTGTTTCTCCATATTTCCATTGCAATCCAAACCACATTACTCACTGTTAGATTGATAAAAGCGATTAATTTATGAGTCAGGCCATGGAGTTGACGAAGAATGTGATTCAACTCATGGCTCAAAAGGGCATTTTCCCAAAGAGCCGACTCAGTTCGCGACTCACCCCAAAGGCGACTGGCTCGTGGGACAGTTCACGATTCAGCTCGAGTCGAACACAAGCCTGGTTACAAGAGGTCATACATGCGAGGTTCTTCCATGTGCCTTTGACTTTCAGCCCATTGACACACGTGTGGCAAATTCTACTGCCAGGTGGATATGCTGGTGTCTTGAGGGTGATCGAACTAGCATTGACTTAACAACAAGACTACTGGTCCACACCACCCTGAGGCTGTGTAAATTGCTCGATGGTATGGAGGCAGTCACCTAGTCGCATGGTTCGTCATTTGTAAACGAGAGTTACAACACACATAATTTTGTATTACATTTTACGGCCTTTTCGCAAACCTAATTTAGCGTTAAAATCTAGAGCGTGCAGCACAAGCGGTAGACATCACTTGGTGTTCCGGGTATCTGTCAATTTCTCTGTCCTTCCGGAAAACAAGGCGCAGTTTAGTACAACGCTCACGGGACTGGGAATCAGAAATTGCATGCGCCAATCCCCACATTCGTGATATAAGGGTTTCTGTCCTAGAGAAGGGACGAATGTGATATGGTATATCCCTTTAAGGGCCGCTGGATCGACCAGGACATTTCATCCCATGTCGTCAGAATGGCAGCTGGAAGAAACGCGATGGAACGGAATAATAATATGGCTGCTGTAATGGAATGCATGCGCTGCTCTACACGCATGGCACGCTACGCACTGCAATACGCGATGGAACGGAACTGCCGTTCAGCCCCTGACCGGGAATAATAATATGTCCCTAGTGTTCCTCCCACGGAGCCCCTTGCCCGCAAATAAACTAGGGTTCCCATTAGCGTTGGACAGAGTGGGTCGGAATGGGTTAAAAACGAACAAGGCCATCTCGTTACATTAAGAGGTTTGAGCCTGCGCACCTGCCAGCTCGGGAGCAAGGACAGCGATGGCCTGTGTTGCGGTTTCCATAAAACCGAATGGCCGCTGCAAGTAACGCCGAGCGGCGGGCGCCGTACGCGCGACAACGATCGTCTTAACATAATGGTTCCGAATGTCTTTCAAGATTTATTCGTACCGTTCAAAGATGAGACTGGGGACATCTTTTTGCAACTTTGAGGTTCTCCTGTGGACAGATTAACAGTTACAGCAACACGAAGGATAGATATTCCACCTTTACTCAGCTATTCTTCCACTTCCATCACCACATTCCAGCACAATTTCACGGTGCTCCTAGGGCCGATCCATTCTTATCACTAGCCTAAAAATCGAACAGGGTGAAATAAACCACCAGACAACCTTCTAAATGTGCATTTGGTGATTTTGAACGTTCAGGGGTACTTTTTTCAAATGCATCATCATTTTCGTCCACCCGTTGGCCATTGTTCGGTATCAGCCGCGGTGCTGGCGATGCGTGGCCTTTGGAGACTGCAACACCCGGCAAAGCGGTTTTTGTTGCTAAGATTTGTGAGCGTATGTACCCAAAACTATATCACATTATTTGTATCACTAGTTAATCCTCACTAAATGTCGAACATTTTCAGACAAACGCGGCATGGCCATGTTAATACAACTTGTTGACCTATTTCTGTCTACTTTCGTGGGGTTCTTATATCTCTGTACGGCCCACACAAAGATTCTGACAACACTTCTGAGTTCCATTGGCCTAGCAAGAGCCCTCTGTACCATTGTCAAATTAACGGCGCCGGTGATTTATTTTACGTAGTCGATAAGCGCATGATTTATTCAGTTCAATAACTAAAAAACCAGGCAGCAATGATCTCGCGGTACCTTCTGGCTTCTATACCTGTGATAGAAGGTGACAATGAAAGATATGAAAACGTGCCCCCATTAACAAACTGGCCATATCCATATCCGGCATTTTTTTGTGTGGGGGGGGGGACCTTTGTCATCAGGGGACCCTCAGTCCGCACTGTGCTGCTTCCTTTCTAAGACTGGCTGCGCGCCTGCTTACAATATACGCCTCCAAGAGGGCATCAGATATGACGCATCACGGTGAAGATTTTGCAGTGATCAAAGCGGTAGATTCTGCCACCGCGTTGTCTGTTTTTGCATGCTAAATATTTCGTTCGAGTTTTTAAGGTGTATAACCCTAGGTCATGTCACGATGCTGTCACATCATGCTCAAATAACTACATTAAATCAGTTGGTGAAGGTTGTACGGTAATCAGATGAGGGATTTTGGAGAACAAGAACGTGAGGTTGTTTTGCCGCTTTTTAGTCCCCCCCTTTAAACTACCCTTGGACGCGGTGTTGAACTCCGAAGAGTCCCACGTTCACCACGTTTTTAATCACACTCAAGGCCGTTAGGTATCAGTGATTGTTGGAGGCACGTACCTGATGTTGATAGGTGCGCATTGACTTAACGAAGAGAGACGCGGTGCACAAGTAAATAGAAGCCTGTATCTGTGCCTCAACTGTTGTCAAGCTACGTAGGCACTTGCCTGACTCAGGTGAGAATCGGGGCAGAGCAGCGTGTGACGGTGTGTCGGACGATAATGCGGCTGTGGGTGTGGCAGCTGGTATTCACTCGACTTGTATGTTGATATGCCTATAAGCATGATATACACAAAAGCTTGCGTTCTTGGGCTCCATGGACTGTCACACCAGGTGGTCTTAGTATTGTCTTATACTGCTAAGAGAGCATAATTCTGCAGGTTAATTATATTTTTATTGTTTTTCTTTCCTAGTGCTCTGTTTTCATACCAGATGTCAGTGGTGTGTACCTATGCAATTCCTTTTTTGATACAGATGCCTGTTAGTGTGTTATATTGACAGGAATGTGCACCCACATCAATGTTGTGGTATCTGTTGCTTCTGGTGTAGCAGAAAAGGGGGTGGGTATCATATGGATACAGAATGCTAGTAAGCCTGAAAATCAGTGTGCAGGACATAGGTCTATCAAACTATGCAATGTTGACAATATGTAAGTGGAGGGATCATGATCATTGTGTGTGCTGCTTGGCTTGGTTGGTGCTGCTTTTTAAGAACCATCAGGGCTTAAACCTGGATCTCTGTAATGCTGACCCAGTATGTTACCTTGACATCAATGAATGTGACAAGTTTGGCATAGCTACTTATGGCTTTGTGAAATTTGTTTTAAACTGAGAATATACTTTTGTAACAAAATTCTCAAATACTCAGAGCAAAACTATGTTGAAAGTATTTCCAGCCAAAAAAAAAACACCTAAACTATTTCATGTTAGTTGTATAGATTTGGGATCAACTCAACTAGATGATATTTTTCTCTCTTCTGGGAGGCAGGGAGCTAATAATTTTTAGATGCAAACCAGTTTGCTTTGGCTACTATTTATTGACCTGTAAGCAACCATTATAGTTAAAGATTTTATGACTAGGTGTGATTGCATTCCATGGATCATTGCCACAGTTATCACAGGAATGAGTTCCTGCAGTCATTGCAGAGATGTCTGCGGCACTGGTGCGTATCATTTATAGTTCTTTTTCAGGTTTGGGAGGCATATACCTTTATGAAAGTTGGGAGGTCCTCAATATATCCAGTGCTGGGTTTTTGACTAGTCCCATTCCTTATACTCAGAGACAATTGATTCCATATATGACATACAGGGAGTAATAGTGGGCTTTGATGAAGCATGACTTAAGTGTAACAAGTGGAGGGCAATGCTATGTATGGCTCAGCTATGTATGGCTGCATATGGCTCAAACCTTATGTCTGTTGCCTCTCTTGCCAAATAACACACATGCACACACACACACACACATCAGTATTTTGTACCTCTAGCTCAGGGAGGGGCTGAGCAGACTAATCTTTTTACTGCATTATCCATATTATCTAGCATGATATGACCAGATTGAGAGGTGGTGGTGGTGGTAGTGTTGGGGAGGGGGGATGACCAAAATGTGTAATGCAGGTTGTGGATGGATCTCCAGCATTCTATTACATGCAGAGTTCTAAAGACCAGCAATAACATGCTGAATTCTAAAGACCAGAATCCTACCCAGTTTCAATGTGTAATACAGCCTCAGTCATGAGTTATGTTTTATCTGGGCATATGCAGTGCACATCAAGCCTTGTCTTACACCTGTTTAGTGTTGCCGGATTGACAACTTGAGAAAAACAGCTTCTGCTCATAATGACTGTTATGCCAACAGCAAATCTTCAAGCACAATTTTGTAGCTTTAAAGGGATTGGGTCCCATGAAAAGTTCTCCGAGTAGTTACATTTGCAACAAGACAAGTTATAATTTGATGAGGTAGCTGTCTTGTGAGCCCAAACAGGTGCAGGATGAGAAGCAAGATTCTCACTGGTGTATTGCTACACTAAGCTGACCTCCATT
Organism: Pollicipes pollicipes; assembly: GCF_011947565.3. Lineage (NCBI taxonomy): Eukaryota > Metazoa > Arthropoda > Thecostraca > Pollicipedomorpha > Pollicipedidae > Pollicipes > Pollicipes pollicipes. The sequence goes on along the minus strand of NW_023596746.1, from coordinate 22,934,298 downwards.
CAGAAGGTGTGGATGATTTTGCTCCTGCTGAGAAGAAAATTGACAGATTTTTTTGAAGACTAGGCTAGAGTTTTGGAACTGATTTTGCCTACAAATATCCAAATAACCATGAAGTGACCTAAATTTGATGTCCATGTCCTATTTTCATCACGGCATTTGACGAAGACGGCGAGACGGTCATCGCGAGATACCATGAGGGCCGTCACATTTCCCACCTCAGATCACGCCGATCACCTAATCATGCAAAACATGTGGACTGTTGGGAGAAGCTCATTGGATGAATGGACTTTTATAAATCAATGTTTGTTATCTCATTCAATGTGCGTTCTTTTGGGGTTTGTGCATTTCAGAGGTGACGACTGCAGAGTCGGAATAACAGTGCATACCCGTAGTCCTGTCCATGATGGATGACTGCAGATAGCACAACACAACTAGCGGAGTTTGCACCCGCGACCGTGCGCGAAAATGGCTGTGTAGTATGTGATAAGCGATCTTAGTGATTCATGGTCCCCGCGCCAATTGGACGGGGAAGTTTCGACGCTAGATGAACATTGCACTTATGTGCCATTAAAAAGGATGATGAATGACTTGCTCTGTTGACGGGGTGGAGGGACTTCGTGGAACGAATCCAGTAATGCATTCAGATTCGGGACTGGCGCCGCGTCGTTTGGACAGTGAGGAGGGTCGCAAGAACTTTGGGGATCAATGTCACATGCGGGTCGTACAGGAACCACGATAAACTGACGCTCACCTAAACAGACGCACTGGACACAAGTTCTAACCAATGGGAGAGCAGTATCGACAACAAGCGTCTGCGATTGTTTTGTCCTGAGTCTCCGCTCGACGAAACAAGAGAAGATAGAAAGTCGGTCTTTATCGCCTCCGCTTCGGCTAGCGTCCCGAACGCGCGACGCTCTTCTGTTTGGAGGTCAAGCGACAACGTGTCCTTGCTGTGACCACTCGCTATCATTTACCCACGTGCTTGTTCAGGTCCACCTTGAAGCTGAGCGGCAGCGCTGGTTTGGCCATGAGGCCACAGGGACGTTGTCTGCCCTTCACCATTGGGCAGGATCCGATCTTTGACGCGAATATGGCTTTGGACTTTCGGAAAGACATCAACGGTGTAATGATTTGCTCACCTGTTTAGAGGTCCGTGGCACTGGATAACTCAAGCTTGGTGAGTCTGACCATGGCGTGAAAAGCCAGCGCGCGTACCGCGTAGCGATCCGCGCCCGCGCCCAGCACGGGAAGATTCCGTACACAGTATTGAGCGCAGAATGCCCGCTGTATTAGAAGCGCCTTGCGACGAAAATCGAATAGGTTTGGCAGACGTGCGTGCACAAAAAGTCAGCTCTCGCGGCGGCGCGCAATATTTGGTGGTTGCGCGCAGAGTAAGACCACAGAGTCTATTCCACGAAGATCAGTGCAACGGAGACTCATGATCGAATGGCCGCCCTCCAACTGCCGTATCCAGATACGCCTGTTTACGTGCGCAGCAAAATGCTGCTGACAAAAGGTGCAAGCACAGCGTAGTTCTTCGAATCAATTAGGCATCGCTTACATCACCCCACGTCACGAACAATGGGGGTAGTTTTGCCTGTTGGTGAAAGGCTTAGCCCTGCCTGGTGTAGTAGAGTGCCATGACACTACGGTCCGAGGTACTCCCAATCTCAGTATGTTATGTTGGAGAGGTTTGGCTACCTGTGTTGTGGTTCAAGCACTTGGTAATTGCGACTTACCGCACGTGAATGTAGTGTTTGATGCGTTTGACCATGGGATCTTAGAATGGGTGCTGTCCATGGTGTTCTATATTACACGTGTACTATTTTGACTCATGGGTGCTACGTTATAGACTGTTTCACATTCATTTCACATTCATTCACATTTTTGTTTGTCTAGACCAGTCTTACTTGCTGCGAACTTAACCCACTGGTTCTAAACGTCCCATAATACGGATGGTTTGACGTTGAAGGGTAACCGCTTGGCCGTCAAGCCCAAGGTACTGCCGTATTTTCAATGGCATTGCAATGTACTCACCAACAATAGCGTCTCTGTCGACGACTGCATTTGGCGAATTTATTACCGGATTGAGAGCAAGTACCTGGAAAACAATAATTCCAAACGAGTCATTGAAATCAGCCATTCTCCAAGCGAGTCGAAAAAGCTATGTTTACGCATTAGCACCAAAAATGTTGTGCCGGTCCAGTTACATGTGCTCGCTTGTTCACTTGTACGTTGTGTTTTGATTCATACCGTGGCTGTGACATTCTCCATAGGAAGTATGTGCGGTCGATGGCGCCCGTGACCCCTAGAATGATAGCCATGTCGTTAATGTTGGGTTGACCCCTTGCCTCCGCCCCGCCCCAGCCCCAACACTTCGACGTATGCGATTTGACACGGGTTTTTTGTCTACGGCCGCACCATATGTGAAGGGTGTTTAGATCAGGGTCTAGATACATTACTCTGGAAAATACATTACAATCCCTGCTGATGGCTCGTTCGCAGATGGAATTTCCATGCCCCTATTTCCAGTTTTTCTTTCTAAGATCTCATTACTTTTGTGGCCTTTTGCGCCAGCTGACCTATCATCCAGTCGCGTTTAGGCATGCTGCGGCGTGATGATGGGACCGAGTTGAGCAGCGTCGGTAGCCAAACCGCAATGGCCCGTCGTGGGCGGCGGGCGCGGCGGCGAGGATTTCGGAGGCTGTGCCTACGTTCGCGGCGACGGCGGCCGCAGCCGGCAACACCGCCGCCACTGCCGCCGCCGCCCGGCCGGCTGCCTCATTACTAGGCGTTGCCATGGCGACCAGGGTCAGTGCGCGCGCGCCGCGCTGTGCGGGCGGCGGCGCCACGCGGCCCGCCACTTCTGAGAAGGCTGGCCGGCTGGTGGCGGTGCTGGCCGCGGGGCGATGGCTCGGGTGAGCGGGAGCAGGCAGGTCACCCCGCGCTGATGGCCTGTGGTTTTGTGTAACCAACAGGTGGTTCTCAACGACCAGCCTTTCAAGGCCGTTCTCGCCTTGCTCGCGGCAGTTATCGTTGGCAGCGATGCACTTCGTCCTAATGTCGAGGTGGATTATACTTGATTGGCTGAAATCGCGTGCCGTGAGCTGGGTTGTTCATGCTGCGTCCTCCCGCTACGCAGTCCCTGAGGTGCGCTTCGCGATCTGGGTGGCTTCGTTTCGCGAGGGCCTGTCACCCCGAGCCGTCTCAGGTACAACGAAAGTGCACCGAATATCCGCGAGCCATGTGCCGTGCGGCAGATGCCAACTCCAGTCGGACGTGATCGCGGCTTCGAAAGGTGGCGTGGGCACCCTCTGGTACTCACTGTGTGAAAAGGTGACTTCCAGCGACGACAGCACAATATTGCGCCTTCGCTCTCAATGTGCGTGTGTTGCGCACGTCAATTGTTCTGCGTGCTGCTATTTGTTCTATTGTTCCTCTACACTTGTCTGCGCTCTAAAGAAAGGAAACAGTTCAATGCGAACTGGGTATGTTCAAGCCAATAAATACGGAACAGGGGAGGCAGTTCCAATGTTATGCTTCTCCGGTGGATCTCGCCACAGCCTTACGGTCTGTAGTGTGGCCGCAGTCGACTTCACCAGTACGGCGCGCTCGCGTTGGTGATGGTGGCCCGTTCGACGGTCAAATGTGTGCTCAATTATCGCTGAGTATAGGACGAGCGCCCTCTAAAAATAAAAGGCATAGATAGAGGCGAGAATCCACGACTATTTACTATTTGGTTACTTACGTTACGTAATCGATCTGTCTGCAGCGCCGGTTTTGTTTTGTTTGTTTGTTTTTTGTTTTTGCTCAGGAGCCGCCGTCTTTCGACCGGCTTTTTCCTGCAGTCTGCTTCCGCATCGCTGTCGGCCAGGGGTCCGCGTCGTAGCCCGTATTTCCTCGCTCCGGTCGAGGGGCGCCATGACGTCGCATCGTCTTCGGAATGCGCACACACGTAACACGGAGTAGTGATCCGTGGTCAGTGACTCGTCAACTGTCAACCGCTCAGCCTTATTGAAGCCTTTGGGATCAGAATTAGGTTTTCAGTCATGCACTTCGACTCCTGGTGTTGCCACCTCATAGCCCCTTCAAGCAGCTACGTTTTTATCTACAGGGAGTGTTCGACACGAGTATGGGGTTTTGAACTGAAATAGCCATCTTGAAAATCACTCGGTGCAGTTCACAGCACTGCCCTTCATAAGACCCACATCCCTCTATTTTCTTAGCTTACACGCCCACGAAGATGTATGGACTTTTTGTGCGGCTTGTTAGGCGACCCAGGTATCCATGACGCCATAATGACGTCATTCAAATTCTGGCATTTCATTGGCCTTGCGGCGATGAAGGCCAAGACCAATGTTATTGTCGAATCGTTCATGTCTGGCGTCCATGAGCACGATTTCCTGATAAAACAGCCGTCAATTGGCTCCCAATCAATGTTGTGCCAAGCGCGATGACGCAATCAAACAATAACGTATTGAGTAGCATATTTACGGCATTGTGAAATCGTGTTGTCTGGAGCAGTTCTTTCCACTTAAAAGTATGCTAATTGCTATAAGTTAGCTCGTCCATCATATATGATGCTTGCGTCAACATCGTTAATTATAAGACATTCCTTTTGACATGTGCGTCACTGCGATTTCTACTTAAAGCGCTTCACAGTCTGGTCCGATTCATCACTAAAAATTGGGAGGAGTTACACTAGAGTCTGGCCGACCACTTAGCAGGTGCGAGGCAATTAATATTATGCTAGACAGGTTTTGATATGGCTGCTGTAATGGAATGCATGCACTGCTCTACACGCATGGCACGCTACGCACTGCAATATGCATTAATGTGTAGGAAGGGCAGCCAGCTGCTGACTTGAAGATCCATTCACGCTCGTGTCGTAGCCAGAGCCCTTATCTAACGTACTGCACCCATATATATATATATATATATATATATATATATATATATATATATATATATATATATATATATATGAACCCATATATCGGCACGTGCCACGGTAAGTGAAGGCGATTGCTGTTTTGTCAACACTTAACAGCTCTCGTCTCCTGCGCGTGGTGTGGAAATGCATGATAATAAGTCTTAGTCGAGGGCAGGTGTACTGCCTTTAAATGCTATCATTAAGACGCCGCGCGCATCTAAGGGCGCACTAGATAATGGGAGGCGCTACCAAAACCTAAGTGTTTGGAGCCAGGCTGTTTTGACATACCATACAATTTAGTAACAGCAATCAGATCTAGTACCGTGCAGGCGGTATGGCATCTTTGTATGCTCGGGCTACCGGATTGGACATCAATCCTTAGAAACGCCTAGAAAGGCACCCATCCTTGGTCTGGAATATCCGTGCCGGTCCGCCCATATCCAGCTGCCATCTGGCAACACGTCTCCCCGCCTCCTTCTCCACCGAACGGCGGTTAAGCGCTTAGCGTCAGGGTCGTGTCCACGGTAGCAGTACATTGTTTTGCCCAGGGTATTTTAGGACCGTCTTGAGGGCTCCATAACTGCGACCAACCGAAGCGGCCTTTTAACAACCGGCCAAGTACCCAGGAAATGGTCGCCTTGCGTCCCTTGGCGCGCTGACGTTGGGATATTCGAGAGCCGGCTATCTCCCCCGATAAGGCCTGCTCGGACCCGCGTTGCCCAGCACTGGCATGTTGTGCCGTGCTGCACGGACAGGAAGGTCGTGCGCGGCCCGCACCGGTCGCGGCTATCGTGAATGTGGTGCAGGCCGGCGCCTGGGACCCGGCACTTGAACGCTATCGTCGGCCCAACTCGTGTGCGGGCCGCCGGGCGATGGGTGCCCGCACGCGGCGTCTGGTGGCGGGCTCGACGGGACCTGCTGGGGACCGGCCGAGAATGGTCGCTCCGTCCCAGGCGTAACGTCAATGTGGAGTTTTGAGAGTGGTCCCTTTCCATGCAAAACTGAGCAGCAATGCAGTGATAAGGGGAGGAAGGATTCATGCCCTGCTTTATTTGGCGGAAGCCTTGACGGGACATTGCCAATGCGTTGGCGCTTTGTGCCGTTTGTTGAACGGACTATAGTCACATGCGCGAAGCATTCGCATATCTATGGGGATAACCATTTTACAAACGAGTGAAATGGTAGACAGGCCGCGTAGGGCACGTTTTAAGGTAGGCGTGCTCAGTAAAGGAGGTTCAAAGGTCACGTCCTCCTGCCGTTGCGCGGTTGACCTGAGGCGCACGGAAGACGGCGACAGTTTGCGGTGCGTCTCCGGTGCCAAGGATAGTGAGACATGCACAATGAGGCTGCATGGAGAACAGTGAGACCTAGCGATGCCCTCGGTACAGAGGACAGCGATACCTGGCGGTGTCCCCGGTGCGGAGGACCCCGAGACATGGCGGTGTCACTGGTGCGGAAGACAGTGAGACCTGGGAGTGTCTTCAGTATGTTTTCCCGCTCGGTGCTGGCATGCGGGTGTCACGGCAATCGCAATAGTCGCGAGGTGCCCAACGCACGTCACAAACCTGTTCTGCCACCCGGCTGCCGCTCTTTCCGGCCCCAGCTGTAGACAGTGCCCGGTCAGAGGACGGGGCCGAGGCTGGCGTGAAGGGCAGGATCCCGTGCAGCGACTCTCACCCTCATGACTGGACGGTCCGAGATCAGTGCGCAGTGTGGGTTAGGTTTAGAGATGGCAGTTTCATTCCAGTTTTTTGTGATTCCAAAAATGTCTTATGTTCATCGTGGAAGTTGGACGGACAGGGGTAAACATGTTTAGAAATTTTCGGGCAGCCAATATCATTGTCATGTCAAAAATTCACACGCATCTCGTCGCTGGTTTTGAAAATGATTTGATTCTGGAACATGAACAAGTTGTTGATAGAGCACACTGGAAAACGCAACTTTTGGAACATACGATGGGCCCCCTCATCGCGTGTACTGTCACGCATTCCTTGGGCTATGGGATTTGATTCGTTACTACTGATGATTTGAGAGAGTTCGGACGATTCTTTACCACTCACCATCTAAGCTGCCGCCGTTAAGCTTGGTGATAACTTAGCGGGCAAACTTGGATAAGAATTGTGCATTGTGGATGTTTTCACGAAAGCCTGTGATACACATCACGTGCCCACGATAGTTTTACTCCTTTTCATTCGTTCGAGTGGGGAAACGCAGCGACGCGAGGAGGGACTGGGGTTATCGGTTGTACGTAGTATGGCCAATTTTCGGACGGACAGATGATCCATCCTTGGACTGTTGATTGAACCTTGGACAAGACCTTCCAGAAATCGGCATCTCTGACTGGGTTTTAGATCCCCGTCGCCAGTGCACCCATTTTTGAGTTGCGGGACTCTCCTGCCGCCGTCACTGGCCGACTGCAGGTCTCCGCGACCGCCGGCGCTCACGTCGCGGGCGGCTGCGTGCTGCTGCGTTGACCACCGCGAGGCATCTCACAGTGGCGTCTCACGAGACTCGCGAGGCGTCTCACAGTCATCACAGACCAGAATGAGTCCGCGACAACCGTGCTGACGACCGCCGGTGGGTCGTGCTGACCGTGGCGGGGTGGCATGTCGGCTCCCCACCGTCACATCCACCGCGCTGCGCACCCTCTGAGCCGTCGGCTCCCGCTGCGGCAGCTGGGCTCGGACGCGCGGATGACCCAGCCGCTATTGCTGCGGCGCGCTCTCGGTGCGGGCCAGGCCTCTGTTGTTCGTCGAGGATGGCCTTCAGGCGAGCCGTGCCGCTGCGTGCCGGTGCTGCAGCTTGCGCGCAGTTATGTCAAGCACGGCCCCGTCCTGAAGCCATCGCCCTGTGCCTGTGGTTTGGGGTTGTATTTTTCTCTGCGTGGTATATTTCATTCACTGCCGTCTGGCTTTTCTTACCACTGACCGCATCCGTTTGACGCATAAACTGCGTAATCCCTGAACACTGACGGCAACTCGTCTAATAGGGCTAGCTCACTATGCGCTGGCCCCGACCGCTCGTTAAACATGTCTCTACCTCTGCCTTTAACCTTGAGCGTCGATTTCAAGAAGTCGTACGTGGTGTTGTGCGCCTTATCCCAGATACCCAAGGGTCTTTTTATGAGGAGTGAATGGATATCATGCCGACTGATCCTCAATAATTGAGGGTGTGGGTAAAAGAGGCGTGATGGTACAGCCAGACGTTCTCGTTTGACGCTTGTGTCATAGTGCGTCGAAGAACGCGTTTCGGTTTTTGCCGCATTCAACATAACCTTCCCCTTCCTCCTGGTGCACTTGCATAACACAAGGTGATATGGAGACAGCAGTTAAATGTACTACTCAGCATGACGCAAAATATCCAACTGAGACCTGTGGCCTTTAGTTACAGCCAAGTATGCGCTGGATCACGCAGTCACTGCATTCCTGAAGAGGAGGATTTTTCCTTACTTGTTGCGTACCGGCCCCTCAGCACGTCACCAAACATTAAGAACGTTCGTTGTAATGTCGGAGGCGCATGCGATGCGTGAGGAAAGTCGCCCCGTGGTGCGTTGAATTTTGCCGTGCGTGATTGGAGGTATTATGGCCACGCAAGGAGAGAACGCCTTTGCGGTGTGCTACGGTCAGGCAGCATCTAGCGCGGGCCGTGCGCTGCTGCGAACCGACCAAGCCGCGCCCGCTCTGATCTGCGGGTTGGAGACCCGCGGAGTGAGACCTGTCTCACTGCGGACCGACCAAATCGCGCCCGGTCAGGGCACGCCGCGCGCCTCGGCAAAGCTTCGCTCGGTCCTAGCCATCCCGCCGACCGGCACCTGCTGTCCGCTATGTGCCCGAGCGCCTTCCATCCGCCTGGCGGGCGTGCCTGACGGGCGCACTCGCAGGCGCGCGGGGCTCGCGTCGTGCGCCGGGTCAGCGGCGGTGGCGTGCCGTCGGCCCGACAGAGGTTCGGGCGGCGGCCGCCCCGCCCCGTTCCGCGGCCTCCTCTTCCCCGAACAGGTCGACTGCCGGCGGCCGACGAGCATTCCGGCGGGCGGACCGCGGCCAGACACGTCCGGCCGCGGTCCGCCCGCTCCCCTCGGCAAACACAGGCAGCCGCGCACGCGCCGCGCGCCGTCGGGGAGCTGCAGAGGTAGCGCCGGGCGCCGCCTTACTGTCCTAGTCATGATAGGGGGTTGCGGTTGCACCACTGTCTTCGGCTCATTTGTGTCCATTGTTTTTTGTGTTTTGTTTGTAGTCTTTTGCACCCTCCTGTTGTTACTTGCATGCATGATGATACATTCTGCACGGAGTCAATGCATGGAATGCCTCATGTTAAATAGATACGGTATTCCGTCTAGGCTTTTCAGAACTAATCTGCCTTTGAAATGTAAGTGTGCCACCATGATCTCTCGTTAATATAAACCGAACCGTTGTTTCGATCAGCTCTTCAGCGGTGACGTAGACGATTCCGCACAAGCATGGGTGTAACCATGTCTCTGATAATTGGAGAGGTTGTAACGATTGTAATCACGTCTGATATTAGCGGCCGCCCTCACTCGAGCCAGTGTAGCGACCGAACTCACCCGAGTCAGCGTGGCGGCCGACCCACTCGAGCCAGTGTGGCGACCTCACCCGAGCCAGTGTAGCGACCGAACTCACCCGAGTCAGCGGGGCGGCCGACCTCACACGAGATAGCGAAGCGACTGATCTCACTTGAGCCAGCGCAGCGGCCGCCCTCACCTGAACTCCCGTAGTGATGGGAGCTGCAGAGACCAGCGCAGCGGTCGGCCTCACCTGAGCCTCCATGTTGATGGGAGCTGCAGAGGCCTCGCCCGAACCTCCGTGGGGATGGGAACTGCAGAGGCCGGCCCGAACCTCCGTGGTGATGGGAGCTGCAGAGGCCAGCGCAGCGGGCGGTCGGGCCTGAAACCCCGTGGTGATGGGAGCTGCAGAGGCCCGCCCGAAGCTCCGTGGTGATGGGGCTGCAGACGGCCAGCGCAGCGGGCGGTCGGGCCTGAAACCCCGTGGTGATGGGAGCTGCAGAGGCCCACCCGAACCTCCGTGGTGATAGGGGCTGCAAAGGCCAGCGTGCGGCCGACCTCAGGGCCAGCGTAGTCGCCAGACCCGCTGGGTCCGGCTGGGCAGCTCGCATCACCGGAGCGAGCCGCGGCGGCTCTCACGAGCCGACCCCATGTGAGACAGGTCCACGTCTTGTGCCAAACCAAGCGCAGCGTCCGGTCTCTTTAGAGCCAGCGCCGGGGACGGCTTCATTGGAGTTGAGACGACAGCTGGTGCGCCACAGCCAGCGCGGCTCTCAGTATCATCGAAGCCAGAGCGTTCATCACCTCGCAGAGGCCAGTGGGCATCGCGGCTGGGGTCATTACCGGAGCCGGTCCAAGCGCGACGACGTAAACGGTCTGGAGGAAGAACTAATGGTGTTATATGTCCGCCCGACGAGATTTGACTTGCCGTGGTGCAGCGCCAGATAATGTGCGGTGCTAAGCTTAGAAAGTTCTCAACGGCCTCAGATTCTTCAATCTTGGTAGAGCGGTTTATTTATACACAGAATGGGAAAGTGGAAATTTGTCATATCTATCGCTCTGCGCATACACGACTTTGCGCGCTTCTGTCACGAACAGTACCCTACCATGACCTTCGGTAAGCTTGACATAAGTGGGACCTTCACTTGCTCAGCAGGCACATCGACGGCCACGACTGCGGGAGTTGGAGATTCCATTCCTGATGATATCTGACTTTTCTGGGCACTGGAGAGGAACTATTTCATCAGACCGTCACTGCCCGGCACGTAGCTACCGCTGAAGGCTGGAGATGGAAGGAGGGAGGGGGGAGAGGGGCACTACCTGTCTGAATACGCATCAGACTGATGCCACCGTAATATAGTTGGCAGGTATGTGACATAGACAGTGCTAACAAAAAGTACCAGAAACCCTGACTAGCTAGTAAATGAAACCGTGACTAAGAACGAACTGAAACCGTGACCAAAAAGTACCTGAAACCGTGAATGATTGCAGATTACAGCAGCGATTTAAGGTGGCTCTTGAATCGAATCCAAATAGTTTTATGACTTCGGTAACTATGAGCATTTGATTGAAAGTTCCATGATTTAGGGAAGTCGGGTGGCATGGCACTTCTACCAAGGAGCAAAATCAGGAAACAGTTAATCGTGTTTAGGCCATTATTTGATTAGGCTCACCGAACGGAAGTAAGCGAACGGTTTCTCAACCTTCAGGTTATTGGAATCGATCGTAGGACATGCCACTGCAACATGTCAGCCAGTGCACAATACATGGAGACCTGACTCTACATACAAGGAACGTTTTGGGTCATATACTCCACAAGAGCACACGTTCCACAAAGCATTTCGGTGCTCCACTTTCGCGACGGGTGTTATCACGCTCACGCAACCCACCACAGCAGCAGGGTGGATCCGCTGAGCCGCGTCGGATCGGAATGCTGAGAAGTGAAACAGCATTATCAGCGGATGCCATCGCCTCCTACCACATATTCGAGTCAGATTAACTCACAATACCAGGACGCAGCGACCACCTGGGGTTGAAGCCACACAGCACGCGACGACAGCTCAGCACTTTCTGGCGAGCCACATGCTGTGCATCTTGTGGGTGCCAGTTATTTAGTAGGTCCTTCTTCATCACTGAAATGTTTCATTGTATCATCTTGCTGTGTTATGACCCAAGCTATGTTGATTGTAATGTCTGTTGCCTTCTTGTGTTAATAATTTATATTTTCTTCCACGAGGTGTCCGGCAAAACCCAAGGTTCTTAGGAGTTGCCACCCAATGGCCTGCAGTTAATGCGATTATTGCGCAGTTGATTCAAATACAGTTCACGTTGTGTTTCTAGCAGTTTCTAGCATTTAATTGGCATGCTTATCTTAACCCTATTATTAAAAGTGCCATGAAACACAGGAAGCATGTCGGCCAGGTATTTACATGTCAAAAGGAATACAAAGGTCAAGGGACAAGTGACAGACTTGAAATCTAAGGGACACTTGTACATGATTATGTGGTGTGATGTTTGTAGGCTTAACCCTTGCTGGACGCAGGAAAGTCCTGACAGGCCCCACTGAGGTTTTTCATGAATAACTTGGCAACCATAAACGCTGTGCTGTTTTTTAGCAACCCAATGTATTAAATTTTGACCCGTTCTGTCAGCACTTTTATCCGAGCAGGCCGTAACGTTTGACATGTTTATGGAGGTCGTTTTTGTCAGGTTTCTCTCAAGTCGACAATCGTGCTTACTGGTTGGCAATTTGGATATGCCTCTTGCTTTATTATATCTACAATTGGTTTTGACGCTGGTTATATCGGGCTGCCGTCAGTTATATGGGGCATGATTGTCTGGAAAGGTGGTGGCTCAGGTCATCAGAGGTCGAGGTAGTTCGGATTGTCTGGGAAGGTGATGCCTCAGGTCATCAGAGATCGGGCTGGTTCGGATTGTCTGGGAAAGTGATGGCTCAGGTCATCAGAGGTCGGGCTAGTTCATATTGTCTGGGAGGGTGATGGCTCAGGTCATCAGAGGTCGTCAGAGGTCGGGCTAGTTCATATTGTCGGGAAGGGTGATGGCCCAGGTCATCAGAGGTCGTCAGAAGTCGGGCTAGTTCATATTGTCGGGGAGGGTGATGGCTCAGGTCATCAGAGGTCGTCAGAGGTCGGGCTAGTTCAGATTGTCGAGGAAAGTGATAGCTCAGTTATCAGAGGTCGTCAGAGGTCGGGCTAGTTCAGATTGTCTGGTAGGGTGATGACTCAGGTCGTCAGATGTCGGGCTAGTTCAAGCATGTGCAAACGTTCTTTTATGCGGGAGTTATGGTGCCTTTTTGTTGCAAAAATAGTTTGTTGCGATCCACCTGTGACTGCTTGAACGCCATTTTGACGAACATGGCGTGGCAACGAGTGAACATGTGGGGTCAAAATCACGTTACGTCAGCGAAATGTAAACTATACCTAAGTACCACTAGGTATAGGTTGCGCCGTGGCCGATGCAGAAGTGCTTTTATCGTATGTGTGTGTGTGTGGGGTGGAGGGGGGGGGGGTTACCAGCTTTGCTTATGGGTGCTTCCATGCAAGCCACATCGGTCTTGCAAAGGTCAAGGAAGGCCATGACCTTGAGTCAGTGTTTCAATACGCGACCCCGTGGGTGGCAGGGATGTAAATATTTGTTCATGCTATTACACCTCCGGCATGGGTTTACTGTCTGTTGCTCCTCCCCTCTCTCAGAGTCGCCGGATCAGCGTCGAACCGTGCAGCGGGCAACCCAGCGTTCAAGCACCTAGGCTTGACAAATGGGCCGGACAGGTCGGATGATTTAGTTGCGGGGTCAAAGGGCTACGGATCAGCGCCAACGAATTCTGTGCGGAGGCGTCCAGAGAGGCAGGATTCTGGTAGCATATGTTTATATTTACATTCTAGGCACCCCAGTGGAAGAATTTTGAGCCGCTGCCTTGAATTGTAAGTGCCTGTATTAGTGCCCATCTAAAGTGGACTGCCGTCCCCCGTGAACGGATATATCTGTTTCACTATGGGGCTAATGAAGCCTGAGTGCGCTGGTTTGCCCTTGACCTGCATTGCGTAAGAGCCGCATTATTATGATTATTGGAATACATTGCAATATGCCGTGACCTTGTCTGACCTGGGACAGGTCTTCCACATGATTTCAGCTATATGCCATTTGAAACACACGTCATATTGGGCTGCCCGTCGTGATGTTGGTGGCTTATCACATGACGAGTATAGTAAATGTTTAGCCTGAGAAGGAAGCTGACCTTGATCTGTCGAATGTCACATGCATGCAATCCAAATTATTCCCAACTGAAAAATGTCGGAAAATTCAAAGTTGGTTTGTACGACGATCGTATCACAAATGTCTTTTGTATAGCAACACATGCATGCGTGCCGAAAGCAACCTAGCTCGACCCCAGAGGTCAAAAGCTGACGTGAAAAGAAGACGGGTCGGTTCAACAGTTTGGACAAGGATCATTGTGTCGGTCGTTTCCCCTCACCTCATCATGTACAGTATGGCACATACCGGTAGAAGACTATATATGAGGCACTCCAATGGACATTTCCTATATGGCGATGTTTCTGTGACCTGAGAGATCACTCATTTGACCCTGAACCGAAGACCCGGGCATCTCCACAACCAGCAGAGAAAAAAGGCGTGCTGGTGGTCGTGGACTTGCTTTTGGTTTATAAGTAATTATGTCGGTTGCTTTTTGTTTATATGTTTGTCATTATACACATTTCCTCTGGTTTTCGATTGGACCCGTTAATGATCACTATCGTGACCTGGAAGGTCACGTATTGACGCGAATCACGATATCGGAAGTATTTAGAATGCTTGGGCACCGAATAGTGCACTGTTTTTTATCGCGGTGCTCTATCTGTATTACTGCAATGGTAATTAAGGGCGGGGGTCTGTTAGGCGCCCCCCCCCCCCCCGTCGGGCGGGTGTAAAGATGACCGCGCCGTGCGAGGGATGCGAGCCAAACAAATGTCCTTAAGTGCCCCTAACTACCTCTTAAATTTTTAGCTCAACAGCACGCCTCGTCGGGTCCACCAACCGGTAAAAGGCTCCGAGAGTCAATGTCTTGTCAGATTTAGTGTTTTGTCAGCTCAGGAAGTTGCGTCCGTTGCCGCTATGCCCTCTCATAGAGTTCCACTGTTTCAGGTGCTACCTTCTGTACTTGGGAAATTGGACAGCAGACTCACGTCTCTAGTAAGTGCTCATGTGTCTGCTCAGTGGCGAAGGCGGGTCTTCAGAGGTGAAGGAGGGGGGGGGGGGGCAAACGCGATTTTTGTATGTTTTTTTTCAGTGCGACGCTACGAACCTAACGCTTATTCTCTTCCGGGGTGGATTGGCTGCTTCCCCCTGCACCACGCCCCCCCCCCCCCCCATTTTTCCGTCCTTGCTGGGCCCTACGGCTTGAGCTTCTTGGATAGCGAATTTTGGGAGCGTCACAAGTTTGACCATCGGGTGGGAAGTCATAGTCTGAGACGATTACCGCGCTCTGGAATAATTACACTGTTCAACTTTCGGCGTTATCAGTGACGGTGTCATTGTATGGATATGACACAATGTTATGTATTTAGTGTCGGCCTATGGAGGGCACCAATGAGGGAAGAAGTTGCAATAGCGACAAAGTGCCTTCTGGTATTGGATTCGGCAAGTCATCGGCTGATTAAGGGCGTACAGAAAAAAACTACCCTAACTGCGTACCCAGAAGAGAATGGGGAATATTATTAGTTTTAAAGCACCGTCAGCCCCGACAGATATATGGCAGCGAAAACATGGGCATTTGTAAGCAGTGGCTAGGTCAGGGAGGAGCTGTTTAGGGCCATAGTACCCTCCCCTTCCTGCTCTGGGGGAAGGATGGCTCCCGCCCGCTATATGCCGCCTCGGAAGGCGGCGAAAGCCTCCTAGGACCGAACACCTTAGTGCGACTTCGGCCGTTCGATTCTTTCAAAAGGCTGCTAAACAAAAACGGTCCTTTAGGCACCAAAATAGTATCCTCAACCTGAAAAGGTGCTCTGAATCCAGAACACGGACCCCTTGGCGACAAAGCCCCCTGGCTGCAACGATGGGTGTAATAACCACTAGAGTGTTGGGGTGCACGACCTAGTATGGCCCTCTCCTTCGGAAAATTCCGGCTACGCCACTGTTTGCAATGACTTGTTCAACTTACCTTTCAGAAACTGTTCGACCAAAATGTTGTCATCCATCCTTGAAAGTACCGCTACCAGACCATATGGCCCGTGTTAAGCCAAACCTAGCGGAATGGTCCGCTTAAGGAGCCGACGTCTGGTAACAAGAAAAACGTGGCACGTACCAGCAGGAGATGGTGTAACTTCCACTCATTGATCACAACAGCGATTCTTGCGTTGTCCCGATTCTTGCAAGCCGAAGGCGGGCTTCGTACCGGACACAGTTACAACAGAACACATACGGATTCGCGTCACCGTGTCAGGAACGCCGGATGACCTTGAAAAGTTGAACATGGACGGCTGCCGACCATATCGTACTTGTAAACGTTGCGAATGTGCCGCACATACGACGATACTTTGATAGCCGTGCCGCCGTTGAATTATCCGTGCCGCATTCGCCGCGCACACTCATTCGTCCTTCGGAACGCATTTGGGCGCGTCAAAAGGTGACCATGTTCACCTTTCCTGAACGCCTGCAGACGCGGACAAAGGGTCTCCCAAAAACATTCGCCGAAAACGCGTGGTGATGCGTGATTTTTGGCGCAGCGATGCGTGCTTCAGGCGTGTCCTCAGCGTCCTCGGTAACCGAGTTTGGTGTGAAGCCTGCTAAGACCTTCACATTTTGTCTTCATAGATGCCTTGGATCCAGTAAACACCACGCTGACGCCAATGATTGACAGCCTTACGAAAGCAACAGGGTCATTTTAGCGAAATACGAAACCGTACAAGCCATCAACGAAACGCAACTTCCAAACGATTAGACCAAACAGCGCGCGTCCGGTCAGCTGCCGGTGCTGGCTGTCGGCCCTGGCCTCTTGGGCATCCTGTTTCCTTGGCTGTGGCATCGAGGCGGACTGATGGCAAGGCTAGTGCCGGCCGGTTGTGCCGAGCGGCTTCGCCAGCGAGTCGTGCAGGCTCCGCCGGCGTGAGTCACACTGGCCGGCCTCAGAGCAGGTACCGGTTTGGCCAGGCATGTCGCAGCAGTATCACGCCGCAACGCAGGGTGGCCCCATCTGGCGCGGAGGGCAGGCGGGCCGCTGATGCGCGGTTTAAACCGCAGTCCCGCGGCGTCCCCCCCCTCTCCCTCTCCCTCCCGCCGCCCCCGTCCGCCTGACGCGGATGGCCGACGTTCTGTGAGCGGGCCACCCCGGCGTGGCGTCCTTTCCACAGCGCTGTCTCTGGCCGAGAACAAGCGTTTCTCTGATTAAACGTCGCCGCCCGGGAGTCCCTGGAGTCCCCCCGCAGGCACGGAGGATCGGCATCCGTCTCAGTGATTCCCGCCTCCAGCTCCACACTCCTGATGCGGCGTAGCGGCCGCGGCCATGCCCATAAAGCGTCCCTCTGGCGGCGTCCGCGCCGGCCGCCGATACCGTCCTTGACAGGTTCATTCCCGCACGGCCAGCGCGGCACCGAGCAGCCGCCGCCGATGTCTACACGTGCGCGGCCGCAGAGGCAGTGGGCAACGGGCCGGTGGCGTGAAATGAGGCTCTGCTCGGAATTCGTCGGCCGAGCGGCGATGATTCAAAAAGCGCGTGTCATTTCGGGTGTGATAATTGGCTCGCTTGGTTCATAACGCGTTAAACCGGAAATGTTGTGGTATTTTCAATATTTTCACATCCATCGTTCCATTTTGTCTTTTTCGAAAGTTTCGGCAAAATGAGCCATGGGTGCAAACTTTGAAATACGATGACAATGTGTGGACGCAGACATGGGCAACTTACGAACTTACCTTTCGCCACATTACCTATCCGACTATTTATGGTTCGTGGACTTGTTAGGTTCTCCACATACTTGTACCCATACCTGCAATTTCCCGCAAATCTGCACTCTCACCCCATCAGTTACCCGTCGTATCTGGGCCCTAATCCCCCGGGCTCACTCAGTTCATGAAGGTCGGCGCTGCGGGCCGCCGGCCAGTGAAAGCACGTGAGTGGATAATTTTGGGCGCCATGCCACGCCGCACCGCGGATGTACACCCCAAACCGTATGGGTTTTCGCGTGCTTTTTATTTTTTGCGTGGAATTGTGTTGTGCTCTGACCTTTTATCTTTTAATTTATATGTATATTTTATGTTATGCTGAAGTATGTCCTAACTGTGTCCTGAACCGCAGGATGTTTCGTAGGTACGTAGCGATCTTTCATTGCTTGCTCTCGTCACCTTACATTTTTTGTGTCGTGTGGCTCACTAGTTCGCTTCTTCACCGCCTTGCATTTTCGATGCCGTATGGTTCAACAGTGCGCTTCGTTGCCCTTGTGGTTTTTCAATATATATGGCATGCACCGGTGTATTTAATGAGTTGCTGGCAATTTGTTAGATAACACAACTTATATTCAGAACATTTCTATCATAAAGTTCACGCATACACCATAAACGGCGCCCAGACCCCATTACGTTCCTGAAGCACCGATTCGAAAACGCAAAGTTATAGATTTTCGGGGAATGTTTCACAACTGCGTGGATATGCATGTTTTCGCCGCCTTTACGGGGCCGTGTAACAAACCAGATTTCTTCATTTACTTGAGTAGTTATCTTAAGGCATGGAGCATGTAGGTATGGTATGTACACTTCCTGTGTAGTTATTACTGAGTTTTATTGAGTAGCACACAAGGCTTGAATTGGGTTGCTTTTTCATTGGTTGTATACCAGTCGATATTTAAAAACATTTTCGGCTTACAGCAGGTACGCATACGCCGTAAATGGCGGCCAACTCCGATTACAATCCTGAAGTACAAAAACCCAAATTTTGCTGCACACCGGACACGGAACACCACTTGTAATCCAGCCAGGGAAGTCGGTCTGAAGAACAAAAACCCAAATTTTGCTGCAAACCGGACACGGGAACACCACTTGTAATCCAGCCAGGGAAGTCGGTCTGAAGAACAAAAACCCAAATTTTGCTGCACACCGCACACGGGAACACCACTTGTAATCCAGCCAGGGAAGTCGGTCTGAAGAACAAAAACCCAAATTTTGCTGCACACCGCACACGGGAACACCACTTGTAATCCAGCCAGGGAAGTCGGATGTGGATCTAGTCCGCTTACGGAAGTTACGCTAGTATCTTAAACATCAATATATTTTATATTTTATCAATGGTGCAGGTTGACACCAGTGTGTCGCTCGCCCATGCGTATTGCTGCCTCCTCATCTACACAAACATTGTCTTCGCCGGTGGTCTCCTGTCTCGTGACTTGACTTGCTTTATGTACGCTGGCTGGATTGCCCCTGATGGTCGTCTGCCAACCTTAAAATATGGTTACGCAGAGAAGGACGCCTTTACCCCCCCCCCCCCAAAAAAAAACAATTGATTCGCTGGCGTGGATGGAATAACACTAATCTTGCAGCAGTTTATCATGCATAGCACCTGTATGCTTCGGACAAGTTTGTGTTATCCATTGCGTGCTAGCCACATGCTGTCAGGCCACATGCTAAGCGTAACGTCTAAAATTTTAAAAGGACACATCCCTTCAACTAATTCATTTTCGCTACCTGAGTTTGCATAATTTTTACTTGTGAAAATGTGAAGTTCCTATCCTCGACGGATCACGATTAATGACCTTTGAGGTCATGCTAGTGTATCGCGCAATAGCGTTTAACAACTTCTGTTTCTTGCAAAAATCACCCGAAAGGGATTTCCTACACGTTTTTTTCATGCGTATCACTGAAGTGCATTATTATCATTCGGTGACCTGCAAGGTCAGGGCATCCAAAGTCAAGCATTTATGACCAGATTTGACCGTTATTGGTTTGACCGATTTGACCGTTACATCCTTGACCGTTTGACCAGTTTTGGCCTTGCGATTTAAACTGCGATGGCATATCTCTCATGGCATGAGAAGGCATTTATAATGTTGTTTCCACATTGGTGTGACGTGTTTTATGAAGGAGAACGGCCCAACGGAGCAATCATATTTATCCCTCTGACCTGACATTGCATATCACAGCTCAGTTACATGGTGTCTGCTAGTCGCTATCTGATAGTTGTTTTTTGAAGACCCTTCGGCGCAGTATTCCGCTTTTCCGGACACGCCCATCTCATGTAAATTGATCAAAGCTTTCCATTTTCGGTATTCGCGTGAGTTGCTTAGTTTTTGATTTTTTGTGGTGGGGCCTTTCAGCCTCCCCCCCCCCCACACCTTAGGGTGAAGGTGAAAACGCCCTTAGGAGAAGGGCTCAGTCAGTGTTGTGCGGTCTCAGCAGCATCCATTTTGCACGGTTATATGCTCTGCTGTAATTGTCATAGTTCCATCTGGCTGCGAGCCGTTGTGATTATACCCGCTGGTAAAGCTACTCGCAGCGCGGGCAGCAATGCACGCCATAGGCCAGCATCACTTCTAAGCGTACCGTCTAAAATTTTAAAAGGGCATATCCCTTCGACTAACTCCCTACCTTGAACGATGTCGCATTACATATGGTCAGGTGGGCATCCGACACCATGATTTCGAAGAACACGTCCGTATCATGACAGCGGGAGGTTTTCGAAAAAAAAACTTCAGCTAATGCGCTGAATACGGTAGGAAGTTTGTTCATCGCGGCCATGTACGTCTTTTTACGTCACTGAGTCCTGCCAAGTTATTTAGTTTTATCATTCGCACAGTTTTAGTAGAAAATGTGCACCATGATGGAGTTCAGCGATGGTGATATTGATGCCTTACTCGTACCGTTCAGTTGGTGTTAGGCCACTAAAACACGCTTCCTATATCGAAAGAAGCGCCTTGTGACAACGTGACTATCACCTGACTAAAATGCCATCGGAAGCATCATTGGTCATGCTTGCCTAAATGTATTTTCAACGCTATGTCTACTGTTGAAGGCGGCAGGTGTTCATACCATGCTGATGACACAGACATCGCTGTTTCCGGCCCATCGCTGGTGGTATACGCAGCTGTATCCCGGCCGTAACTGCACGTAACAAATTACTTACATGATTCGTAACAATTACGAATTACGTGGAACAATTTGGCATTGACCTGTCTACAGCTAGCTCTCCTTGTAGTAACGAGAGGAAAAGCGAATCTAAGCCGTGTCAGCCGTCATGAGATGGACATCTTTTTAAGCAACATACTTACCATTAAGTCCTTCATTAAAGGGATGTAGTAGCGATCCGTGCATGCACACCTGGTGCATCATATAGATATCGCGGCTGTATGTGCAGGCGTGCTGATTCGCTCAAGTCTTCCTCGCGGTGTCCATAAGAAACACTGTGTCGTCTGCCAACATATTTATCCTCACTTAACTCTTCTGCTGTCTTGCAGCAATTCGTCGGCCTTTTTCCCCGCTCTTGCATATTTTTTGAACGGCTTAGATCTACGTAGCATCACTGCAAGCAGAGACCAACAAAATTACAACATTTTTTCCTCCAGAAATTGGGGATGATGAGGCCAGCTTTCAGAAGGGTGTGGCAGTACTACTTCCCGTAAATCATAGTTCAGAGTCCGTGTCGTTCCGATGTGACATATATATATATATATATATATATATATATATATATATACATAAAAAGACTGCCGTGACGCTCAACTTGATGAATGGAAGATCCAGGCCACCATTATCAAGGATTAAAATTACCTACTTAAATACGTGTTATAAAATTCCGCGACTAAAAATGTACCTTTCCCTCTCTTGATCAAACTTATTGCATGATCTTTCCCGGAACGGTATCTTTTCTCAAACAAAATGGAAGTTGAAAACACAGGAATCCATTACACTTATGGTTGAAGCTGGCAGTGTTCATTTAAAGCAAATATTCCACATTTGAAGATCTTAAAGCAAGCATTATATATGTGACGTTGAGGTGCTGCCAAACCAGCCATGCAAAATTGTTGTCATTGCTCTCACTTGTAGTACTTTAGAGCCGAGAATCGGCAATGCGGTGCCGGAAGTGTTCGCTGGGCCAAATATCGTTGCACGCTCATATTTTTGCTCCTCTTCGGGGTAATTTTTTAGCCTATTTATCCGAGAGTTTGAGAGTTCAACTCACATTCAAATTGTTAGCTATCGGCTTATTCTCAAGCCATTCGATTACACGTCTTATGTTTGTAATAAGTAGCAAGTATGCCCAGCTTGTATTATGTAGCATAAAACGCGATTTAAATGAATTGTGGTTGAAACGTACACGGCTTGCTCAACAGTGATTAATAGCCAATTGACGTCCAGTATACGTGGGAATCCTGCTCACGGACGCCAGAAGCGAGCGGCTCGACGATTATATTCTTGTTGGCCTTGAACCCCACATGACCAATGGCGTGGCAGGATTTGAATGACGTTGCTATGGCGTCATGCAGGCTTAGATGAACCTGAAAGTCTGCACAAAATAGCCTGCACATTTTCGCTGGCGTGTGGCTAAGAAACTAGAGGGCTTTAGGCTTTAGAAGGACAGGCCTGTGAACCGCGCCGCATGATTTTCGACATTGCTATTATAACGGTAGTTCAAAACCCTATATAGCTTTGGAATTCGTCCTTTAATCGGTTGTAAATGTTTTTAAATCGGTTTGGCATAGCATAATGCCGCGTAATTATCATATATCTCGTCGCATCCGTTTCATCTTTATTCTAAAATATGCATATTTTATGTTACACACACATATATATATATATATAATATATATATATATATATATATGTATATATATATGCATATAACGGACGCCATATTCCAAACATGGTCACAAAAACGGTTTCGGCAGCCCACAGCCCTGTGATGATCACTGATACGAACATATATAAAGCGCCGAAATTTCGCCGCGCGGGTCCATTCACATAGCGACCCTACTACCCATAGCTTTCTGGGTATCATCGAGGAGTTGCCCCTCCCTGAAGACAGAGAAAACGCTTCCTTTTAAGTACAGCTTTTGGGAATAGGTGCAGCATTCAGAAGTTCCCCTTTATGGTTGTTGCTGGTTGCGCCATCGATGGCTCGCGATGTCCTGATGCGTCGTCCTCGAAAATTCGTTTCCCGGACGGCTCTCTCGAGGCTCCCCAGTGCCTCAGCACAAGGGTGGTGAATCTTAAGCACGGTTTTGTCGATCCGTAACATGTTCTCATCGCTTGTTATCTACCTACCGTAGAATTTGTATGCGCATGGTCGCCATCATCTGGGTGCCACGCGGGATGTCTGTTGGAAAATATGCCGACTTATATGACCTGTGCCGCCGGCTCGCGCCATCTGCTGAGTGTTCACATCGGCACTGCATCTCAGTCGTGGTTCGTCGGAGCAGGGCGTCTCGACTGCGCGGACACACACATGTCCTTTTTGCGCCGGCTGTGTTTGCAGGAGTCGGCCGTCCTTGGTCACGGCTTGCGCCGATAGCGGGCCCGATAGCTTGACGGACGTAAGGGCCAGAACGTATCGCCATTTTTGCCGCGGCCGACCTTGTGGCTGCGGCCAGTCCCGTTCGGGAGGCGATCTCGGGAGCACGCCGAGTTTTGCGCACGTTGGTGAGAAATATCAGTCGGTTTTGCGAGCGTACGCGGCATGGATGGTGCAAATGTGTTGCTGGTGACGGCTTGGCGTGCTGCTGATATGCCGGTGTCGGTTGCAGCATTTAAAACTGATAGGGAACGGTGTCCTAATATAGCGCTATCTGGGACAGCAATTGTGCTAATGTGGTGCAGCTGTTGATAGCGACCAGAAGCGTGGCGAATTGTGGTCGCAAGGGTCAATTTTCCCGCCTTGGAAAAATGCGCGTTGAAGAAATATTGCGGTTCTTCTGCGGGTGCCCACTGATGACGCTTCATCCCTTCTTATGCGCGTGTCTGTTCGGCCTCGTCTGATTTTGTGGCCCATCAGATTGTTCCAGCTGGATTGCTGAGGTGGCGTGACATATCCTGACTATCAGTCTCGCGCACAGTCGCATAATTCGTGTCACCCCGTATTGTTCGCGGTTCCAGGCATTATTTGTTGGCTTCATGTCACGACATATGGCGGCTTTGCAGAGGCCTGGGTTGGGGATTTCCTCCTGCCGACAAAGTCCGAATATAAGCAAGAAAGGCCTTAAGCGCCTGGTGTTTCGACATCATGAGTTTGGAGTTACGCTGGCAATAATCGACCCTCAAAACACCAGGAGGTTCTGGATGAAGTTGTTGAGGCAATATCGGCACTATTGCCAGGACTTGACGTTTCAAGCTGCGCCAAGGTCACGGGTATATGATAGAAGATCCTCGAATAGTCACTGATGCAAGAAACTTATCGCCAAAGCAGCAGTTGCTATCAAGCATGTATAGATCGTCGGTGTCAGTTTTTCGATACACTTAGTGCCATTAGCAGGGCAGGACATGACAGACGTGCCTAGCTATATGGCGGTTAGGAAACAGGACTACATTGAAACAGCGACACTAGGCCACCTTGCGGACGTGTGGCGGGCATCATCAGACTTGTGGCTGGCAAACCATAATACCATGCTCGGTAATTGTGCTCACGGACGCCTGATCTGAACGGCTCGATGACGGTATTCTTTCTGGTCTTGAACGCCACATGGCCAGTGGCGTGGCTGGGTTTGAATGGCGTTGCTTTGGCGTCTTGCATGCCTGAATGGCTTTGAAATAGTCTGCACGACATAGTCTGCACATCTTCGCGGGCGTGTTGCTCAGACGCTAGAGAGTTTGACGTGTTAAGAAGGGTAGGGCTGAATGAGCTGAACTGCACCAAATGATTCTCAGAATAGCTATTTTATTTCAAAATCCCTTTCAGATGTATAGCACTCCCTTCAAGCACTGCATCATATATGAAAAAGCCAGTTCTTGAAGTGTTCAACATCCCGTGAAAAACACCTTCGGGGGATTTTAACCTGTCGGGCCCCCAGCTTGCCCAACATTAACCATTTATGTGGAATGATGCAAGTTAAACACGTGTGGTTTTGAAATGTTACATGCGGATATCAACCGCTGCTTTGAAGCCCCGCTTATCTCAGCGATCTTCCCAGACGCTGCCAAGGGGTCGAAAGGTGGGTAAAGGAAGTGGCAGGGGGCATCAAACGGAAAGGGGGGGGACGCCCTGGACGTCATGTCCTTATTCTGACCAAAGCCTGATCCTCAACCCCTCTGCCGATAATGAACACAAGAAACGAGTTTTATGATTGGTTTCGACCGAATAGTGATCACTGATACCGGCTGTCAGTGATGTTTGAGGTTTGTTATTTGTTGCGTGTTACCGTGCATTCCATATATATTATTGCAACTCAATTTACATATACTGTTACTGTACTTTACTGTTACTATACTGTACTGTATACTGTACAGCAGCATCAACAATTTTGTGACTATCATAGATGGTGAAGATGGTGAGTAGACGAAGATCATGGTCATGGTGATTTCCATGAAGATGATGCGCTTTAATGACTGCTGACATAATGCACACAGTGGTGGGGTGACGCCGTCTATCGTGTGTATTTAACACCACGGCGAACGCAAATGGCTCAAATCGCAACAAGTTAAGGAATGTTAGTCGAAACTAGACCCCAATCCCGAACACCGGGCACCGCGGCAAGACGATACCGACTAATTCAGGCGGAGAGGACGGATGGAGAATTGCTGCGAGCATAGCAGATAAACGCATAGGTTGGTCATTAATCGACCGAGAAGCGGCCACTGGCACCTGTTCCGAAACTTTGAATCCCATACATTTTGACCAAAACCGAGAGAGATCAGGTCACGAAAACCGTGTGGACAAATAGTTCAGCCACGTGTTTTGATACAAAGCGCGCAAACGTAACATTGGTGGATCAGGGAGGAAACTGCAGCAAGGACGTTGGGGGTTGGACGACTCAAATTCCAATCCGGACGATTTCGAACGGATGATCTCGGTGAAAATGTTGCTCTGTGACATTCCAGCAGAGTTCACATGTTGCAGACAGCAACATGTTACAGATGTGATGCCAGGTATGGGCGAAGAACGGTTTTTATGTTTTCTACGCATTTCAACGCAGTTCCAGGCAAGAGTGTTCCCCGCACACTTCGCATATCCTACATTAGCATTTGACCTGTGTGTTTCCAGAGGTGGATAGAAGTGAGTCGTTCCACGCTAATCGATAAGCTTGTCCCTCTCCCCTCCAGTTTCGGTGAAGTTTGACAGTTGACAGTTGAAACGAAAGGACAGTTGAAGTTGACAAGGGCGTAGAGGGTCCGATTGTGGCCCCCATTTTATGTTCGCGTCCTGTCTTTGAATGTGCAAGGGCTGTATGGTGTGACATTGGTGGGACTTTTTGACTCAATGAAGTCAAACTTGAAAATTGTTGGCTTCAGAGTTAGGTGCTGGTAAGTTTTCTAGTTTTCACCCGACGTGCAGCAATATACAGAAGGTGTAGCAATAACCGCCCGCCACAGAGATGGCGCCAGTCTCAGCGCAGGGCGGTTTGAGAACCACCGCCCCATGACCCGGGCCTGTTTCACAAAGACAAGGGTACGGTTGTGCGGTGCACACACGTGAGTTGTATTCTTGTAGGCGTAGTCGTCCAGTAGTCTCGCTGCTCTGGCATGTTATCGGCTCTTAAGCTGCGAACAGATGGAATAAATGGCTCGAAACGAACGATGTTTACGCCCACCCGCATACGCGACGCGGCTTGAGGTGCCGTTATTCACGGCATCGTTTTGTGAAGCGGGCCCACCGCCCGGAAACTGGAGAGCCTGGTCAGACCTTGCTCCTCACTGGTCCCACTGTCGGGCGCTGGACATCCCACGTATTGCTGGGGCTGCGATGGTTTGCAACAACATGAAGTTTATATAAGTATGTGGTTCAGCGTCATGGTATAGTTGGCATTTTGTGCTGCGTTGTGACATGCCGTCAAATGCGCAGACCTGGGTGTGTCATGTGTGTGAGCGCACGCGTGGTGTGGCCAACAAATTTACATTAAACATTTGTCTCAGCCAAATCATTGCATTTAGAACTAGACAAAAAATGTGTTGGATCGGTCACGAGATGAAGTGACGAGGACCACACCGCGGCACAGGGAGGCGTAACGATGTGGGTACAAGCCCGCTGTCAGCTGTTTGTGCGCTACTTCTTATAGGTTTAGGCGGGACATGCACGCTTGCTGATGAAAATAATTATGAACGTCAACGTAGCGAAGTCGGTCGTTGTTCATTCATCGACGTACGATATTAGCGTAATGGCTTCTCGCAACCCGGTGAAAAGGGACGTCTTTGAAGGGGCCGCGGCCTCAGGGGCCTGCAGCTGAGATAATTTGCATGCTCCTTGTTGCACGTCCGATTCAGAGGGGTTACCTCCGATTTAAAGGCAAAGCTGCGGCAGGTATGAATGTAAAGTCCCGTTAAAGCGTTGTATTAAAGCGGCCGCATCAGCACAGCAAGCGGTGCACGCGCGGCATACTGAACATGCTGCACGAATGGTCAAAAGTTGTCATTCTGGTGGAGGTAGGTAATTTGGTGTGGGGAGGACCGAAATGACTTGGCATGAATTGGTCATGAACTGACTACTTTCCCACCGGACCAGCTACGCAATGTTTGTTCGTAGCGCTGGTTAATTTGTTGCTTGATGGCGGGATTACGTAAGCTGCCGCTGGCCCGGGCCCGTGAAAATGGGGTCAGCGGGGACGTAACAGCTATCTGGTCGATTTAGTGAGATTGAGAGGAAGAAACATCAGCCAGTAGTTCCGAGAAGTGACCAGTTGCCGCCGTGACTGAGCCCGCCCTGACTTCTGCACTGATGGGTTGGTGCTGTTTGTTGGCACATTCCGGCGTCACTTCGCGAAGGTTATAGGTTACGGCCCGGTGATTCATTCACGAAAGTAGCTGAGTTTATAATTAAAAACAATTATCGGACGCCAATGTACAAAATCGGTCGTTGGTTCATTCAATGACGTCCACTATTCGTGCAATGTTCTGTTGCAACTACAACGCCATTTACTAGCACCAATTCAGACTCCTGTATTGTAGTAAGACCACCGCTTCGTTCAACTTTCGCTAGTCCGAGTAGCTCAAAGGCCATGCACCCTTTGATAATATGGCATGGCTACCAGGCACTCGATTGCTTGGAACCACCAACTGGAATTGACGCCTAGTTAGGGATTGCGACCTCTTCCACATAAGTAGCACGGTTGCCGGTGAATTTTGCCACCAACTTGAGCCGTTACGGTGAGTTTTCTGCGCGGGAGGCATGGTGCTACACTGCGTGGTGTCGCCGCACGTGCCTCATATAAGTGTATTTGACGGGCAATACTGCACTGCAACACTTTCGTATAAATGTAATGCGGCCATTCAATCCTCAGCGCATGTGAACTTGTGTGCGCAATTAATTCTCAGCACGAGAACGTGTCTGTTCACACTGGACGGACTGATCCTGTGCTCAAATGTGCTCACCGCTCAACTTTTTCCACTCCATCCCCATTAATGATACATGTGAAGCTAGACCATTTGTACGAAGGCGGTCCAATCCCAGCTTTTTCCGAAGCCCAGTTTCGTTGAGCGAGCGCCGCGGCCTGCGGTGTGCCTGGTCGGCCTCGGCACGGCCGGCCGGCGGAGGTGGGGGCCGGCCCGACCGCCACGCGCTGCGCCGATCGCACACCAGCCTGACGCAGGCAGCGGCTGGCAAGCTGCTCGGCCCGCGGACAGTGGCGCCATCTGCGTCACGGGCGAGGATTTTTCTCGACTGTACGTGCGATATGAGGGCTAAGAAAAGCTCTGGGTATCTCGAGTTGTCCTGCGGTATGCAGTATGTGTTTTGCCTTATCAAATTTAGATGTCTGAGGCTTCCGGCTACTTGCGGTTTGACCTTTCTGATTTTGTACCTTACAAGGTAAGTGAAAAATCAGGCTGTAGCGAATGCCAAGTTTGTCTTTGCAACGTTTACCGTGATTATCTTCAGATATATCGGTTGGTTGGTCGATCCGATTAGAGATGTCGTGGTCATGTCCAGTTGTATCCAATCCATATGGTACTTTTCCTCTCTTACAGGGCAGCGCTATGTGAGGCCCGCGTGGGCAACAACCATGTCCAAGGAATCGAACGATATTGCTGTTTGTTGTGACCTTGATCTTGAATGACCTTACCCCGGAGTGACAAATTATTATGGCTTTCAGTATGCATTGGTTTGATTCCAAAACTACATTTTGTCATGAAAACAAGCTCCATGGCAAAACTTAACACGACTAGATTACGCCACGATCCCAGGTCTAAGTATTGGGCTTGGTTGTCGGCAGCTGGACGTTGGATACGCCACATTCGATAGCATATTCTTTCCTTAATAGTGTTATCTCCGTCAGATTCACGCGCATCGGTAATCTTCCTCCGATGAGATGGGAGTTATGTGTGTTGTCATTTGAGTTAACATTCGGCTTGAGTGTCTCCTCCCTTTTGCGTTAAGGTGATGTCATCTAGAAGTATCCACTATGGTGCCATATTGCACCATGCATTTGCGTACTATCTGACAGCTCGGCGTGCATCCAGAGGTCCGAAAATTTGTGTGTCCAAGTGCGAGATGAAATTGTAAGACACACCACACCCTTTCCGAGGAAAGGAAAATGATTTCTGAAATCGTGATAGCCATTGTTGAAGCACCAGTCCTCATTTGGCCGGTAGGTTTTCACTTCTTGATGACACCTAGCCCGACTCCAGGCTACCGCATTTTGAAGAGGAAAGGTTCTCGCTTACAGCGCGCCTCATGGTGAATTTGCTGTGGCGCTCGGTCGGGCTTGAGGGACGCCGACAAGCATCGCCAGCCGTGTACTCGCTGTCGTGTTCACTGCGCTGGGTGGTGGTACGTGGTTACGTATAGCCTTTGGATTAAGGTATCTTGCACAGTGTTTTGGTCGGATGGACAACGTTTCTGTGAAGCGGCAGGTGTCATTGGGGTTTTTAATGTTGGAAATAGCCGCCAAGTCGTATTTTTCTCCAGTAGGTCTTCGTGACTCGATCTTCGTGATCTTCGTGGACTCGGGTGGCCGCGTGTGAGCCAGGACAGCAAATAGCCTCCAAAGAGTGCCGCTTTCTCAGGTGCAATGCCGGTTTCCCATGCCGATTTATTTGTCATGCCAATGCCGATTGATGTAAAGGGAGTATGTCACCTTTTTGTGCTTTTCATATATTCTTAGATCAGACGCGTACGGTTTGATCAGCAATTCCAGTTTTCTAAACAGCCTTCTGGATGGCTCAGAATTTCGATTTGAAGTAGCTGTTCTTGCGGGAGAAATTCATTGGATCCCCCGTTCACCACCATGAAAATAATGCATTTCATTTGCCTTGCCTTTTTCCGGTTGTGTGTTCTGTAATGTTTGCAGCATACTAATTTGTCAAAGAAAATTGCGTAACAGATGTTAAAGAGTACGTGAAACACGCTGTTTAGACGAAAAGATATGTGAACATGAAGCTATTACCCTGCAAATTTCACGAAACGTTATATTTAGGCTTTGTTCCCCCTTATGGTGTTTACCACAGTGGCTGTTTTTGATGCGCACTTTGCTTTTGAGAATGCGATGACAATATGGTCCATAGAAATGCACTGCTTCAAACCTCAACAAATGTACCTCTTCGCGGCAGGTCTTTGCCACCCGCCGGGTCAACCTAGAACATTCTTTTATTCGCACCGGCAGAGGTAGCACGTTGGTTGTCATGACGACGGCGGCCGTAACTGCGGGAAGAAGCGCAGCGTTGTTGTAAAGCGTTGACAGTGCCATTTGGACTCGCGTGCAGTTAAAATTGACATCCTTATTATTTCTTGTCGGTGCTGCATTGGCACTGCTCATTATTAGATTAAGTGGTCCTGAATATATTTTTGAAATGTGCCCCAAAGGTGGGACGCTCTTCAAGGAAAGCCATGAATAATCTGTACTCCAAGTGTGTCGAGTCGAATTAGCATTTTTTCATGGTGGGCGTAGGATTATAGGGAATTTCGACTTACATCGATTGTTAGGCCCTTGATTCTACAAATTCACTTCCGTTGGCGAGATATTTTATGTGCCCCAAATTTTTGTGACAAGCATAAAAGTATCGGGTGATCCCCAAACGTTTTCACCACTGATCCGCCGCTCGTATCGCGAGCATATCGCTAGCGTCAGGAAATGGCTTCCGATAAAGGAACTCGTCAGCACTGCCAGCAAATTCCGAACACCCCGACTGCGGCCATCCTGCAAGCATGTGTTTGTTGTTAGTTTTAAAGAAGGAATGAGAAGAGATATTAATTAGGAAGAGGTTCGCACGGCAGGCGCTGCTTAGCGTGAGCTCTGATCTCATAAGTCCAGCCATCCAAATGGTTTGGATTAGGTCTTTAAAAAAGATAGATCATGCAAAAATGTCAAGTTGAATACCTAAGTGCTTAGGCAATTAAGACCATTTAGATTTTTGACAGTGACTGCATGGCCACTGCTGCTGCTGATGCTAGGCCGCTTACCGTTTGCCCAAATTTTGATTTATTTCTTTCGGCCTTATTTTCAATTTTTTGTTAAAAAAGCGGTTTTCTTAGTACATGTACGTTCAAGCTGAAACCAAGGCACATTTAAGTGTTGATGTGCAACATTTGTTTAAAACAAAAACGTTTTAAATCGACACAAATCATGGTATCATACTAGAGACTCGTGACAGCGATCTGCGAAATTCATAGGATAACGGAAGCTTCCCCAATGGAATGACAGAGATAAATTGATTTAGGGGAAAGACATGTCACATGTAAAAAGGATTAACGAGTTTGAAGAAAACGTAGCATATTTGAAGGATGCAGTAAGTTCTGTGGTCATTGTTCACTGCCAGCGGTAGCAAATCTTGTGTTTTGTAAAGGTTCACAAATTAGGGCAATGCGAAAAATAGATGGTTTTAATCTAAAGTAGCATCATTTGTAGTCAACTTAAAGTAGTGGTACATTTATGCATGTTTTGTGTTGGTAGCAATGTGATCTCACAGTGTTTTGAAGCTTGACACCTAAAGTGCAACTTTCACCGCATTTCTTTACCTGACTCGCACATTCATAGTTAATCACCTGCAGTGAAAACTAAAAAATATATCCAAAAGATTGTCTTGCCAAATCTTTAGAAATACATGGCTTTCTGGGAACAGTGCTTGTAGCGTGAGCGTTGGCGCTTGCCGTCTGATCGCACAATTCTAGGTGCATGACGGAATTTGGTGCCGAAAGTTTAGCGTGCCGCAACTCTCGGCATGGTGGGTCCTGCCATTACCTGACCTTTAGCTCGGCGGCTGCCACCGACCGCATGCCATATCTATTCAGGGCAAATAGCCAGCGTCTGGAGGGACTGAACCCACCCCGCCACGGTTGGTTGATCGGAAAGCAAGCGCTCTAATCAACTGAACCAACTGGACGAGGGCAGGTAAGCGTTGCCATTGTGTTACTTCCAGCACGTCAGGTTTATATATCAGGGTCTCACTGGTACATATTTTTTCTCAGGAAGGCTCATCTCACAGTGGCCCGAATGCAGCTGCAGTTTACACCACTGACGCCGCATAAGGTCTCACAACTGGCATCTAATCGTCCAAGTCAAAACAATTAGGATAATACACCCTAGCACGTGCTCAGATCACGATAATTTCGGACCCTACACTTCCAGGATTTCAGTACTGATTGACTTCTAGCGTGCTTTGAGTCTTCGACCACGGAGCCCAAGGCCTTTCTGGCTCACAACGAAGGCAATTTTTACGCAGTCACGTCTTTTCTATAATAAGGGGAATGCACGTTGTCATTTTCCCCGCGCACTGTGATGTCATGCGATGTCATTTGTGTTCGTTGAAGTGAAGAAGCTTGGCACCAAAGCAACGGCCTACGATCAGCGGGCTGTGGAAGCAAGTCTTTTCGTGTCGTTTTCATTTGTCTAGGATGCGCTATTAAGTGTCGCACGTACTGGTCGTTTCCGTCCCATCGATTGGTGCAATTCTTCCCCTTAAATAACTGTGTTCGCACTTGTGCAGCGCATACAGGCATCGAGACCATGAATGAAAAATAATTGTATTTAATTATCTTAGTGAGAACCGTCAAAAAGGTACTGCATTGCTGCAAACATCAAAATACATGCCGGGTTGTGTTTTGAAAAACCGAAAAGACTAGACACGCTCCTTTTAAGACAAACTGTGCGGGATCGACGTTTAAGGTCAATCTTGGATGTTATTAGGAGGTGAATTTAACGTCTGTGGACCACTAGAGTCGTGGATTCGCATTTTTTTGGCAATAACTGCGCTAAGTTCTCCGCCAAGTTATTGTTAGAAACACCATGCTGCTGCCTTGCATCATGCACCCATTCTTAAGTGTAGAGGTTCTTAGTTTGAGTGAGCCTGATACGTTGCCATCAGCACAATTTATTAACGCGTCACGTCGGATATGTAGGATTCTGGGTTCTGGTTCTGCGAGTTCCATGTATGGCTATTTGTTCCATGGCGTGCGAAACGGTGTTGGTCTGAACATGCAACGCCTGAAATTGTGAACTCGCATCCGTTGCTCGTTCGTATCGGGTCATGCGAAATAAGTTCACGTCCTTTTCCCCCGCCTACGCGGCTTGCAACAGGAGCGGAACTCTGCGGGGTCACGCCATGGAATCCGTTGTCAATATGCCGTGCGTTGGGCGGCGGTGATTGATCGCTTGCAGGGCGCCTGGCGGCTGCTCTTCATCGCAAGTGCCGTCCGTGAGGCCTGTATCAGCGTGATCGCTATTGACACCCCGCTCATGCTGGTACCCAGGCCGGCGCTGTGGGGTTGGGGGGAGGGGGGGGGGGCATGCGCCGCGTTCTGGGCAGTTGGCGAGGAGCTCGAGAAATCTAAAAAGACGACACACCGTCCGTCGCTCGGTCAGATTCGCTGCTCAGGACTCTCCGGAAAGCTGAGCGAGGCATTTGGTGTCATGACTTGACATACTATCGGGCTTAACCTAGTGTGCGTCATGGCCTGTATCCCTTTGTTTCGGGGCACGAGATGAAATAGCAAGATGCATCTCAGTCGTCCTTAGCGAACAAGAATAATCCTCGAAGGCATGAAATCGCGAAGGAGATAATCCCTCATCTGCATGGAAGCAATACGGCAATACGGTGAACACGCCCTAAAACCCCAATTATCACCACCCCCATCTGCATTACATTGTTGCTGCAACAGACTTTCAGAAATTGTTGTGGATGAGAAAGTGCACAGGGACCCACCTACTATCCGGTCGTGGGTCCCCATTTACCAGCAAAACCCTCCTCCCTGGATCAGACTGTTGGTGTGGGACTTAAAATAACTTCTGCATAGCAAGAGAGGGTTATCGACAGGCTGGAAGGCCTCCTGCGGGGAGGGGGGGGGGGGGCTTAGATACTGCGGATGGTCCTTCCCGGCCTGGGATGGGACGGAGGACCCGCCAGCGGGTCAGCAGGACGCCCGCTGGGAGCACTACCACAGTGGACACGTGTGTGGGGAGGTGCAGGAGCGGTTGCAGCAGTGAAAGTGGGCGAACCTCCTTGTTGAGATGTTGTTAGCTGCGATATAAGTCCGTTCAGCAGCTGCTTCGCCTATTGCGTATGCTGTAACATCGAACGCGCTACAGGAGTGTATACCTATGTTTTAGTCAAGCGCTTGTTGCCCCTACCCCGCTGATAAGATAGACTGCTGCCTTTCGTAACAAGTTTTAATTTGGTACGGGTTTCTCCGTACATGCCTCGCTTCAAGGTGTGCCCTCCGTTCAGTTGAAAACGAGATTGAGATTGATTGCAGAACATCGCGCACAGTTGCTGAACTGCCAGGTTGTCGGGGCGGAGGAAATCGTCTTTTTTATTGGCGTCAGATGACCAGGGCAGTTGGTGGGCCCTAGAGCCTAATCGTTATCATCGAGTCCCCCCCCCCCCCCCCTCCACACACACACATTTGGAAAACTTGAACACTCGACTTATGGCGGCGGATGAGCAGAAACGAACCGCGGACAAGCTTCTGGGTTCTGAGCGGCCCGTTACGCTTCGCCACGCCGACCCGCTGGACCGGCTCAGTCTCCTAGGCCGATAGAGTGTACTAGCGCTCGGCCCTAGATCCGAATCCCGTCGATGGACCGAGCCAGGCCGCCGGATCTCTAGCGCTGATCGGGCGGCGGCGGCGGCGGCGGCGGCGATCGGCGAACAAGGCCACCAGTTCGCTGTCTGACCGACAGATGGCGCGTCGAGCGGTGGCTCCCACAGAGGCCCTACCCGCAGCCTTGTCAAGGTCTAACACGGACCAGGTAGACGGGCTGTAAAGTTGGCGAGGCGGGGACAGTGGCGTCTTCCGGTGGCACCGAGCGGCAGCACCTTCATTCCTATCAGCACGGGCGTCTCCTCAGGTGGAGCCTAGCACCCGTTACCATCAGTCGCACCCGTTACATCTCTCCCACGCGTCTCGCGAAGAAAACGCGCAGCCCAACCTGGGACGGCCTTTGGTCATTGGTGTCTACATGGGTGAGTTTTTACGTGGGGCCGGGCGGAGCGCTGCAGTCAGTGCGACCGGTGCCGTGAGTGGAGGTCTCAAGGTGTGGCGTTGGCAGCTGGCCCGGCCGCCAGGAGCTGTCCGCAGCTTTCCGCAGCCCTCCACAGCGCCCGGCCGCCAGTGTCCCAGGTAGGAGGCGAGCGCCGGTGTCGGAGCGCGGTCACTGACGCCGGGCCAGGTCAGGCGGGCCGGCCCGTTAGGTGGCCGGGCCGGGGCGCCCACCTGTGCGCGACCTCTGGCGGTGCCGCCTGCTGCGCCGCCGCCGAGCGCGGCCACGGGGCAGAGCGCCGCACCTCGGCACGGCCGGGGTTCACCTGAGGCGGCCGCGTCTGCAGGTGGCCTTGGGTGTCGGCGTTGGCTTGTCTGGTTTTCGCAGCCCGAGTCGGCGGCTTCGGTTTGGTGAAGGAAGCATCTGCCGTCCAGGGATTGTTATGCAAAGGATTTCGGATTTTCAGAGCCGTATGCGGCACGAGTACATCATGTGGGTCCGCTGCGTGTGGCAGCATGCTAATTGTGTTGTGAAGTCGGCCTGTCGAAACCCGCATCTTTTTAAACGTTAAATGCCCTGCAAACAATGCCCGTGAAGGCCAGGGCGCGTCCGGTGTGGTGGCCCTGGCGTGCCGGCCGCTCCGCGGGCGTCTTGTGTCGGCCCGCTCTGCCGGCGTGGGCTGCTGAGCAGGGTGACGTGGCGTGCGGGCCGCGCCGCGCCGCGCCGCGCCGCGCCGGGCCAGGCAGACGGCGCGGCTGGCCGGGCCGCCGCCGCCGCCGCCGCCGCTGCCTCAGGCCGTGTCATCAACCCTGGACGGCAGCGCCGCGGGGCGGCTGGCCGCGCCGGGCCGCGGAAAATGGCCGCGCCTGGCCGGCCAGCGGCGCCCGCCGGCCGGCGCCGCCGAGCCCGACCGGTCGGCGGCCGGCCGGGCCCGGTCCGGCTCTGACGTCAGGCGGTGGGCGGCGGAGGTCAGCCGCGCTCGGCTCGCTCCGGCCACCGGCTCTGCCCCCCGCAGGTCGGCCCGGCTGCTGCCAAGTCCGGCCCGTGCCGTTCAGCTCGGTCTGGGCTCTGCCCGGCGCCGGTCCTGCCCCACGTAGGGCATACAGGCGTCCCGGCCTGTTCCCCGTACCCTGGTGACCTTCCCATGGTCTGCTCAATGTCGCCCGTCCTGTCAGAGCCACGCGTGCCGGGATGCACCGGAGACCGGACGGCTGTGGATCGCATGAAGTACATTATTTGAATTAAGCACCGGAGAAACGTTGGCGTTCTGTACGGACTTGAAGCAGTTCACCATGCGTTGCTGGGATCATAACTGCTATACGTGGACCTTTTCACTGGGAATGAGAGAAGTGCAATTATAAAATAATCTAGCATCGGCGTAATTAGACCGCTTTTGGGGCTACTCTCTGGTTCAAGCCGTAAGCGTGGAATCCGCGCTTTGGAACTTCGAATTCCGTTATTTACTGACGTTTCTAAGGTGCTAAGTTGGGTGTAATTTTAGAGCCTCGAATGAGTGAAACTCATCCACAAAACTGTAAATTTGTGAATGTGTTCCTGATACCACCAGACCAGCATGATGTTGATTCGCAGTAAATGTTGATCGATACCTTAATGGAAATGTAAAGCTACGCGCTTGCTTTTTTCATTACAGGCTTCCGCTGTCCGTTGCTGTCCACGTTCAGGTGTTATTGTATACTGCCGGCCCAACTTGGTTAAGCCGTGAAGCTGTCTGAGAGATTATGCCTTGTTTTAAATCGTACAGAGCCTGGACGTCACGTACACGTCTGCCAGATAGTCTGGGTCTACCCTAGAATGCCTGCGCACCGCAACGTAAAAATCACAGCGGGCGTTGATGTGCTGGCCGTGAGGTTCATGTTGAAGTGAAAACTACCGGGTCTATAAAAACCCGAACCTGTTTGAGGATTGTTCGTTATTTTCCTTATGCCAGTCTCAGTCTATTCTCAGGTTGAGCTTCACAGTGCTGGACACGGACCGTTAAATTTTTGCATATGTCTGGCCAAATTTGCCTTTGTCCGCGCCCATTTTTTTTCGGACCAGTCATCACAAAGCAATGATGGCATCCTTTCCGTCCAGCGTTCGGAAGATTTGCAGTATTGTGCTCCACGTGTGAACTCAACGTCTCAGCTTTTTTAGCCTGGACAACGATATTGCAGTCAGGCGACGGTGGTCTCCAGAGGCCTGCCTTTTTATAGAGTTTCTCGTCCTTCGTGACAGCTATCTTCATTTCAAACATGTTTTGTGGTTGGTTTTAGTAACGTTTGCCGTACGTATCCCGTAAGGTAAAAGTGTACCCCGCTGCCTTCCCGTAGGCTGTAGTGTATGGCATCCACTCCGCGGTAAAGGAAAGGCCTCCAGCTCGTGTTTCAGCCGGGTCCTGGTCTTTTGACCGGTGTGGGGCGCTGTCCTGCCGTGCTGAAACGATGGCTCGATTTCCAGAGCATCTCAGAATATGTTGAGCGCCGCGGGGTGCCGGGAAGAGTTTGACTCGCGCCATGTGCGCATCACCAAAAATAGTCTTTTGGGAACAGCTGGCGTGTTCGACGGCCATGAAGACTCAAGCTCATGTGGCAGGGAAGTTCCTTGATATATGAATGATCCGCAGTTCTGTTCGGATTGGAAACAAGCAAAAAAGCTGTTTGAATGAAGCGCTCTGTTTTCGGGACAGCCGATGCATCCAAAAGGCCTGGCTGGTACAGCGCAGTTAAAAGTTGTCAGGTTTTCCGCGGTGGGAGCCGAGGCCAGTGGAAATTTGGCGAAAAAATCAAATCCTAGACGTGTGGTCCTTGGGGTTTGAGACTTTGGACCGCTCGGCCACTTCGGCAATCCCCGGCGGATGTACTGCGCGGTTGAAAACCACAATGCACAACACGGTCACGGTGTGAGAGGGAAGGGAATTTATGAATTCTAAGTGCATGATGGGCCGGAACAAGCGGAGACTTTCCGAGGATTAAGTGATGAATTGCATGGCATGGGGAAAACGAGTGGGCTAGGCTTCACGTCATTAAGGTATTTGCCCCATGTCTTCTCTTTCCTGGCTTTTACGGTCGGCAATGGCCCCTGACGGCGCCTGGGCCAACCTGATCTACTGTGCAGCCACAAGGTGTCGCCACTGATGCCAGGTTATCGATCTTCATTTTGCAGACTTACCGGTTTTCCGCCATGCATGTTATGTGCGACAAATGCATCCAATAGGTGGCCTTGACAGGTCAGAGATGCCGCCCACCGGCTCACCCGAGGCCGTTCTGACATTTGGTCGGCGGCCGCAGACTGGCGCAATGACACGCACAAACAAACGGCTCTCATCATCGGCGGCCAAACGGACGCAGGACGCACATTGCGGCGCAGTGCCCCAAAGGATGCGCTAAACATCTTCAAATGGTGTAAGGCCGCTTGACCTCGGGTGCGGCGCACCGCGGGCTGGCTCTGTCCAACTGCGGCTTTTTAGTCAAGAGTTTGTTAGCGAACCGCTGTTTAGTGTGCCCTTCCAGCTTGACGGACTTCAGCACATGTTACGACGCGTGAAATTGCGCGGCGCACCGAATATTGGTCTTTATTTTGCTGCGCTTTTTGACTGGTCGGATTCGCCCTGTTGAGCGATTTCCAAGATGATTTCCAATAAGCGCTGTTCAGTAAAATGATGCCGCATCAAGCGCATCAGTCATGAAGTCATGAACAAAATTAGCTCGCGGAGGGATCCTCCGATTTATGGGGCTATGTTTGTCGGAAAGTAAGTCCGAAATTGAATGTTTCTAACCGTTGTGGAGCAGTGGATATGAGGAGGCAAGTGAACGCTTTAGATAAATCCTTCAGATGCATGAAAATGTGTAGAATAGTAAGGCGCCTCATGGGCCGTGGGACGAACGAGGGGAAAACAGAGACGCGAACGGTGTCAGTTATAGGTAACACATACTTGTCCGGGTTTGACGACTGCAGTGGGGGGTTCGCCTATCACCAGTGTTTAGTGGGCGGAGGTTTGCCGATGCATTGTCTGGGAGAGGCCGGGTATTGGCCTGGCCTGGCAATTGCAGGAGATGAAATCAACGAAATCGTGACAAATCGCGGTTTTGTGACGGCTGGTGAGGTATTATGGAAGCACAAATATTTTGCGTCGGCGTTGGTCACAATTGACTGGACTAGACATTCCTTGAATTTGTCATGATCCACTCCTCGGCTTCGGGGGTAGTGTGAAGCGTTCGAGGCCGGTTTCAGAAAACGTGATATCGGCGCACCGGCTGATTCTGGTGCCCCTATAAGTCGGGCATTGCTGAGATGGCTTAGTGTGTTGTAAATGATCCGTTCGTCTGCGGCGTCCAGATCTTTTCACATCTGTATTTGTCCTGGATTCCAAGACCTGACAGCAATCCATGAAAAACGCACCACAACGGCGGATGCACGGCTTGCGCTCGAGATGACGTGACTGGCCGCACACACCGGTCCCAGTGTGCCAACACCGTTCTCTCCTCCGTCAGAACGTGTTGAGCCTCGTGCCGCTGGGACACCTGGGTCGACGAGATCGGGGAGTGATCTCGCTCCGTGTCGAGCATGTTTTTACAGTTCGGAAATGTGACGTTCCAATGCCAATCGCTGGAATATATTTTACCCCAACTGCAATGTTGCGGGAAAATCGCGCCTGATCAAGTAGCTTGTACGCGATGTCCGAAAAATTACACAGCGGTGCTTTGAGATAATTGCGCTTCTTGCTGCAGAAAATGCGCGCCAAGCTGAGATTACTGCTTGCAAAGGTATTAGCTATCAGAAAACGTGACGAACGGGCTGGGCCCGGCCGTTCAAGTTTGGTTTTTCAGTGTTCAAGTAAGACTCGCTCGGCTTGCGGCCTCACTTGTAAAAATAGTCAACAGAATGCCCGGTGTTGCGTGCTCAGCAAGCCGCCTTCGCCAGCCTGTCATGGATTGGAGAGAAAGGTTGCGCGTATTTTGGCGAAATCCAGACGCTCAATTTTTAGAAGGGCGGCACGCACTTGATGGTAAGCCGCCTGTACTGTGCGGCGGCGTCTCGATAACGAGCTGTCTGCATTGTTCACTAAGAATGGTGGTAAAATGCACGCAAAGAAGTCAGCGATTTTGAAAACGTCAAATTTGTTCTGAAGGTGCGAAATATTTATGTGAAGGCTATTGGGTCAATGCCCGTGACTTTTGTGAAAGACATTGGTCAGGCGGCATCAGGATGACCCTGTTGAACTCCTGTCAGTGCAGTCCGTGATACCGCTGTATGACGAACCAAAACAAATGGATTGTGCCATTGTTCATTCAAGGTCAAAGTTACCCAGGGACAACCATATGGTGTAACGCTCGTTCAAGGTTACGGCAGGTCAAGTCATGGCATCGTTCAGGAAGTTTTGAAGAGTGTTAGCGAACGAATTTTGTAACTTGCAGGGGACCACGGAATGGTCCTACGCGAAGCTTCAATTCTAAGTTATTGATGGTGAAGGACCCTTAGGTGACGTCACTCCACCCCCCCCCCCCCCCTCCCCCCGCTCGTCGGTAAATGGTGACATGCCTTGACCGGAATGCGATTTAACCCCGGAGATCTGGTAAATTACGCAGAGGCGAGAAAAAGTAATTTGACCCCGTTCGACCAGATTTGACATGTCGACTCCGGAATACTGTTAAACAAGTGCGTGAGAGTTGTAGAGAGCACATGTGGCGTCCTTTAATTCAAGCTGAAGACAGCAAGGGTGGGATCTGTCCAAAATCCACCGTGAAAGTGCCAAAATCGACCGCGAAAGTATCCTACTGCAAGGTGCTCTCGATGTAGTTTGACTTAAACTTGCACTGAAATATGCGTAAACACAACCTCAGGGCATTAATGCAACCCCTACCGACCACGTTGTTTTGTTAGTGAGCCGTGATGTTTAATCCATGCCGGTTTACTAGCCCAGTGTGCGGCTGGAAGGCACACCTCTCACCGCCTGCTTTCGAGCCGGCCGGCGGGATCGGCTGGCCCGCTGTGCGCCGCTGCGGCGACCGAATCGTGTGGTCGTCGGGCGACTGGCCGCGGACCGCTACCTTGAAGCCCACCGTGTACCGGCTCGCGGCACGGCATGGCACGGTCTTCCGAGGGCCGGCCGGAGGACGCTGACTCGTGGCTGTCCACGGACACGGCATCAGCCCGTTACCTGCACTAATCAGCAGATCTCAATGGAAGTCAGAGATTTTAGGCGAAGGCCTTTGCAGTAAGCAGATGTCAAACCGGATTTCATACGCTCGGAGCTCGAGCACATCCTCATGACGCAACTCAAGGTGCTGCTCGAGAGGTATGTGTTGTGTAAGAGCGGGCTTTGTTGCCAACCACACTGGATTTCTTCGAGAACACTAAGTACCAAAATCAGCGCGGCTCGAAATGCAACGGCAATTTTTGTATTGTAAAGCAGAAAGACCTGTTTGGAGCCTATTACACCGTTTTCAGAACTCCATTCAACAGGCGTTGGGTGGCCCGCAAAACTCGCTCGTCACGCCGCGGTCCTTTCGTTCCAGTGCAGGCAACTGGCATGCGGCTTCCTCACTCCCCGTACCAAACGGTCTGCGCTGCTTTTCGTACCACTCCGTGAAGCGGACGTAAACACTGCCTGTCCCGGTTTGCGTCTGTGTTGATCCGTTACATCCGTTCGTTGGCGTCTGAAGGCGCCGCCATGAATCCGGCGTCTCTGCTCCTCCTTCCGCGCGGCTAGCTCCGTCCGCGGTGTCCCAGCAGCGTCGGCCGGCGTTCAGCGGCGCCGGCGGCGGCGGTCGGAGAGCTGAGCGGCGGCGGCGGCGGCGCTGTGGTCGGCGCGGCGCCGCTGCTGGTGGCCGGCCGGCCGGCCCTTCGTCGGCCGAGTAACGGGCCGGGCCCCGCCGACCCTCGCCCCTCCTTCCGCCGGCGCCAGGGCAGATGGGCGGCAGCCGCGCCCAAGGCCGTCCCCGCCGCCCAATCAATGCCCTTTGTTCGGCGCGAGGTGCGACTGAACGTCCGCCGCCTGCGCACGTGCCAGACGGGGTGCGGCACACTCTGAGGGTCTTTGAACGGCGCCCGTCCGCTACTGGCTTCGCCCCGATCGGGTCTCAAAGGACGCCCTTGGAGGAGTCCGGACGGCGCGGTGTGTACGGGCGCGGGCGGGCAGAGCCCGACCCCGACCCCCGTCGCCATCACCTGTCGGGCGGCGGGCCGACGGCTGCCGGCCGTCGTGCCGTGGCCGGTGCGGTGTGTGGCCGCGCCGGGGCCGGGCCGCCGCCGGCGCGGTGTGCGGCCGGCGCCGCGGCCTCCGGCCGGAGTCGGTCTTCGGTGGGGTTTCTGTGGCGGCCGACGCCGTGTCGAGCGTGGGGTGAGATCACCACGGCGGTGGGCCGGAGGGGACCCACGCCGTCGCGGGCGTCACAGGTCGGGGAGACCTTAAGCCAGGCGGTTGGGGATCCCGAATAACTTTGTGGTCGTTGGGATCGCTGGCTCGCTGTCTGGCGGCTGCGGAACGCTGAAGACTGAAGGCGCCCGCCTGGTGCCGCCGCTGAAATGACGTCCGGGGCCGGGCACGGGCGGGCCCCGTGCGCGGCAGCCGGGCTGACAGGGCTGGGCTGGCCGGACGTGCCGCGACCAGCCGGCGGCTCGCGCTCCGGCTGCGCTCATGGCTGGCGCCGGGGACGCCGGGCCGCTCCAGCTGCAATGGCGGCGCGCTGCTGAGCGTTGAAGCGCCGCGGTGAGCAGCAGCTTTGGACGAGCGTCCATTGGCGGCGAGGAGAAGCACACTGTCTTCAGGCAGCCATGCGCGAGGCATAGCCAGGCGACCTTGTAGCGCGGTTCCCGGAAGGTCCCGTGCTCGGGTGGGCAGCAGCAGACAGCAGATGTGGCTGTCACGTTCCTTCAGCTCCGGACCGCGCCGTGCGGCCGCCGGAGCCGCGCGCGCCGCGCCAGCAGCGGCGGCCCTCCTCCCGACTCCGCGCCGCCGGCCACGCAAACTGGTTGCCGACTCCCCTGGAATGCCGCGCGGAGGCCGCACGGCGGCCGCCGGCCGCCGGCCGCAGCGGCCGGGGTGCGTGTGAGCGGCCGTGGTCCGAGGTGCGCCCCACCCCGCCCCCCCCACTCCGCTGCTGACTCACGTCGCCGGCGCGCAGGCAAAGGTCGCCGAAGGGGGAGGGGTCCGAAAGCGACGATAGTGCGGCGGACGGCGCGACCGAGCCGACACGGCCGCGTCCTGAGTCAGTCGGCAGCGGGATGAATCAGGGGACGGGTTGTGGCGGCGGCTGCCGCCGCCGACTGGCCATGACTCAGCCAGGCCGCGGCCGCCGCCGTCAGCGGGAGCAACAGTCGGCGCCGCCCCGTGGGAGGCTGCCGCCCGAACCGCGGCCCTGGCCGCCCGCCCGCCGACTGCGACACTTTCCAATACCACGGCCGTCACGGTCGGCGCGGCTCGGACGCCGGCGGCGCCGGGCCGACGCCCCTGGCGGACGGCGCCACCCGCGGCCGCGCTGGCTCGCCGGCGCTCGTCCAAACCGTGCGCGAATGTCGGCGAACGGGTCCGGACCGGGTCATGTGCTCCTTACAACTGGCTCTGCCGCGGCAGGATCTGGCGACGGGTCGTGCGGTTCGGCCATTCTCGCAGCGGTGTTCTGTCACCGGAGCTCGCCGCTACAGTTATGTTTTGGTGTCACTGTCGTTGAAGTCAGAATATGGACTTCGTCACGGCTGTCATAAGACGCGACCTGAGCGGTCTTCGGCGTATGCGCCGAGTTGCTGGCAGTGACAAAGTGCTGCTGTGCCACGAAGTTTTGATCACGCTGTGTGCCTTTGGTGGTCGGCGCTAGGAAGCTGGCAGCTTTTTGGATCCGTCGACTCCAGGCTGTGACGCGTCCCACTGAGTCGCTTCGATACGCCACCGTGCCCCGTGGCGTTCCCGCGTGCCGACTCGGGCCGCGGCGTCTGCTGCCCGTCGGGCCTGTGGGCGGGGGCAGGGGGACGCCGCCGCCCGGCTGACTCAGGGCCGTCCCCGGATCGATTCTCGCCTGTGCGAGTGAGTGAGGGGGAGTGAGTCAGGCGGGTCGCTGTCCACCCCTGAGCGGGGCGGGGAGGGCGACTGATTCACCCCGCCACCCCCGGCTATCGATCGACCTGCCCCTGCCGCCATCCGACCACAATGTCACCGGTCTGGCCTTTGGGTGTCCGAGCCACGTGCGGCGCAGTCGCCCCGCACTCGTCGCTGACGTGCTGGGCCGTGGCACGTGCGGTCACGCCCCCTCCCCCTCGTGCGTTGCCCCGCGCTCTCCGGTCCGCGGCCTTCCAAAGCCTGGACCGTCACGGCCTGGACCGTCACGGCCTGGACCGCCTCGGCCGCCGCCTGCCTCCTGCCTGTGGACGCCGCCGGTTCCCGTGGATGGATCACTCGCCTGGTAGCCGGCAGCACCTGGGTGTCGAACAAATGCAG
Organism: Pollicipes pollicipes; assembly: GCF_011947565.3. Taxonomy (NCBI): domain Eukaryota; kingdom Metazoa; phylum Arthropoda; class Thecostraca; order Pollicipedomorpha; family Pollicipedidae; genus Pollicipes; species Pollicipes pollicipes. Next base: position 22,889,866 of record NW_023596746.1, on the reverse strand, counting down.
CTGGCGTCCCTTCGCTGCGCTCCGCAAAAACCGCCCGCGTTGTCGCCGCCGCCGCCTCTGAGGGGCGGGACCTCCCCCCCCCCCCCGCCCTCTCCGGCTACCTCTCGGCCTGGCCGACCGAGGTCAAGAGGTCACGGTCGGTGGTCAGGTGTGGTCGCTGGTCACTGGTGGCGGAGGCCGGCCGCCGCGGCAGCGCAGTCGGGCGTGGCCGCGTGACGCCGCAGCTGACCCCTGTCATGTGCGCCGCAGAACGTCGCGGGACGCGGGGCGTCGCCAGAGCGCGGGGGCGGGCAGCGGTGCACCCCAGCGGCGGGCCCGGCTCCGCAGGGCACCTCGCTCGTGGTGTACGGGCTGTGATGTACTTTCTTACTAAAGGAACACGTTGTCCGAGAGCCGGGCGGAGAAGGTCCTGTCGCCGCACGCATTCGACATGTCTTCACGCAATGTTTTCTTTCTTGTATTGGCGTGCTGTATGACTGATCGATCAGTGAACCTGATACTGGACCGTTCGCCGCTCCCGTGGGGCTGCGCAGGGTCCCGAGGCGGGCCGATTGGCGGCGTGGTCGGCGTGCTCGTGCCGCACCCGCGCGGCCCGCCCCGCCCCGGCCGGCGGCAGCGGGGCGGTCGGAGGGGCCCGCCGGGGTGACGGCCCCCGCTTCGATCGGCCGCGCCCCCGGGAGCGCGCGGCCGGCGGCGCGACGCCGGCCGCACGACCGACCCACTCGGCCGCCGCCGCCGGTCGGGTTCGGAGGTGGCCGCGCTCCGACGGGCCCTTCTGGTGTCGACCGTCGGTCCCGCCGACCGCCGCCGTCCCGCCGGTCACTGCTAGTGAGCCAGCCAGACATCAGACGAGCGGCTGCTCGGGAATCAACCGCTGGCCCGCCGGCGTGCTTCGTACTACGTGTGTTCCGAGAGCTGTGGGCTGTTCCTCTTTACTGTCATTCTGGTACATTTAAGGCTCCGCATGGGTAATGAATGCATGTATTGGCTTGTGTGGTGTTCCTGGGAGTGCGTAGGGCGGTTCCCTGTCGTTTCACCTCACTTGTGCCTACACCGAGTGGCATGGTCGGGGGTCAGGCGAACACGGCCGTGTCCCGCTGCTCCCGTCTCAGGCCCGTATCAGCAGGGCCGGTGACGACAGCCGGGCGGACGGAGAGCCGGCCGCCGCCCGCCGGGGACCCCCCTCCCCCCGCACGTGGGCCGCGCCTGGCTGCCGACCTTGAGCTCAGAGGGGGGGGGGGGGGCGAGGGTCGGCGGCGCTGTTGCCGGGGCGGCGCGGGGCCGCCGCTGCTCTCGTCATGCCGACCGGCCGGCGCAGCGGACGGGTCCGCCCGGCCGACGGCGACGGGACGTAAGCCCCGGGGCTTTGCCGGAGGGCCCCCGGGCCTGCCGGCCGAGCACCGGGCACCGGGCACCGACGCCGGCGAGCTGACCTCCCGCTCCGTTGCAGGTGCGCGGCCGCGATGGCCGGAACGGCGCCGTAGCGCGGCGCGCCGCTGCCCTGTTCCCGCCGGCTCCCGAGAGCGATGGCCCAGCGGGCCGACCGCGCTGCCCCCACCTGCGCCCAGTGCTGCCCGGCGCGTCCGGCCGACCGCGTGAGACGGACTCCTCGCCAGCGCGTCAGCTGAGCGCGGCAGAGAGCGGCGCAGTACCGGCAGACAGGCCGGCGCCAGAGTGTGCGTGAACGGCGGCGCCATGAACGCCATGGACGTTAGCGAATCGGCCGGACCGGCCGCCGCCATGGAGACGGACGTGGCCGCGGCGGCAGCGGCCGCCGCCGCCGTCGGACGACCGGTCAGCGTGATCACGGCAGACGTGCAGCGAGCCAGCGCAGGTCAGTGGCGGCCCCCGCCGGCCCCCAGCTCCCCTCCCCCGCCCCACCTCACCGGCCTGCCGCCAGACTTGGACAGGCGTGCAGCGAGCCAGCGCAGGTCAGTGGCCGCCCCCGACGATTCGGACGGCCACGTTCGGGGTCGGGGCACGGCCTCGCCGAGGACAGATGGCCTACGTCAGTCGCACCGCGTGTGGTGCTAACCAGCTCAAGTGTCGTCCCGTGCTGTCAATGTGTCATGTCCTTGGGCGGATCCCGGGGATGAGACCAATCCTCCGTCTGCAATGCTCCTGCGACGGGCCTCGATTGTGTGCTGCTGGCGATTTAGCCCGTCTTCATCCTTCGCGATGACTCATGTGCAAATTCAGCCGGATTTGTTGTGCCCCTTCTCCGCAGCGCGTCAGCTGGCGTCTGTGCGTCATCGGATGCTAACCCTGGCTAATACGCCTGCCTTTGTGTTGCATCAGATTATGCCTCCTCTCGGGTAGTTATGTGTCCTTGGGATGTGTCGACCGATATGGCAATCCTGCGTACTTTTGGTCACGTCTCACGGCTGACGGCTGACGGATGAAGCAATGGCGTGTAACACGTTGCACGAGGATAAGTCGCAGTTTTCACTGGTAGGCGTTCGCGTTGCACAGGCGGACGATTATACTGTTGTCTCGCATGCGCAGTTATTGTCGCGTAAATTCAGCAAATGGTACCAAAAAACGTGTCGCGCGGTGCGAATGCGTCCAACAAAGATTATACATGACGTCACGTAGGCTTAGGTGTTCTTTTTGCGCTGCGAGTACACCCTGTGTCTGTGTTTTTCCATGCACGTAAAAACATACCAGCTGCGACCTTGATAACAGAAGCTCGTACGTGCTAGTCATTTCACCTTTACTGAGATCGTCATTGATTTTTAACATATTTGTCTCTGAAGTTTCGTGCAGGTTTGCTTCCGCCACCTCTGCCGATATCTGTACACTGGTCTCTGTCAACAATTTCATTTAAGCGTAGGACGTCAATCAAACATTTGATTTAGTTCCTAACCTTGCAGTCAGCATGCTATGTGAGCGAATGCCTTAGTCATGTCCTGCTCACTTCTTTCCAGCTATATATTGCCTAAGCATCCAATGTCTCACGGAATTTGTGGCATTGCCTGAGTGGATAATACCACTTAAAAGACAGGCAGCATTCTCGGGCAGACGTTATTGCTATACTTGTACGTAACATCAGAAGCGGTGCTAGGACGATTGCGCTGAAAGATAACAAACACCGTGCAAGAGCCCGACTTTTTCCTGGAATTTGCACTATGGCATGGCGGCTAATCTGACATACCGGCTTTCTGTGAGATACGCAGGGTGAAAAGGTCCAATTCTAGCGACATTGTCGCATAAAATGTCTCCGATTTATTAGGATTGTATATTTCGTGTACTTGTGTATAGTGTTATGAACTGAGGAGACTTCCCACAATTTGAAATATCCAGTATTTCTTGTCATGTCTTGGCAGTATCTCTTTGTAATTGAAAACAAGAGGGGGAATTTCTGGTACATTTTGGCGGTGGCTGTTACTTAAATTCCACTCTGCTTCTCATTTGTACCTTGACACTGGTCCGACAGAATTAAAGATGCGATTTAGTACTATAGGAATTCCATGAGTCGCATGCTTGTCTTACTGCCGTCGTAGTCACATCGCTGGTGTAAGGCAACAAGGCTGTGCATCACGTGTCATCGATGACATATTTCAACACATTGCACGCATGAGTCTAGAAGCAAGAGAAAAGCGTAATGCAGATTGCTCTTTAACTTAATACTTGCGGGTTAATGCCGGGTCAGATTGGCATCACAGCGGGCTTTTGCGGGCGAGATCCTCAGCTGGCCGGAGCGGGGTGGACTGCCGCTTGACAGTTATGACAGAAAGTTGCGTGTCAATTACAGACACCGCGTGACGGAAAAAATACTTGATGGCCAAATGTTTACCCAAACACCATGATCCATTCGGTCCAGAATCACGAGGATTTCGAAAGGAAAGCGCCAAATTACAAATCAATGAAACCCCGCGCATGGAAAATCCATCCTCGTTGCAAGCAGAGACGCTGCGCGCGTCGCCGTCGGCCAGTGCGATCGGCAGCCGGGCCTGTGCTCCCAGCGGCGGCAGCAGGCCCGTACCGACCGGCCCAGGGGCGCGCCCTTACTGTACGACCGCGACTACCGCCGCGTCCCGGTCCGTGCGCAAACAAACACGGCGCCCTGACCTGGCGCACTGGCTCCAGTCAGGCGCGCGCGCCGGGGCTCAATGTTGACATCACGAAAGTTAGTCGTCTGGTGCTCGAGGAAGAAAGCTGCCGGAAATGATTGTCCCGTCTTTGAGGGCATTTAAACAACGATGGAATGTAACAATGCGAGATACGCGGGCTTTTGCATGGTTTTCACAAGTCTCGGTATTTGTTTTAGTTATTCTCTAAGCGCAGGAATTTAAATCGCCAAAGAAAAGTTTCGGTCCGTTTCGGCTACACTGCACGTGATGTTTCAATCCACCAATCAAGTCCATTGGCCTTGGAATATTCTGACCAAGTGGAACGTGGTCATCATGCACCTTTTTGTAATCGTGCTAACCGAATACGCCGAGTACGAATAGGAAACAGTCTGGGTGCTGACTTCGACAATCGTACTTCCTCAGAACCCTCGTCGACATGCGCGTATGATAATAACAGCCAAGCGGAGCATGCCTATGCTTATATCAGGGACCCACCTCACTAACGCGATATGAAGTTGGGCCAAATTTGGAAAATCTGGGTAGCTTTTCTCGACTTTTTGATGCGATGCCGGCATAAAATTGTTTAAGTTGTGCAATCTGGGTTACGGGTGTCATGCCCACCCTGGGTTTCTGGCAATCGGGTCCGTGGTAAAAATATCAAAATATTATTTCCACATTATTGTGTTGTGTTTGGCGGTACCCTCTGATTTTGGAAGGTTTTAAAACTTCAGTGCTGACAAAAAAAACATGATTTTGCGTGTTAAAGTTGTTAACCACAAAAGCCCGTCAAGTCTGGCCCACAGCCCGGCTAACATCCCATGGGCTCTTGCCGAGTCAGATCTGGCAGGTTGGCGAGCTAACAAATTGTGTTTGTAGTCTGTACCTGTGGTCCGGAGCGATGGTGGTCTATCGCGCCGGCTTTGTGGGTGATTGTGTGTGTTGTGGGCTGCGTATCAGTGTGCGGTGGGTCCGGCTTGTGCGAAACAGTGATATCCATTTGATGTAGCATGGAGGTAGTGCGCAGTGTCCAGCGGATAGGGACGTCAGGACAGTGTCTCTTCGTGTGTGTCTCGGTGTCATATACAGATAAATATATATGTATATATATATATATATGTATATATACATATATGTATATATACATATATATACATATATTATATATATATATATATATATATATATATATATAATGTATATATACTGATCATTCGCGAGCTCGTCTTGAAGGAGACGCTATTGGAGCGTACTGAGGAAGAGACCAACGATCTGTCAGCTATTGCTTTGTAACAGATGCTTTGATGAATGCCCGATGTTTGATGCATAAGGGAAGGGATGCAAGGGAACGGTTACCTGCTGGGAAAGGAGAGTGAATGGTGGGCGTGGATGGTAAGTGCCTGGTGTGTGGAAAGAGAACGAGTAGACGAGATGATACGAGTGAGCGGCATGATGCCTGAGTGACAGGAGACTGGATGGGTGGAGGAGGCGGCCGTCACCAGAGCGGCGCAGCCTGTGACGCGCACCGCCGCCGCTGCCGCAGACTCGAGCGGCGGCACCGACAGTCCGCAGCCCGAGGGCGGGTCACGCCGGCCGTCCGACGGCAGTCAGGCTGGCCCGGGCCCCGGCCCCGGCCCCGGCCTCGGCCCCTGCTCGGGCCCCGGCTCCGGCTCTGGCTCCGGCTCTAGCCCCGGCCCCGGCCCCGGCCCCGCAGCGGACCCCGACACGCCAGACGGTGGTGGGTGCCGGCGTAGGAGTCGTGCATGCTCGCTAGCGCGCACAGACTGGCGCGGCCGCCGGTGCCCCGCACACCCAGCACGCCAACGCCGACCTCGGAGGAGCGGGAGAGGGCTTCAGAAGACGGACTGCAACGCTGTAGCGCCACACGTTCAAGCATCGTAGCGATACAAACGGATCATGGCCGGCCCAGGCCGTCATGGAAGCCACTGTTTTGGACTCCACGTAGCGCCCCATCGTCCCCGATGACTCAGATCTGTACACGGTGGCGCATTCCAAGCAGCCCCTCTGGAGATCCCTGCCAGGCGGTCACATCTGTCAGGCTATCTGGGAAAACTGCATCGCGTCACGTTCCCCCAGGCCCCCCACCAGCTCGATAGTGTGACGCAGTGCCCAACAGCTCCCCCCCCCCCCCCCCAGTATACTACAGCAGTCTTCACCACAGTTAGAAAGTCGGCTAAGGGCGGCGTGCTCAGAACCCGTTTGAGGCAAAAAATATCACCGGGCTTATGCTAGATTTTGGGGTCAAGCGAGGTTTTGTCAAACCCGCTGACCCCAGGTCTCGACGGGCGCCTCTCAGGTGAGGCGAGCTGTGTTTTCATTGCAAGAAGAGGCGCCGCGAAGCGACGCGGCCGGAGGCCCTGTGATTAACAAGCCAAGAGTTTGATGGGATCCGATTTTGCAGCATAAACTTCGTTACGTGTGGGCGGGCTGTTAACTTATTTGTTTACCGAGTTGCATAAACACGGTTGAATTCATGGAGTCTTCGTAAAAGGAGCAAAAAGGGAGTGTGCCTCGTGCGCTATATTTACCCGGTTGGATCTTGTCAGCCGACCTTCGTCCTGGTGGGGTGGGCTCGACCCGACCTTTCGCGTGCATTTCCTGCTTGTGTGGCGAGAGAGCGCGCCGCAGGCAGGGGTGCGCCCAGCGAGAGAGAGAGAGAGAGAGAGAGGCGGTACATGTGCGTCATTAGCGTAGGGCCGGCAGAACAAGCTGCTGACTGCTGCTGACTGACGAGCCCTTTTGAGATCACTGCGTTTGGGAGTGTTAGGATGGTCGCGCCGCCATGCACACGCTGCCTCCTTTGAACGGTATGTTTTTGAAAGGTAGTGGTTATTTGACGTCGTTGAGAAAGTACTGCCAGGGCGTTGCGCTTGGTGAGCGTGCTGGGCAGTATGCGACAGGCGTAGCCTGCTCCTTAGCGTCCAGCGTCGGCTTGCGATGGAAACCTGGTTTGAGAGACCTCTGTACCGCCCTCCGCAGTACACTACGGGTCCGTGCATTCCTTCGTGCCACAGTTGCCTGCCGGCGTGTGGCACAGGGGCCACCGCGCTGTTGCACAACATAACGTTTCCCAGGCCACCCAGGAGTCACCGTCCCACAGCACCTGGATCCCAGGCGACTAGACTGCCACGCCCACGGGTAACCACTGCGCCGCCGACACGAGCCTTGAAGACTCGGGAGCTGCCCCTAACGGCAGCACCGCTTATTGACACGGGTAGCGCAGGCTCAAGGGCCGGCGCACGGCCAACGCACGCTTCATCGGTGACTCGGGGACCACTGCTGCGACACGCGGCCCGTTCAGGAGACCCGGGGGTCCCGTCATCGCGCGGCGACCGTATAGGTGCTGCGGGGATCACTGCACCGCGTACTACCGTATCTTGCTGCGGCAGGGACCACTGTCAGAACACACGCCCTGGTACACTCCAACAACAGGACGCGCGCCAAAAGCACGCACCGGCGGCCCGTCTAGACCCGACTTCCGTCCATTGCACGGCGTCCTGTGATGTGGAAGCACGCGGCTTGTGGTAGCGCCGTGGCGGCTGCATGGCTTGCGGGCGATGCGTGGCGGCCGGAAGTCCGGTCGCCATTTCTCAGTGACAGGGCGCGCAGAACCCCCGGCCATCGCCTCTCATCCGGGTCGAACGGGAGTGGGGTGTCCGCTAGTGGGCACAGTCGGCCACAACTCGGATGCACGCTCTCGTTGGAGGCTGCGCTGTTGCCCGATTGGGTCGCCGCCCCCCGTGGGCTTTGGGCTGGTGCCGCCCTCAGCGGGCTCTGGGCTGGGCGCCGCCCTCCGTGGGCTCTGGGCTGGTGCCGCCCGCAGTGGGCTCTGGGCTGGTGCTGCCCCCCGCCCCGCCCCTCGCCCCTGCCGCTTGCGGTGCGGTGGAGCCGCGGTCGGGCGGCCGTTCCGCGCGACCGAGCGCTGTGCCGTGCGCGAGCGCTCCTTCCCAGCGGCCCCCCACCCGGACCTGGCCGGCGGCGGCCGGACAAGGTCGCTGCCGCCGCCGCCGCCGCCGCCGCTGCTGCTCGGGATGCACGGCGCGCCGTGTCGGTGACTCACGGCAGCGGCGGCCGACGCGCGCGCGCGCGCGCGCGCGAGCGAGCCCCTGCCGCCGCCGCCTTTCACCGCCGCCACGAGTTTCGAAAGACGCGTCGGGAGGTCGGCGTCCGAGCGGCCCCCCGGCCACTGACTGCGCTTAGTGGCGATCACCGGGTGACCGGTCAGGAGTGATCGCCGCCGGCCCGACCGGGGACGATCACTGACTGCCGGGCCGGGCGAGCACCGATGCCCGGCGAGGGAGCCGGGGTCTGTCCGGTGTTCTGGCAGGGAGGGGCTGGGGGCGGACTCCCGCCGCATCAGGCCTGCAGACGCGGCTCGGTACTCTGCCCGGTTGCGAAGCCGCTCTGTTTGTTTGACCTTCCGCCGCGAACTTGGTAGCCGGTGGTGTTGGCAGCGGCGCGGCGGCGGCCCTGCCGACTATTTACGAGTATGAGGGCGGGGGGAGGGGGAGCGTGACATCGGTCAGGGGCCGCGGCTCGGGCCATCCCCGCCGGTCGGGCAAGGTCCGGATCGTGACAGCCCCGGCCACGGTGTGCAGCTCCGGGCCAAGATCGAGTCCCAGAGCGATCAAGAAACGGCTTAGAGACATCTCCGGTTGGGAGAAGAGGAAGTCCCCGGCTGAAAAGGCGCAGTGCTTTGTACGAGCAGACACTCGTGGCCGCACTGACAAGCCACTGGCTTCTGATCAGGTCCACCGTCGTTGAGGGACGATGCGTTCTTGATCAAAGGCCGACTCAAAGTGCAGATTAAGCGGCATAGGTAATAGCGCTACGCTGCGGCGGGCCCGGGAATTGAGGAGCCTATTAACAACAGTACGTTATGCCCTAAGGGCTCTGAGAATTGGCTGTTTCTGCTTCGCGCCTCTGCCGAGAGCCAGCACTTGCCTACCACTGTGAGGTCTAGGCTCCCGTTCCGTGTCTTGCCTGTTTGAGTGTCCGCGCTGTAATGGCTTTCCTGCATATGTTGCCTGCCAGTGACGCATGTTGGCTGTGTTGTCAGAGGCATGCGCTGCTTGCTCTCAGGAAATGCGCAATATCTGGCCCTTCACTCCGGCCTCACCAACACGCTTCTGCGAAGTGCGGCCGGCGCCGGCGCCTGCGAGATCGAGGTGTGCCGCCGCGGAATGTCGTCCCCCTCCCCCTCCCCCTCCCCTTCCCGCCGGACCGGGCTTTCGCCATGACGAGCTGTTGAAATGCTTCCAGCCCAGACCCATTGGGCTATTGTAAATCGTGATGAAACAGCGCCGCCGCTTGACCGCAATGGCTGGTGGTCATTGGCTCAGGCAATCGATTAGCTAACGGCCAGGAATTCCGTTGCACCATCAGCGCCTCCGGAGCGTCTTCTGCATAGCTTCGGCGCTGTAACGGTCTTCCGTCTGGAACGGACGTGGGGCGCGTGGGCCCAGTCCAGTCGGGGCTTATTTGACCGCAGAGTATTTTTTGGCCGAGGCGCGACGCTCGCTCAGGATGTTGTAGGTGGTGGCTGACGTAATGCCCCTCTTTGGGCTTGTCGCTGTCGTGGCCCGTTCTGTCCTGTTGCGCCTGGCGGCGGTGACGTTTTCACCCGTGCAGTTTTCCAGGGCCACCGGTACAGTAGAACCGGTTGATGGTAGACTATTTACGTCATGTTTGGCATGTGCTGGCAGCTGGTCGTCGTGTGCATGCATAATGTCACGTCGCTGGGACATCACATTCGGCGTCAACGTTGGGTGGTGCTATTGAGGTGTTTTATGTTTTTCACCTGGCACATTTGTGGTGTAACATATAACTATCGGTGTTTTGTGTGGATGCTAAAGCGTTTTGCGATCATCCTCATTGATCGTCGAAGATCAAGCAGCGTTGCTGTATGACTTGCCGTTAGTGCACTTAGTCCTTGGATATTATATTCGTAGCTCCTCTGTTAAAGTCCTCGTAATTCCTTATTCGTCAATGGGTGTGTGTGCGTGACCGGGTCTGGGCCAGTTGGTCCGGGCACGTGACACGATGACCGTTCTGCTGTTTCGTGCTCGCGTCCAGAGACAGCTGGCGTCGACACGGGCGGCCGTCTGGCGGGGTCTTGCTCGGCGGTGCCCTCTAACGGCGGCCGGGCGTGTTTCAGTGTCGGGCGGCTGGCCGCCAGTGGCTGCTGGCATGGAGCAGCGGCCGCGGACCGACCGGCCCATGAGCTGGCAGCCGGACCCGAGCGACCCAGCCAGTCTGCAGCTGGAGGCGGCCATCAGTCAGACACACAAACTGGTCAGTCCGTGTCGACGCGTGCGCGCGCTCGACCGCGCCGCGCGACCAGCGGCCGGCCGCGCGCCGCCGCACCTCTGGCGGCCGGCCGCCGGCCGCGCGCTCTCTTTGTGGCGGCCCAAGGCTGGCCGGCGCCGCGTCAGCCTTGGACCGGACGTGGCGGCGCGCTCGGCCGGCCGGCCGGCCCAGCTGGCGGCGGCGAGCGCCCGAGGTGCTGAGCCGTGCCGCCGAGCCCATCCGGAATGCAGTCCCGTCGCCTCGCGTGTGACGCGCTCCTGTCGGCCGGCACGCGAGCGCGTCGCCGGCCGCGCCGCGGCGTGAGAGCGGCGCGCGTGTTGCGCCCGCGCCCACCCGCGCCACACGAGCGCGCCCGACTGTCACGGCAGGAGCGACGCGCCGCGCCGGCAGGCGACGTCTAGCTCATATAAACACAGCCGGCCCTCTGCCGAAAACTGCCTGCTCACCGGAACCTAGCCTTGGCGGATGACCTTGCCAATGACATTGGAAGGTGGCGGCCGGGCCGCACGGTGCGCGATGACGCGAGATAATGGCGGCCGTCGGACGGCGACGCGGTCGTCGCTCGCCGCCGGCCGCTCGTCGGCCGCCGCCCGTCGGCGACCGACGTCGGGCGCGGCTGTTGGCGGCCGCCCGCCGACGGACGTGCCAACTATGCGGCGCCGGCCCACGCACGGCCGCCGCGCCGGCCGCCAGCCAACCTTGGTCGACCTTCCGCGGCGGCGGCCTTGGTGACCCCGCCGCCCTGGCAGCCCGCCCGGCCCGGCCCGCCCGCCCGGCCGGCCGGCCTTCTGTCGGAGCCGTGTGCGGTGGCCGTGTTTTTGCCGGCCGCGCCGCGCGGGACCGCGCCGCGCCGCGCCGGCCGCGGCTGCGGGCTGCAGGCACGACGTATCGATTTACACCGCGCCGAGATACGATATGCCCGCCGGCGGGGTTGCGACAAGCGACGCCAGCCGGCCGCAGGTGCGGGGACCGGCCGGCCACGCCCCATCATGTCATGTCTGGCGCCCGCTCTCGTCCCCCCGAGCTGGTGACGCCTCCTACAGCGCGGTGGCGGCGTCCCACCGCCGTCAGCGTGTACAGGCCCACAAACGAGCACCGTCCGTGTTTCAGGCGATCAAGCAGGAGCTGGACGAGATGGTGACCAGTCCCGCAGCGCCCGATCACCACCACTTCTCCGACACAGACTCGACCAACACCAAGGTGGGTCGAGCGGTCCTACGGAGGTCAGGGTGGTGCCTGGCTGCTGCTGCGGCCCTGCACGCGACTCGGTGCACTGAACCATGTGCATGGCGACAGGGCGATGCTGAGGTTAGCGACGAGAGCAGTGTGTTGCGGGAGCGCTGCGCAGCGGCGGACGGCGCTGTCTCGCTCTTCACGCCGCGCCCCTGGCGTGCTCGTTGTTGTGCATGTGTCGGTGCCGGGTCTTCGGTCGGCCGACGCTGACGGGACCGCCGCCTGCCGCAGACGGACCCGGAGCGGCCGAGCAGCCCCGGCCCCACGCGCAGCGACTCTGGCTGTGAGGTGAACCACACGGGCCCGTTCACGCCGAGCGCGTCGCCCCTGCTGCCGCGCAGTCTGGCCTACCAGAACTCGCCGGACCTGTCGCGGCCGGGCCGGCTGTACTCGCCGACGGCGTCGCCGCTGCAGGCGCGCCACTTCTCCGGCTACTCGTCGCCGTACTCGCACACGCCCAGCACGGGCCTGTCGCGCAACAACTCGGACGCGTCGCAGTACGGCGGCTCGCAGTACTCGTACTCGTCCGTGTCGTCGCCCATCTCGCCGGGCCAGTACTCGCCGACGGCGTCGCCCAGCCAGGGCCGCCACCTGTACCGGCAGAGTCCGATGCTGGGCCGGCACATGGAGCACCTGCTCGGCCAGCACGGCGGCCCGCTCAACCTCACCCAGTCGGACAGCGAGGGCTGCGAGGACAAGGCGGCGCTGGCCGCCGAGCTGGCGCAGCACTCGGCGCTGACTGCCCAGTCCGGCATCAGCCGACAACAGCTCATCAACAGCCCTTGTCCCGTGTGCGGCGACAAGATCTCCGGCTTCCACTACGGCATCTTCAGCTGCGAGTCGTGCAAGGGCTTCTTCAAGCGCACCGTCCAGAACAAGAAGAACTACGTGTGCCTGCGCGGCGCCAGCTGCCCCGTCACGATCGCCACGCGCAAAAAGTGCCCGGCGTGCCGGTTCGAGAAGTGCCTTAACATGGGCATGAAGCTGGAAGGTGAGTGGCGGCTGGGGCGGGGCCGGCCGCGCGCGCTGTGGGAACGAACCGACCGGCCGGCCGGAGGGGCCGGCTGCAGCCGCAGGCCCGGTCGGCCGGCCGTTGCGCAACCGCGGCGGCGCTGCAGCAGATGGAGGTCGCCCGACAAGGCCGGCGCGCTCGCCTCCCGTCACGAGCCGCGCGCTCTGGCCGACAATGCCAGGCGCCGGCGGACGGCCGGCGCACTGTTCGCCGAACTGTGGCCGTCTAAAAAGTGTGTGAGCATGTTGTACAGGATCGACTCGCCGCAGGTAAACGTGAAGGGTTTTTGAGCGGCGAGCACGATAGCCTCGCTATTCTAATGACAGTCGTGTTTTTGGCATGGTCACTTTCCTTCACGCAAGCGCGATAGTCATTGTACCGCTGGTTTCATTATCTGCCGCTATGGCCAGTTCGTGCCCGGCGATAAGCTACGGCGCGACACGAACGGGTCGCCGGCTTGAGCACTTTATCGGGTGGGTGCCTGCACACTGGGCCGCTCTGCCGCGGCCTCATTTGCCGGCGGGCGGATGCGCCGTCCCAGGATGTGTCGACGCGAGCCGTGGTCTGTCGTTGCGTCGGCCGGCGGTGCCAGCCGGCTGCCGGCGGGCAGACTGACTGACCGTCTGTCGTCGGGCGGCAGCCATCCGCGAAGACCGCACCCGCGGAGGCCGCTCCACGTACCAGTGCTCCTACACGGTGCCGTCGTCGCTGGTGCCGCCGTCGGCCGCCGCCGCCGCCGCCGGTGCCGCGCACGAGGGCCTCCACCCGCCGCACGTGAAGCTGGAGCCGGCCGAGACGAACGGCGCCGACGGCCGGCCCGCCACGCCGCCCCTGCTCAAGGTACGGCCGCAGCGCGCGCGCGCCGCTCTGGGTGGCCGCCGCTGCTCGGTGCGGTCGGTCGAGCCTGCCGCGGCTGCCGCTGACGAGACGGCGGCGGCAGCGGCGTCGTGACTCAGATCGTGGTCGGGTCTGCGCCGCCCCCAGTCACGGTTAACATCAGACTCGGTCGCTTTTCGCAGGATTAAGCCCGGCTGTGCCCATTCTCAGGGTACGCGGCGGGGCCCAGCCGGTTCAGCTCCAGGGCGCAGATGCCGTCCGTGTTCACCGTATCCAGTCCGTCCGTGTTCACCGTATCCAATCCGTCTGTGCTCACGGTATCCAGTCCGTCCGTGTTCACCGTATCCAGTCCGTCCGTGTTCACGGTATCCGGTCTGTCCGTGTTCACGGTATCCAGTCCGTCCGTGTTCACGGTGCCCATTCCGTCCGTCTTCACGACACCCAGTTCGTTTGTGTTCACGGTACCCAGTCCGTTCGTTTTCACGGTGCCCATTCCGTCCGTCTTCACGACACCCAGTCCGTCCGTGTTCACTGTGCCCAGGCCACTCGTGCAGTCCCACAGGTAGACGTCGTCAGGCTGGCTCTGCTCGCTGGGCTCGGGCCGATCCGCGGCTATCAATTATCTCGATGCTTGGAGAAACTCCTTTCTCGATAGTGCTGTAGAAGCTGTTCGGGGTATGTAACAAGTAGTGTTGTCCCAGATCATTACACGACGGAGCGGGGTTCCTGTTAATGGAGGTCCGGGTTCACCATTGCGAACCCACGGCTATTCAGTCCCGTGTCCTTGACGTAATTAAGTAGCAAAAATTGCCCGATGCCTGCGGTTCGTCCTGAAAGGATGCAGCGTGCGCGTTTCGTGTTGTTTGAATGGAGTCCCGCCGTGCTCGGATCCCAAAACGGGTTTGCTTCTCGGACGCCTCATGCAAATGGTCGACGGAGCCATATTTAGAGAGCTCCCGGGAGGATTTGCGACAGCGATCTGCGGCCGGGCCGTGTCGGCGTGGCCATTTTTGGCGGCGGCCTCATCTGCAATCTGGCCAGCATCTTGTTGATGCGTCAGCGCGTGTGCTGGGTAGATTGGCGTCGCTGCTCCGCGGCCCCCGAGCGGGCCGTCTGTGGTCGGGGTGCGCCGCGGCACCGGGAGTGGCCTGTGCCGACCTTGTGGCGACCTCGCGTGGTCTCCAGTGGGGCGCCGGCTGCGCCCAGTCGGCGACCGTTTTGCCGCGTGACTGCCGGAAATTGTTACAGATGCCTGGGTGGCGGGGGTGGCGTCATTCGGGACGGTCGCGCACTGCGCATTGCTTTGTTTGTGATTTTCGGTCAGTGACTATTGTTTCAAAACTGCTTTGTGTGCTCGTTGTCAGTTCTTTCTTTTGCCGGCGGTGCATGCGATGAGCCTCGCCGCATTTTTGCGCGCGGTCGCTGCGGTGGCCGTGCTGCCGATGCTGCGGAGCTGGCGCACCCGGTGCCGGGGAGCTCGTGCGTGACCGTGGGCCGCGCCCTCCGCCGCAGCAAATCATGGAGGTGGAGCACCTGTGGCATCCGTCGCCGGCGGACAGCGTGCCGTCGCCGGCCTCCTCGCAGCCGTCCGGGCTGGCTGCCGCCGCCGCCGCCGCAGCCGGCGCCGGCGACTACAACAGCCTCTGCAACATCGCTGACCACCGGCTCTACAAGATCGTCAAGTGGTGCAAGAGCCTGCCGCTCTTCAAGAACATCCATGTAAGCCCCGCTCGGCTGATGGGACGCGCCTGTAGGTCGTGTGTGCGCCGCTCCGGGGCTCTGCCCGGGAAAGAGGGGGAGCGGGCGCTCGCCGCCGGCGTCGGCGCGGGCTTCCCACCGGCCCGGATATCTGAGCGGCGAACCTCGTAATTAAAACGTGCCGGACTTACCGCGCCCACGGCTCAACACGGCAGCCAATGGGACCTGTAGCGCCCGGGTCACGGGCAGCCCCGCGGCGGCGCCGTTCTTGGCCGCACCGACCGGCTTAGACTGCGTCGCGCCGTCAGCCCCTGTCGTCGGCGAGAGGGCTGCTGGCGATGCCTCCTCGGGCGCACCGTCTCGGGTTTGAGCGGTGAGCCGGCCGGGGCCTAATTTATCCAATCTGCATAATGCCTGGCATCACGAGAGTCGCGCCTTGTTCGTGGCCCAGTGCCCTACTGTCGCCGAGCCGTCTGTCGAAGGGACTGAGGGTGCGTCGTAAATCGTCTGGGAGACACGTCCTGACGTGGAGCGGCTCTTGTTGCCCGTCTCCGTTGCCGTGTGCTGCGCTTGTTTCCGGACCTGGTCCTTGACCAGCCTGTGTTGTCGCTGTGTCTCCGGCTCGCTACGGGAGTGCGGCGGCGCCCCCGGCTGGTGCCTGCCACTGGCTTGTGTCAGGTCGTGCCAGATCGCTGTTTCCCTCTGCCTGTGAATGTGACGATGGACGTCCAACGTTGTGTTGATCGTCGCCTTTCCTTCTGAGTATGTCGTGTTGTCATTTAACCGTACCTCAATGGCTCTGTGATGCTTCGGTGGTAACTGCCGGCTGTCTCCTCCGGGCTGTGCCGTGCCCTGGTGCCGACCGTGCCGTCTCGCTCGCCTCTCGCCTCCCGATGTGTGCGTCGGTGACGGTGTCTCGCTAACCGTGCCCGATGTGTGCACGCGCGCGCGTGTCCGCTAGATTGACGACCAGACGGCGCTGCTCATCAACACCTGGTGTCAGCTGCTGCTGCTCACCTGCTGCTTCCGCTCGCTGGAGACGCCTGGCCACATCCGGATATCGCACGGGCGCTCGCTCGGCGTGCAGGAGGCCAACGCCATCGGTACGGATCCCGCCCGGCCGGCCGCCGTGTCGGCACGCGCCAACGCTGCGAGCGACGCATCTGTCTCGAGCGGACCTGCTGGAGGCTCAGCCACGGTGTGACGCGGCCGGAATGTGTTCCGTTGTGTGACGCCCGTGCACCGCGTGACCCGCTGCGTGTGTGTCCGTGCGCCCCGTCCGGCGCGGCCGCGGCCTGACCGGCGTCTCGCCGCAGGCGTGGGCCGCTGTATAGAGCGGATGATCGGCCTGACCGAGCAGCTGCGCCGGCTCAAGGTCGACTACTACGAGTACATCGCGCTCAAAGTCATCGTGCTGCTCTCCTCCAGCGGCGGTGAGTCGACCGCCTGGCTGCTCGGCTGTCGCTCCCAGGCAGCCCGGCTCTCAGGAGGTGGTGTGGTGCGTGATGTGGAGATGCAGGAGCAAACCGTGGACAGATGCGTTTGGCGTGTGGGCCTTTGTTTACACAAAGGCATATGTGTGCGCATGATCTGAACTGTACGGAACGCAAGCTCTTCATCTTTTGTCAGGTATTGATGTGATCTAGCGGTGCGTATCCTGTTGGTCGTCCCGCTCTGGAGTAAGCCGCGGGGGAGGGCGCGTCGCACGGGGAGGGGGTGTCACGCCGCCGCGCCTGGGTCGTGATGCTGGGGTGGTCCGCCGCTGGGGTGTCCGCCCAAGGACGCGGCGGCAGTGGCTCGACGCCGGGGCTTCCCCGCGGCTGGCCGGCCGACGAACACCAGGATGTGTCGCGCCAGGGGGTGTCGGGGGACGACAGAAGTGCCCTTTCGTGAGGCATCGCGCTGAACTTTCTTCGGGTATTCCGTGACTAAGCACGGGACTTAGAAAGGATACAGCAAAAGGTCTACATACTAGTGGCGGGAGGGCTTCTACAGTATCGGATCTCCTAAAGACGTCTGCTGCCGGCCTGCCGTCGTCATTGGGGCTTTACGGCGCACTCAGCTGCTGCGGCTGTATGGCGTCGCCTGCTTCTCGCCCAGGCAGGAAGGGCGGGCACCGCAAGGAATCGAACTCGGAACCTCTGGTTTCCCAGACGCGCAGTGATTAACGCAGACGCGTCAACCTCTACACTGTCGGCACCCTCTGCCGGTATGCTGTGGCAGCGCAGCGGGGTGGTGACGGTGATCCTGCTGGTGGGTCCGGCGTGGGTGGCCGCCTCGCAGCTCGTGGTAGCTGGGGGACAGGACGAACGGTGTCCGCGGCTCGTCTTACGGAGTTATGTCGTGAGCGTGTGCCGTCTTGTGGGACCTAAGGAAGCTAGACCCGGAGGCTGCTCCGGATCTACCCGCGGGTCAGATGCAACCAAATGTGTTGAGGCTGAAAATGACTGTCTGAGAAGTTTTTACCAAGGTTTCTACCACATTTTACCAAGGGATGTGCCGATTTAAAGAGAGAAAGCGATTCTAAACCACAGTCAGCTGGTAGCCCAGTGTAATTTTCAGGTCTAGCTCCCCGACAGTTCAAAGTATAGTTGATGAGTGAAGAAATTGCGCGCATTGAGTGGCTTCAGGAAGCAGTAAGCTTACCCGAAAAGAAGAAATGTGAGATGAATTTTTCAATGTTTTTTTTTAATGAAATGCAGTTTATGATGACGTTAATGTGATTCCCTCGGAAGCATGTATGCAGAGAAGCTAGGCTAAGCTCCACATTGTTAAGTACGTCTTCTAAAGTTGTCAGTTGGCCGCTGCCTGGCACCTGTACCTGGGCGTCACCATCATACGGAGCAACGTGAACACCGGCAGCCGAGAGACAGTTACTTAGAAGCCGCAGAACAAAAATGAAGAAGGGCCTCGGAAAACTCCGGACACACCGTATTTCAGTGGAGTTTGATGAGGCTGGTGGTCGCAATCGCACATGTCGGTGCATCTCTTGGACCAGTAAAACCGGTAGTCTGATACCAATCTGGACAGCTGTTCCCGTCTCGGGTCAATCTAGTGCATTGTCAATCATGCAATACAATGTACAATACGTACAATCCCTTGAAGGAGCGGAAGAAGTGGCTACGCTATGAGCGCTGATGGCTAAGTGTACTAAAAATGACAACGAAATGAATAGGCGGCAGCGCGTTGGGTATTACGCTCTGATGGAACCGAGCTCGTCTTGCTCTGGGGTTTCCAGGTCAAAGTCGCCCATCGCAGATCGCATACGTCTTGTTTCGATTCAGTGACATCGGCAGGATAGCCGCCGCGGTCCTTTGCCGTTCCTTCAGCGGTGTCTCTTGTGTCGCCGCAGCGCCGCGTGGCCGGCCCTCGCCCCATGCAAGCCTGTCGGCCGGTGAACGGGCCGTCCAAGGTGTCAGGGTCTCGTTAAACCACCTGTCCCCCGTGCTGGTGCTTGGTGCTGAGGGAGCCGCGTGTGACCCGCCGTCCCCCTGTCTCGGACCCATCGGTGCTGAACGAGCCGCGCGTGACCCGCTGTCCCCCTCCCTCAGACGCGTCGGTGCTGGAGGAGCCGCGTGGGACCCCTTGCCCCCCCCCCCTCTCCGTCTGTGCTCAAGGAACCGCGTGTAATCCCTTGTCCCACTCCCTCAGACCCGTCGCCGCTGAATGAGCCGCGTGTGACCCCGCCCTCAGACCCTTCGGTGCTGAGGGAGCTGCATGTGACACCCCTCCCTCAGACCCGTCGGTGCTGAGGAAACCGCATGTGACCCACTGTCCCTCCCCCTCTCCGTCTGTGCTCAAGGAACCGCGTGTAATCCCTTGTCCCACTCCCTCAGACCCGTCGCCGCTGAATGAGCCGCGTGTGACCCCGCCCTCAGACCCTTCGGTGCTGAGGGAGCTGCATGTGACACCCCTCCCTCAGACCCGTCGGTGCTGAGGAAACCGCATGTGACCCACTGTCCCTCCCCCCCAGACCCATCGGTGCTGAGGGGGCCGCGTGTGACCCGCTGTCCCCCTCCCCCGGACCCGTCGGTGCTGAAGGAGCCGCGTGTGACCCGCTGCCCCCGTCCCTCAGACCCGTCGGTGCTGGGGAAACCGCATGTGACACACTGTCCTCCCCCCCCCCTCAGACCCATCGGTGCTGAAGGAGCCGCGTGTGACCCGCTGTCCCCCTCCCCAGACCCTTCGGTGCTGAAGGAGCCGCACAAGGTGTCGGCGTCGCGCGAGCAGGTGCTGCAGGCGCTGCAGCAGTACACGATGTCGCACTCGCCTGAGATGCCGAGCAAGTTCGGCGAGCTGCTGCTGCGCATTCCCGACGTGGAGCGCGCCTGCCAGCTGGGCAAGGAGCTGATCGCGTCGCGCAGCGCCTCCGACGGCCCCACCTTCGACATCCTGTTCGAGTTGCTCAGGGGCGACTGACCGCAGGTGAGGGCGCGCCGCCGTCCGGGGGGGGGGGGGGGGGCTCCGACGAGGGTGGCGCCGGGTGGCGGCGTCTGGACGGCGGCGGTTCAGGCCGGTGCTCGATGTTGGTGGCAGGTGGTGATTCGGATTGTGAGCTGTTTGGTAGAAGCAGAAACGAGTTCGGTGTGCGTTGAATGATAATTTGGGTCTTCAGTTGTTTCATGTGACGCATATGGAGGTTCCGTCCGTATCAAGTGATGATTCTGATCATGAGTTTTTGCATCATGACTTGCTGGAGACGGAGGTGACGCGGGCGCCTTGTGACTGACACACTCGCGTGCCCCTGTGCCGGCAGGCTCCTGCTCGGGGCCGGCGCCGACCGCGCGCGTCCCGTCCGGGCCGGCTGCTCGCTGGTCGAGCCGCCGCCGCCACATTCCAGTCGCGTCGCCCGCAGGCAGAGCGGCGCCAGTGCCAAACCGCCCCCCGTCCCCCCGTCCGCACGTATCGCTTGGCTAGTGTTTGATACCGCCGTGTCGGCGCGCCGCCGACGTCCAGCCCACCAATCATGTTTTACATCGTGGCGTCGAGTGTCCGCTTTGTGAGGTGCTATTTGTTACACGCCCGCCGTACTAGTCGCCAAGTGATTTTGTGTTGCTCGTTGCCGTCCGCGGTGCTCTCGCCCCTACACGCCGTGCAGGGTGCGAGAGGCGCGCGCGGACCCCGGACACGTCCAGGGGCCCGGCCGGGCGCCGCGCAGGTGCCGGCCGGGCCGCCGGCGCCGGGCCGCGGCCGGCGGACCGATCCGACCTGCCCAGTGCCAGCTCTGTCCGCCGGCTCCGGCCCCGCCCGGCTCCCGAACCCCGACCCTCTCGCACCGCGTCCCCCGTTGTTATTTATTGCTACGACAGCGAGACTTGTCCAAAGCAGCTATGTGCCGGATGGCGAGCCTTACTCATAAGTGTTGCTGGAGCGAACCTCCGATGAGGCTAAACATTTTGTATTGTTCGCTATTTTGTTTGTACAAACTGGTGTTTGTTTTTATGAAAGTGTGCTAAAAAGCCAAAAGCCATTTTATTAATACATTTTTATATTATCGTAATGTTGCGTGTGGCTTTGTGAGTGGCCGGCAGGCCGTCACGGAGCTTGGCGCCACTGGGCCACGTGGAAGCCGACGGCACTGGGCGCAAGGCATTCTGGAGCGGGCGTTGCGCCGCACCGGAGGGAAAATCAGAGCAATGCGGCGGGGCGCCCTGGTTCAAGGCGCTCCGCAGCACGGGCCTCGAGCCCGGCCGCCGAGGGTCGTTTCGCTCGACACCAGTGCACCGGCGCCTCAAACCACGGGCCCGTCAGCGGACGACAGCGCGAGACCCGCGGCCTCGGCGTCCGCTACGAGCCCGGCCTGAACCGCACGACGCGTCAGCCGTCGCGGGGTCACTCGTCTGTCGTGCGAGAGTGCTGCACTCTTACTGCGGGAGTCCCCGGAGGCGGGCTTCCAGCTGTGGTGCCCGTGATGTTTGGATGCTGGGAGCCGACGGCACGGGACCAGGCGGTCGTCGGCTTTTGAACACGAACACATTTGAAATAACCAAAGGTGCAAAATACGCGTAAAATACACATACACTTAGAACAATCGCGAGTGCAAAATAGCCTATCTAGTTGGCGTGCCCGAAAACACCGATACACATGATATATTAAACTTTTTGTGAGGTTTCACTTCACCACTCGGGGCCCATGGAAAACAGCAATGTCAATCGAGGTAACCAGATGACGCCGGAAAAGGAGTAATGCACCGCTACTGGGCAAACAATGAACATATCAAAACAGTTAGACCGTCAACCCTGTCTGGTTCATATTGTCGCATCCAAGAATGGCGCAGACCAGGTGTCGAACCTCATTTGTATGGCAGGATCACTGCTTGTGACCGTGGATCAGGAGCGGCTGATTGGGGCCGAGGAGAGTGGAGACAGGCCGATTAATTTTACTTTGACCCAAGCTTGGCAAAGTAACATTAGTCACGTGCTATTGCGCAAAAGGGGCGAGCAGGAGCCCGTGTTGTTTTCCCTCTCATGCACCCTTCTGCCTTTCGGTGCATGTCCTGTGTATTTGAAATGGCGCCTAACCAGACTCGCCGGGTGCAACATGACAGAAAGGTTCACTCCTCTTCAGAATTTGTACTCATCACTTCTCCTTCCAAAATAAATTTGAAATCAAACCGCCTCCAATGTGAACGCTCACCGGACGGGAAAGGGCTGCACGCTCCATCCCCCAGCGGGGCGCAGCACAGGCCGCCAGTGGAGGCGCACCGACCTTTTCCGAGGGAGCGGTAAGCAGAACCGTGCGTCTCTTAAACAGCTTTGGGAGCCTCATAAACAGATCTTAAACCATCATATCCCATCCCTCGACTAAACAAATTTCACCGGACTTCGCCCACTTCTCAAAAGGACTGTTTTAATGTGCCTTATTAAAAACAACCTGTTGACCTAGCGGGATCCCCGGTCCTTCTAAATAGGACCTTCTCGGCTTTCTGTGCTCTTCATGAGACATTCGTTGCATCTGAGTTTTTTTTATAATCACCTGGGGGCTCTTATCAGCCCGTAAAATCTGTATGCCACCTGGGGGCCCTCATGCGGCCGATGTTGCCTCCCGCACACTTTGAGAGCCCTCCCCCTTTCTTTGATTTTATTACATGTTACGTCTTGGTCATCGCGGGCCCCCGGGATTTTCAGGGGGCCAAAAGATTGTACTCCCACAGCCAATGGTAAGAGGGCGACTGCACTCCAGCCCCCCCCCCCCCCCCACACCACACCTGGTGGCGCAGCCCCCGCATCTATTTCAACCTGACTCAGACGTGGCGCGTTCCCCACGTCTAAGACCCGGCATCTGCGTCAATGAGTAGACCTGGACAAGTGCGTGACTTGTCAATGTCAGCTCTAGGACATTTTAGTTCCGTCGCTAATTTCGTCGACTTGTGCTATGTAACCATGGGACTGGACGATCCTACGTTAAGATGCTGGAGCAACGCAATGGACCGTTCCGTAAACTTGGATGAGTGGGAGATACCACTAGTACTGGATTAAGTTGAAATCTATTTCAGGGACGTACGTCCGCAAACTAAAATTATTCATGACTTACATATTCCATACGCATATCACGCCGACAGTCGATTATAACGCTCTGATCAACACGCGACACAGGTTTTCCCTTGCCCGGGGGGGGGGGGGGGGGGCTCTGCAGCGCATTGGAATTGTCCAAGTGATGTTAGCCCCAAACGTTTGCATATTGCTCCAGCGCACATTCGATAACAATTACCAGCGTGCTGTCTCTGAGCCAGGCCCGACCACAGGGCCGCCTACAAGAGCCACGTTGACGGCGCGCGTCTCCTTGACGATGGGAGCGTATGGATGCAGGGACGGATCAGCGCGGTCCACCTCTGTGCCTGAGACGGACAACCAAGCCACTCCCGGCCAGCAGGATGGAAGACGGTTATCTCACCATACCGATACCTTCAGTACAGTGAACGGACATTCAGGTGTGGAAAATTTGGCACGAAAATTTCCGGATCTGCATTTGCGACATGTGCGCTCCTCCAGAAGGCACACACTGCAACACGTTTCACTTTGTTGAACAGCGTTCGCTGCAGATAACCTTCAGAATCTGGCATATATTAAAAGATCATACATACACCACCCCAACGTGATAACTGATAATTCCCATCGTCAACCACACAGGATTCGCCCGTGCCACACACTGTAAAAAGTGACACGGCGTGACTGTGGTCCGATAGAGCAACCATAACCCCTCTTCGTCCGGGCCGCATGACTGAACGCAGCTATGAGCTCACCACGCCGGCTCGGCTGCAATGACAGCCGCCACCGGAGCGGCCGCGCCGCACTCTCACGGCGTCACCTCGCTGAAGCTTTCGTACACGTTAGCAGCCAGCACTTGCACCTTGTGGTGGTTCGCCAGCAGCCAGGGCAGCGAGTCGGGTCCAGTGCGCAGCAGCGCGTGCGGCAGGTTGGTCAGTGCCGGCACCAGCTTGGCCACGGGCAGGGTGGCCGCGTTCGGCGCCACGAACCCGTCGCCGCCGCCGCCCTGGCCGACGAACGCCGGCACCAGCTGGTCCAGCACGTGCGCGAAGCCGGCCTGCACGCACTCTCGCACGAGTGCCTCCGTCTCGGCCGTGTCGAGCAGGTCGCGCGTCTCGGCCGCCAGCTGGGCCAGCCGGCCGGTGGGCGGTGCGGCTGCTGCACTCGCGCCGTCGGCCTCGGCCGGCTCCGGCAGCGCGTAGCGCGCCAGCCGCACGTGCGACCGCTCGTCCAGCTCCGACTTGGCGCGCCAGAGCAGAGCCTCCACTCCCTCCAGGCCGAGCCGGTCGGTGAGCGCCAGCGCGTCGGCCAGCGGCGCCAGCAGCGGCGCCAGTTCGTCGGTCAGCCGCTGCAGGCCGGCGGTGAGCAGGTGCTCGATGCTGGCCAGGCAGCGCTCCTGCGCCGCCTCGTCCAGCGGCTCGACCGTCGGCTCGCCCAGCAGCCGGCGCACGCTGTCCACGTACAGGCAGCCGCCGAGCGCGTGCACCTGCACCTGTAGCAGCACCACCAGGTAGGCGGCGCCGTACACGGAGAC
The DNA here is from genome assembly GCF_011947565.3 of Pollicipes pollicipes. Classification (NCBI taxonomy): domain Eukaryota; kingdom Metazoa; phylum Arthropoda; class Thecostraca; order Pollicipedomorpha; family Pollicipedidae; genus Pollicipes; species Pollicipes pollicipes. The sequence continues at coordinate 22,865,665 of NW_023596746.1, read as the reverse complement.
CACCACGCGCTGCAGCGCCAGGCGCTTCAGCTCGCGCCACATCTGCAGCTTGTTCGGCGCGCCCGTGCGCAGCGCCTCCAGCGGCGCGTCCGAGTCCAGCAGGCGCGTCAGCTGACTGAGCAGGCGCGGCGCCAGCTGGCTCAGGCTGGCGGCGCACGTGGCGCGCGTGCTCTCGAAGTGCGCCTGCTTCTTGACCTTGTCGAGCATGCGCTGCGACTCGCCGTCGCCCCACTCGCGCAGCCGGCGCTCCGCATACCACTTGAGCAGGTAGGCGGCGCCGCCCAGCGCGCCCACCACCGCCAGCTTGTAGCGGTGCCTCCGCACGAACCCACGCAGCCGGGAGAACATGGCGGCGCACGCCGGTGGTCGGCAGACAGCGGCGCTACGTCACTACACGCAGACTACGGCCGCACGGCGACTAGTCACGCATGAAATCGGGGGTGGCGGGCGCGGCGAGCTCCAGCCCGGCCGTCTTCTCCATGCGGTTGATGATGTAGTTGGAGGCGTCGAGGAAGCGGTCGACGCAGTTGACTAGGCACGTCTCGGTCTTGTTGTCGAGCCGCGTGCTGGGCCGGTCCACCATGCACTTGTCCCAGCACTGGTCCGTCAGCCCGTGCACCAGCACCTGCCCGCAAGCCGCGCATGACGTCACGCTCGTGACGTCAGCCATCGACAGGGCGTGGCCAGTGCACACAGCCAGGCGACCGGGACAAGGCACAAAACATGCTGTGAAACTTAATGGCACCTGGGTTCTAAGCTGCTCCTGTTCGCTAGCTGTGTATTGATGCTTACTGCTTCCCAACAGCTTAGTTATCTCCATTATTTGGGCCACAAAGTACAGATCAGAAACATGGGTTACTAGGCAATGTACCTTAGAGTCAATAGGCTGCACAGAATTTATGGGTATGCATGGTTGGTCTGACACATCTATGGCATGGATGTTTTGCATGCTGATGGAAAAGTGGGTGTGTTCTAGGTATTGTGTTGCAATACATGTGAATCAATACAACATGTCTGGTCCTTCACAATGACATTGATTTATGGGTTGGTTTGCTTGCAGTGATGTCTATGAAGCAGGTTTTTAATCAAGCGCATGCCAGGAATATTATGCACAGTCTATCCACTAAACAAAACAAGGTGGTTCTAACATAAGTGTGCAATCTTGCATCATTTCCAGTCTAGTCCAAGCATTCCTTAGGCCACCTATCAGAGCTGAGGAAGCTGGCCACTTCTGCATTCACCCTGGTGCTGCAAGGATTCACCTTAACTGACACAGTGAAATGCAAACATCATAACATTCACCATCAAGCTAGAGATGTCAGTATTAGCACCCAAGGTAAGTTAGAACACCACATACAACCTGGAGCACTACCTGATAACAACACCAACATTGGCTCATGTTTAAAAGCATGCCAGCATACAGTGAACACTAGCTTTCATTAAGAAGGCATTATTTTAGACTGAAAATGAGAACAACTGATATCATTCCAATATGCCCTAACCATAGATAACCTCCTGGAAATGAACTCAATACTAGAATGAACTGTTCCATGCTAGTGCTTCCAACACATGCAACAACTTGCATCTTAAGCATGATTTTCCTTGATATACAAGCATTTATGTCTTCATGAGCCCACTCAGGCCTTAGAAACATCACAATAGCATTCAAGAGCAATGATTTGGTGCTGTCGACAACTTAGTGATGATGACCTCTAGTAAAAAACAAATAGTACCTAAAATGAACATAAAATATGTCACATGTATGCTGGTCTGGTTTACCAAACAAAAACTGTGCTGCCCATTCACACATTTCAAGATGTTTTCCACTGACTCAAAGCTTAAAAGCTCCAAATTTTTATCATGATTCAGCTGAACACCATTTGCCATGTGATAAATTGATACTTGCTGCACTCAATTTGAAGCCTGTATTTACCTGGAATTTTTGCTTGTGAGTCTCTCCTTCAATAAATCTCCTCAGCTGTGGATCTGCTACACCATCAAGGCCAGCACCCAAGCTGTCACTCATAGCTTGTCACCTTCTCTTTCCTGAGACACATAAAGATCAAAATCACTCTGGTGGTGTATACTATGCACATCATGATACAGAATTGTAGCATATTACAAAACTACATAAAAACAAAATAATTCTGGCAATGTTTACTATACAGATCATAATATACAGAATTGTAGCACCTTGCAAATGAACTAACTTCACTATCTGCACTGTTTTGCAAAAAGTCTACAAGCAGTATATATGGATGACCATGGCATCACCACAAGGTGCTGATTTTGTTGGACCCAACACCACTTGTTGCCACACTCACTACTTGTGAGTTACTTTTATGCCTCTTTCCAATATTTGGTTATGGTCCTGTACAACACTACTACCAGGCCAGTGGTGATTCTGCACTTTAAGACATCACCATGCAATCAGCTGAAAGTGTTTCTTATCTCTGTCATTTGTATATAATCAGCTTTAAGCCACATCCCAGATGTATGTGCCAGTTAATTCAAGCTGGGCTAGTAATAGGAGTAAGGTTAAATCCTATGCATTGTAATTAAATGATACCAAAGGCTGAAATAAGGGGCTTAAAGCAAGAAAAAATAGCAATGCACTTACTGATATCAAGACTGTTTCATACTACATTTAGTTAATCTGGAGCATTTTAGCAAGTCATACCTATACTGACAATACCACCCTCTCCCATTCTTATGTGTTGCCTATGAACCAATGTATGAAAACCATTTGCTTTGTCCTTGCCAATGACACATAGGTGCACTAAACCTTTGCTGACATGCACAAAGTTAGGCCATGCTGCACTGCTTTGAATTTTGCAATTAAAATAATCAGTGAAGTGATTACTTTTAGAAGTCTGTCTGAAATACACTGTGGGGCATATACAATTCCAGAAAACACTGACTCTCTATGCAGTGAACTCAAAGATTGGATTGATTGTGACCAATCACCAAATGCTGAGCCATTGGGATTTAGTGTACATGTATGAAGTCATTGCTACAATGTCCTTAGCCATACCAGACATGTTCAGAGTGGCATGCCATTTGTGCAGTCTCAGCTATGCACTGTCAAACTTCCCTTCTCCATTCAAGTTCAAAACATAATATAATTAATGGATGATGATAGCCATTAAAGCAGACAGCATACCACAGTAAACTAGAATACCAAATGCCAATGTCTGAACATAACCCAGCTTTGACCATATCCATGAGTTTTTCAAAGCAGTACCACACACATCAGTCCTCATCAATTGGAGCAATATATTACTGTTTTTGTGGACGAACTTTGATGGTAAAAATAAGTACAGGAGGTGCAGGAAAAATTCATAAATATAACAAGAATGACGCCCGAGGGAACGACTCGCATCCCCGTCGCTCATAGATGCCAAAATGAACCGACACACCAACAGCGGGGCTAAATCGCGTGAAAACGGGTATTGCTGTGAAAACGACTATGTTAAATGTCAAGAAAGCGCGTTCTCCATTCTTATTTTTGGCCAGAACGCAGGTCCAGCCCGCACCTCCGATCAGCGATTGTAAAACGCTGAAGATCCTAGAAATGGCGCGGTAGACGAGAACATCGTCCTTCAATGATAATATAAAATACTGCGACCACCAAAAGAAACAGTGAAGTGAATGCTTATCTATGCCTATATCCACCGTCTGAAGGCGAAGGGCATACCAGGTGACGACAATCGTCAGCTTGTCATCAAAAAACGAAATTAGTACATATGCGTATACATATATGTGTATATATGTATATATATATATGTAGGCTAAAGCACTAAAGCCAATAGGGACGGACCTTGAGCGGTCATGGGTGCTGGGGGGGGGGGGGGGGGGGGCAACAAAGAGGCTCCCGTCAGCAAGTATGGGGTCTTTAGAGCAAGCAAAAAGAACCCAAGACCAACGTGGCGGGCCCCTGAACGATCTGTAGTGCCTCGGCAGGTTAACATATAGGACCCCGGCCAGATCAAAGAGACTTCTGAGCAAAAAAAAAAATGCTGAAGACCAATGTCATGAATTAATGCCCCTTTGCGATCAAGAGCGCCGGGGCAGGTTAAAAGAAAGGATCCCAGTAAGAATGAATAGCTCTCCGCAAATGAGATGAAAGGAGAAGAGCTCTAGTTCAAAGAAGAGGGTCCCTGAGCATCGCGTGGCTCGGCACCGTACCTCGTATGAGCCCCAGGACCAGCATGTGGTCCTCCGAGCAAGTGGAAAGAACTCGACACCAATCTAGAAAGCAAGAGTAAGAGAACACTTCAGCTGTGTTCTTAATTGGATACCTAAGTATAATGAGTATCGGAATGGGAATTAAATATGTCAGAAACCAAGGGAAAGTAAACACACGGCGTCACCGGCATGTAACACTATCGCAAGCAACTGTCCGTAAAAATGTACCGCGACGAATGTGGCTACTGAGGTCAAGAGGCCAAGGAACATCGTTATCGTGTAGCTCTTAGACTTGTGTACATGAAGTGATTAAGCCAGGCCGTATGCGCGAGCAGGCAAAGCACCATGAGGGATGCATGTTCTGGCGCTCGCAAAACACGTGTGGGCTTTCGGAAACATTAAAATTATTGGGCCCGAAAGGATCCTTGGGACCGGTGGTCAAGGCCCGATTAGAGGACCAGAAGGGCTGACTGTCGGTCACACTGAGGGCCCGGCCCGTAGAGTCTGGCTCTCAAATGTTAGTCAGATGAATTCTTGCATCGATTGGGGACCTCTGGGACAGTGCGAGTCTCTACTTCAGCCAAAGACCGCCAACACCGAACAGTCCATTCCGTTTCCTATTTCCTAAACAAGGACAAGGCATTGGTCGGGCCACTGAAGCAACGAGGGACTCTTGTGTCAGTCAGGTGCGCACAGGGCCTAACCGGAGGTCCTGCGTCAGCCAGGGGCCCTGAGTCGGCCAGGGGAACATTTGCTGAACAGGGACAGGGCCGTGCCCCTGAATGCCAAAAGGCCTCTTGCAAACGTTGGGGCCCCCTGATAATTAAATAAATACGAGAACTTACGATGAGAGTCAACAATGAGACCATTGAAGGGCCCTGTGTCAGTCAGAGGCCACAGTGCTTAACGGGGGCCCTCCGCCCTATTTCAGACATGGACCCGTTGAGCCAAACTAGGCAAGTTGTGCCTACTATTGCACCTGCTGCGGCGATGAGTGATATTTTTGTGTCAATGAGGGCCCCGCGTCGACCTAGAGCCAACTTCCCTATTCGGAGGGCCTCGCGCGTTAGGGAGGGTACCAATGTGTAATTTATCTTTCTAAGAGAAATAAATCATCCTCGACTCCGTCCCGTGTCACCAGAATGGCAGCCGGTAGGCATCCCGCGCTGGAATGCAATGACCTTTCAGCCCCTGACCGGGAAAGATGTGCCCCTAGCGTTCTATCCACTAGCCCTTTATCCGGAAAAGAGAAGGGTTCTTCTTAGTGCTCAATAGGGTGGATTATAATACGGTCAAAAGTGAAAGAGGGCCAGCCGGTGTTTCCTGAAAATGCAGGCATTCATTTGCCAACGTTTCATTTTCGACGCCGCCCGTCTGGGATCGGTGGGGCTTCCCGGCGGAGTGGGGTCAGCAAGCAAGATGGCCGTGGTCTGGAATCCCGCTGCCGCGCCAAACACAACCGTTATGGCCGAGAGATGAATGTGGATTGGTCCGCCGCTCCAGCCGATCGGCCCGCATCAACAAAGCTGCACCAGCGGTTGACTGATTCTGCGTGGAGAAACCGTGTGTGTGTGGCCCGGCCAGGTGGATAAGCCGCCGTCCCTCCCCCCGGAACGGTCATTGCGGCGGCCCCATCTTCCGAAATGGTCCATCACGTCATCGCTAATGGACGCGGGAGCCAGATCACCGGCGAAACAACATGCCCAGGAATGTTTGTCTGGCATGTTGTGAAGATGCTTGCCGCTCCGTCCCGAGAACCCGGCAGCGCCGGCGCCGCTGTCACTCCAGTTGGCATCACAAGCGCCACCCCACGTGAAAACTGGGCCAGAGGGGGACGCACAGGAGCCGTCAGCGGCGAGAGCGGACGGGGCTTGCACCATCGCCGGCGACGCCACCCCCGAGATCTGGCCCAGAGGCACGCTGGGGGCCGTGCCCTGGAAGCAGCGCAGGCCGGCCCGGCCGTGCGAGCCAAGAATGAGTGGAGTGAAGTGGGCACCAGCGGATGTCTGTGCTTGAAGTGATTGTGGTGGGGTGCCGAACGTGTGAAGTCTGTGTGGATTAGTTAAGGCCGTGGGGGAGGGGGAGGCTCCCAGGTTGTTTTTCAGCGGGCCCTTGTCAATGTTATTCGCCGGCTGCGTGGGATCCCTGCCAATTTGGGCGCATTATCAATGCATCTGGTTTCGTTTTTGCTCCGTTGAAATGCTATCCTCCGGTAAAAAGATGGAGGTGGGGTGCCGCGGTTAAGGGGGCTCCCTACACACACGGGAGACAGCACGGGGACTTACGCTATATCCGCATATGATATGCCAGTCCCATGCACAGGGATACAGCCGTCCATGGTGCCCGACCGAACCTACCATCCCGCCAAAGTCCCGGTCACCCGCTTCATCCCAGCTTTGTGGCTTACATGAGTGCGTGTTGATCTCGGATGTACCGGAGTCACAACGTGCCAGGTCGTGCGCTAACATCGTTTGGCTCGTATGCTGACCAATGGGCTACTTAATACAAATTCGTTCTTGTGGGGAGGCGTGGACAGCGGCAACCGTCGGCTTACGAACATCCAGGGGTGGCTTAGCAGCGGCGCAGATTATTGCACCACTAAAATCCCAAAACGAGGACGCCTATTCTACCTAAAAATTGGCTGGTAAAAAATGCCATAAATCTGTGGGTATGCACAATCGCAATTTTGGGAGCAAGAAACCGATGTCAGGGGTTGCGGTTTCCATCAAACCGAGCGGCGTTGACCGTGGCAGCTAACACCGGGCGACGGGCGACTGGCGCGCGAAAACGGTGGGCATGAAATAATGCATCCGTAAGTCTTTCGAAATCGATTTGTGCCATTAAAAGATAAGACCGAGATAAATATTCTATCTGTGAATTGTTTTGGTTGACTTTTCACTAGAAACAGCAACAGGAAAACTAGAGATTCTATATTTACTTTTCCAGCTGTATCACCACATTCCAACATCGCACGGCGGTGTTGTAAATGCTAGTTCGTACCGTTCATCAATATGAAAATTCCGCGGGTGAAATATGCCCCCAAACTGCCGTCGTACAGATTCCCGTTCTTAAGAGTTCAAAGGTACCTCTGGTAGATCCGCCATTGTTTTCGTCCGTCCGTTGGCCGCCGCACAATGTCGACCACGGAGTCCACGCCGCGCTGCCCATGGAGACTGCAACGCCGGGCGTCGTGTGTTTCGTTTCAAGGCTTGTGAGGGCGCATGTTAAAAAGGATGTTGTATGACTTTTTCAGTTCTTCGTTCGGAAGGACAGTGGAATACTCCCAGACGAAATTGGCTTGGCCACGCCAATACAATGTTTTAAAGCCATCTCCACCCACGTTCTACGGTTACGGGATCCTCAGCATCTTGAATATCTATTATTATCCGCATCTGGAGTGCTATAGCTACAGAACGAGCCCACTGAACCATCGTACAATGAGTAGAACCGGCGGCTTTTTTCATGCATTCATTTCATGCCTTCGTCCCTCAGTTTATTGACTTCAAAAAGAGAAGAGAATTACATCTTCCGGGAGCTTCTGCTTTCTGTTTCAATTACAGAAAGTGAAAACTAAGATAAAAAGAAAAAATCGTACCCCTCGAAATCAAACAGGTGAAATACGGTGATAACGTTATGGGGGAGGGTCCTCCGCCATCAATGATCCTTTGTCAACCTTGTGACCGCCCCCCCCCCCCCCGCCCCCTCCCACCAACACTCTTGCTGCGTCCCCACTGCTTTTTGATAGGAAGACGCGAAGCTGGGCGCCTAAATTACCTTCGCGAGTGGTCGCAAGTATCACTTGTTTCTCGAGCTATTCATTCAAATTGTTAACCGTTCATAATCAGTTGACAGGTCGAAATAACAAAATGAACAGCGGTTCACCTCATACATGTGTACAAACCTACGACTTCTTTTGTGCACATCGACCGGGGCATCGTGCGGCGGTTCTCATACTGTTTTGCGCTGCGCGTGGATGGAGTCGTGAAGTGACAGGTGTGTGCGGTTCACTGTACGTGCTTTTCCTGAGATCAAAATTATCCCGTTACATAAAGCCTGGATACACTCGAAATCATCGCAGCTGTGGCCAACAAGTCGTATCATCAGCTTGAGGTTTGCTACAAATAATGCTCCTCATAATGTTATTTCACTTCAAGGGCATACTTGCCGCGCCCAGCGAAATCGTGGAAGAATATAGGGAGCAGCGTGAGTGAGAATCATATTCGATATTTCCTGCTAAGTGGTTGCCTATCTGCGGTCTTGCAAAACTCACTGTTGTGAAGATGAGACCAAGGTACCCTGAGCTATCACATTTTCACGCTAACTTAGAGGTGTGTGCCTGGTGTTCGCTGGGTTGTTCTTTGGTTTGGCATTACTGCAGTGCCAGTGACCGTCCACTGCATTGTGGGTTAAGCCGCAAGGGCGCCTGGGATACATTTTCACAATGGATCGATAGGGACATCCCAGAACCTTTGGACGACTACGGATTTGTATGTTGTGTGAGAATCATTGTTCATCCATAATCATTTGGCCACCTTGATGCCTTGCATTGCCTCCGGATCTTTGTATGTTTTAAAAGGTGCTTGGAACAGAACGCTGCACTCAAATGTCTTTCTGTTCGACATTAGTGCTTAGTTTTGCCTTCTTTCATTGAATTCATTTGCAGTGCTGTGCTGTGCACTTTTATGCTTGGCCATCACCAACGTTGGAAGTGCTTTCTTGCTCATCGGAATGCCGGCTGTGTCAATTCAACCTTGTCTCCTCTTGCCTTGCCTTGTCTTGCTCGTTGTATGGAGATGAGGACAGTACACGCACCAGTTCAGCGAATGTCATAACGCGTCGCTGACGGATCATTTTGCCCATGGCTTTGGACTGATCGGAGGACACAAACGGCGGCGAGCAGCCCCGACTGACTCTCAGTTCCATCGCTAAATTGTGGATGAAATGACTGCATATATAATACAATGAAAATCGCATAAAATTAAACAACTGCGACGGCATCACGGGGCCAGGGCAGACCGATGACTTTTCGAAATATCGCCGGTCCTGCGAGAGCATCCTTCGACCAAAGGCTGCCACATTAGCTTGGCTTTGGCGCGTAGGGAGCCGCACACACTTGGCGTTGGAGCAGCGTGATCGCCGACTGACTAGGATCCTGCACGTCCGCCTTGAGGTGGTTGGGGGTTGGACGGGGATGTCCTCACCTCGGTTATTCCACCGTCCCAATGGTTGCGCTATCGTGTCACGCAAAGTGTGCGAAAACATCTGATGTGCTGATTTTTGCAAAAAAGTAGCTTGCGTTGACTGACTGCGGGCTGTCCGCGACAGCACGGCGCCAGGGCCACTACATCATCGATGAACGAAATTTTTGCGGGGCTCATGTAATGCAGCTCTTGAGAACCAGCCAAAAGTCCCCATTGGCGCGTCTCTGGGCCAATGCACGGCCGTTTTCTGGCGTTGATGCGTTGAGGCCAGCGGTTTTTGTACCTTTTATCGCCTTTGCCCAATAGTCCCAACCACCGAGAAGACCCCCAGATAGCAAGGGAGCGTCATTCATGCCGATATCGTGTGCCGCTAAGTTGAGTTGCACCCAATCTGCGATCAACCAATACATATAATCTATAATCGCTAAGCACAGAGACCTTCAAGGTTCTGGGGCTGAAGCCTCCGCCTTTAAATGTCATGTACATGTCAGGTGGTTAACGGGACTAGGGCAATCCAAGTAATGCCCAAGCATTGCTCTCTCGTTGTGTTCCATTTAGCCACGGTCGAGCTGGAGAACGGCTTCGCCAAAGTTCACGCGGCCTTTGTGTTCACCAAACGGTGGCTTCCTGGTTGCCAAATCACTTGACGGAGGGTCTACGCTCGACAGTATAGACACTGGAGGCACACAGCCGGTCTCTGTTCACCAGTACGACGGTCACTCATATGCAACAGCGGCTACCGAACTTCACTGGGCAGAACAGAAAACAGAGCCCGCCTGATGGGGCTGACGGCCAATCTCCACCAGACGGGGAGGCGCTGGCGGCCTCGGTGGGCGGAGCGCCGGAGAGTACCGCGCCTCCTCATCCATCACGCTGCCGAAATTGAGCCGTCACCGGGGGCCACTCACATGCCGGGTCAGACACGCTGGCCGTTCGTTCTCGTTTACTCGGTAACAAAGCCACAGTTAGCAGGGTGGTAGTTCACTGGGATAACAAACGGTAAATTAGTAATGGGCCGACGGGTGCCGGCCGCACTGCCAGTCCGCCCTCTCCACCCAACAACGGGGCTCCCTCCGTCACGCGCTAATCGCTTGGCACCTTGACACGTGGCTGCGCGCAGGACATCGGTTTGATTGGGTCGGCGCGGGCGGCCGGCCTGCCACGCCGCCGTCTGGCCTGCGGGACGACGGAGCCTGGCGCGACACCCGCCGCCGCGCCGACTCTGCACACGGCCGCGGCCCGCGCGTCGCGCTGCGCATGGTCCCTGCGGCCGGCGCCGGGGGCGAGTCCTCACTGCCGCCGGACCCCGACGGCGACGCCTCGGGCCGCACGAGGCTCTCTCGCTCGGTCACGTGTCGTTCAGCTGAGCCGCTCCTCACCGGCGCCGCGCGGCCGAGCTCGCCGCCGCGCCAGGCGCCCCGACCCGCTAGCTGCGTCCGCTCAACGCGCACGACGGAAAGACTTGCTCTGAGCGGCGGCCGGCGGCCTGCATCGGTCCGGCGGGGCGCCGTCCACCGCACCGCCGCCTGTCCGGCCCTCGACACTGCGCGCGCTCGTCCAACGGACTCGTCCAACGCTCGTCCAACGGACCCGCGCAGCCTCGCGCTGCGCGGGTCCGCGCCGGCCCGCCGCGTCCCGGCCGGGCGGCCGAGCTGGCGCGCTCGCCGTCGCGTCGGCGCGCCCGGCGCCCCATCGCGCGCTCACTCCCGGCCGGCGGCCGTCCGCCCGCCAGCCATTAGCTGTTTATGTGCTTGTCGATCCAGTCTCTGTAGTAGGGCATGCGCATGTAGATGCCGGGCAGGTTGGGCTGGGCGCACTCAATGCCGTGCGACACGGTGCCGGCCAGCACCCAGCGGCCGTCGGCCTGCGGCACCACCAGCGGGCCGCCCGAGTCGCCCTGCAAAGCACGTGCGGAGGCGTGTCAGTGGCGCTCGTGAAGAGGCGCGGTCAGCGGATGGCGCATCGGGTCACTTTGCCGGTCATGTCAGCTTCCACTATGCAGGCCAGCGTTTTTACGTTTGCAGCGACCAAGGCAGTGAGAACCGGGCGACAATGGCAATCCCGACAATTTCATACCTTGCCACCGGTATGCCTAACGTGGAAGCGTAAATTGAACGTCAGTCAATCCAGGGGCACATCAAGACAAATACAAATTCAGTTCAGACAAATACGCGCTTCATTGGTCCAAATATGAGCAGGTATCTAAACGACTGTCACGGACTCTTGTTGACAACACTACCCAACAGCTGTGCTTATGCTGCCGGCCTGGAAACATAGTCACAGCTACTGCCAAAGCCAGAGTCAGGCTCTGGCTCTGGCACCGATAGGCGGTGTGCCCAACCTCGCATGAGTCCATCACGCCGTTCTTGTAGCCGGCGCACAGGAAGCCGTCGCGAATTTTCTTGCTGCGGCCCGACTCATCGAACCAGGCTTGACACTGTTCGTTGGTGATGATCCGCACGCCGACTTCCATCAGCTTGGAGGGCACGTCCCCACCTGCGGCGGTAACGAGGTCAGGTACGCGGGCAGACGGGGCGCATAGGTGACGGCGGCGAGGAGTCACCAGAGCTGACCAACTGTCAAGTGCCTGAATTCGACCAAGGCTAAACGTATTACCTGTCTACTTAAACGCTACACAGTCGTTGCAGTGCTACTTGTCTACTTAAACGCTACCTAATTATTGCGTCGTTCCTGTTTCATGACTGACTTGACTGGCTGGCGTAGAATCTACATCGTATGACTAGAAGCAATTTTGGCATGTTTCATACGGTATTGACTCTACATCAGTGATGTCTGAAATGCCAAAATCCCAAACAAATTGACCTGAAAGTAAGGGAAACGGGTCGGCGTTGCGTGCGTGCGAGAAGCATTGTGCAAATAACACATTGTTTGTGTTCAATTGAGGGCAACAATTTGCTCTGGGACGTCCCTCTTGGAGCCGCCAATGTAATCTTCCTCCCCCAATTATAATAATAGGCGAATTATATAGATAATGCGCCATATTGACAAACGAGATTAAATGCGGGGCTCCATCATGCCACATCTTACATAAAAGACGCCTAATTATCGTGAAGTCCAAAAGATGAGACGTTAGGAAACCCCTGAGCACCTCACGCCGCGTTGCCTCCCTCGTGCTGCTAACGTATGGCCGCGCGTGTTTTCTCTGCCTGACTGCAGCAAGCATCGGCCCACGTCTTGGAACAGCCAGCACCGAGCTCGGCCACACCCAGTCGCTGGAACCCAGCCCCCGCACTACTCGTTCTCCATCCAGCAGCGACGAGTGGTGTCGTACCGTACGAGGTGCGTCCCCAGCCGGTGACAGTGGCCATGCGGCCCTCGAACACCTCGGACGCCGCCGGCAGGCAGATGGGCACAATGTGCTCGTCGAAGGTGACGGCCTTCTCCATCTCGAGCAGCGCCAGGTCGTTGTCGAAGGTCTGCGCGTTGAAGCCCTTGTGCACGACGATGCGCCGGATATTGCGCTGGTACGAGCTCTTGGGCTCGTAGGTGGCGCTCAGGTCGAGCTCTCCGAACACCGCGATCAGGGTGGCCAGGAACCTGCCGTGGGGGAGGGGGGGGGGGGGGGTCAGCGGTGTTCGGGCCACCGTGATCCGGGCGGTGAGGTGGTGCTTACCGCAAACACAGGTGGACAGCGTACACTTCCCTGACGTTGCAGTCAGACTTAGCTGGCCAAACGCTGGCCAGTTTCGGCTTTACTGTAGTTATAAAAAGTCAGACCTCCCCGCCACGACAAAGCGCAGGCTTCAGGCCTCGTCACGACAGCTGTCCACCCCTCGCAGCTGCCCACCGCCACAACTCACCCGGGCTGGCAGTGAGCGGCCGTCAGCACGTATTTGCTGTTGAGCAGCACGCCGCCGCACTTGTTCTTGGTGAAGAGGCCGAGGAAGGTGGCCTCCTTGACCATCACCTGCCAGGGCCAGGCGCCGAAGTAGGCCGGCTCGCCGCCGACGATGCGCAGGCCCTGGCGCCGCCGGTCTGTCGACGTCAGCTGCCGCGCCGCCGCGGCGGCCCGCCGGCCGGCGCTGCGGCCGGACGCCAGCGGGATCACGCCGCAGTCTGTCCGATGCGGGGAGAAGGCCGCGCGTCAGAGGAGGCGGGCCGGCGGCCACACGGCGCGACGCGGCGCCTGAAGTGAGGGGCAGGGACCGGCCGTACGCACGCGCCGCTGCGCACGCGCTTCTTGTGTGAACGGCTGACTGACTGAGTTCATGGATCCTCAAGTGCAAATGAAATAGGCAACGCCAAGTGGCGTTGGTGGGTGTTCGGGGCGGGCATGACTCAGGGAAGAGAACTTGTGTGCACTGGAATAGGGGACGGTTGAGCAGCAGACGTGAGGGACATGTGCGCTGGCTTCCGAGATGCTCCAGGGGGAGCAGCATCATATGTGGCGTTAGCCACGAAATACTGACTATAAACCATAAAACGTTACCAAGGTCTACCTAGTCACCCCATTGCCACATCCGTATCATCAGAAAGCGAGTGTTTTTACCTTATCCGCCCGCATCCCTGTTATTTGGTAGTAAGGGGTGCCTGAACGTCTACGCTCATTTTACATGTGCTGGACTATATGAGACACCAGGCTTGGTGGGCACAATACATGCCCGACCGATCAGTTATCATACTCAGAGTAAGAAATACTCACGCTTCTTGTAGTCCCATTTCCGGGTCGGTTTTTTCGTCGTCGTGGTTGTTGTGGTCGTCGTCGTCGTCGTTGTCTTCTTCGTCGTCGGCTTCTTCGTCGTCGGCTTCTTCGTCGTCGGCTTCTTCGTCGTTGTCGTGGTCGTCGTGGTGGTGGTCGTCGTCGTTTTCTTGGGCGTCGTCTTCACCGTCTTCTTCGTCTTGGGCGTGGTAGGTTTGGTGGTAGTGGTGGCTGTCGTCGGTGGCGTCCGGTGATCGAGACCACCTGGGCCAGCGGAGGTCACCGATGACCACGTGACCAGGCCCGTGGGCGCGGCCGTGGTGGCCGCGCCTGCCACCACCTGCGCCACTGTCAGCTGACTCGGGTCCAGCTTACAGCACGCGCCGAACATGAACCGGTCTATGCACGTATCGATGACCAGACCGTTGTGCTGGTAGCACTTGAAGTTGAACATGCAAGTGCCGTTTTCGCCTTTGGCGCTGGTGCAGGGCAGCGGCCGTATCTCGTACGTCTGGGGCGCTGTCAGGCGACGTTCGGCCTTCTCTGCGGACAGGGGGGACCGACAGTCAGAGGCGGCGGACCGGAGCATGGACACAGCGGCAGACCTCTCTGCGGACAGGGGACCGACAGTCAGAGGTGGCGGACCACAGGAGGTACACAGCCGAATTACAGACCACAGGACGGTGCTTAGGCGACCGCCAGCCCTCTCCGGCGGCGGAGGCGGAGTATGTACGTGAAAAGCGCGATAACCCTGGGCCGGCAGCACGGTTGGCCCGGTCTTGAAACGCTGCTAGGCCGTGAGCAGATGGGTCACGCCTCGAGCTGGTGGTGATGAAATTATGCGGCTTTGCCGGTGCAGCTCGTTGCTTTCTACAGTGGCAGACTGACAAGACTGCGTTAGCCCGCTGACGCAGCGCGAGGAAATCCGATCTCGAACCTCTGCAAATACCTCGCCGAAAATGGTTCGCGTCAATCCGATGTTCAGTGGGCGTTTTGAAATAACCAACGCACTGCCGACTACTCGATGACTCAAGACACGGTCCCCTCAATTCGCTCTCACGCAAAAGTGATGTACTATTTCAATATTCGTGGAGATTAAACCCTCTGATTATGCTGCATGGCGCCGCAATACTGTCGCCGAGGTAAGCAATCGCGGACCGTGTCGTCAGATGGCACCATTTGATAAGAGCCTTTTAAAAAGACCAACCATTGGTGTCCGTGTCAGAGGCAAGCCGCTGTATATATGTAAATAGCATGATGTTGACTCACGCAAAATTTAGTGGTCTCGTGCCCCTGTGGCGGAACCCATGAAGAGGGGATGTACAGTTGCGAGCGACCCCCGTCCCTCTCCGGAAATCCACCTGCTGGTTTCTGTCCTCGACCCTTAAGTTTCAAAACGCACCCTAAATTCGCAGCAGGGAATGTTCTCCAGACACATCCTTTCAAAGCGATGAAACCACAGACTTGACGGAAAGAAACCTTCCCCATCGCTACCAACAGTTTTGAACAAGCTGCACTCTGCCATGAACGACTGGGGCACACTGTGCCGTTGATGCTGCATTTGGGATTTTAAAAAATGCTGCATTTGGATCAAACCAGGACATGCCGCATGTGAGACATGTGTGAACGTTTGACTGTTGAGCATGTACTGGTCTCGTGACAACACTATGGTAGGGATCAGTGACGTCACTTGGCACCAGCGCGTCTCCCTCGCGTGGAAGTGAGCAATCCGGGCTGTGAAACTGCACACCCATTTGAATTTTTGGCACATGTTGACTTCAGCTTCATATATAGCCCTTCGTTAGCAAAACCGTACGTGTTATCCCTGAGTCGTTTGCAACATTGTCAGTAGGAAAGCGACAAGCTCCTGACTGCCCTTTTATGAGCCATGCACCGCGTTGCTACTTCTTCTGTCAATTTTCCGCACCAGGTGCACGATTTCAGAATAACTCTAGTTCCAACACACATCTATTCACGTGTTTTGTCTGGCAAGGGACCTGCAGTTCGGCGGTTTTCGTCGTTCGGGCGGTAGGTGGCAGCAGCGGAGGCCGACAGGCCGGTGTCGGCAGGGAGCGGACCGGTCTCCGACAGTGTCAGGCGGAGCGGACCGGTCTCCGACAGTGTCAGGCGTCGCGACCCGGATGCGTTGATCGCCAGATCCATTGACAATGAGCCCGCTGCCCGACTGTGGGTGCCGGCGCGCGCGACAGTGGGAAAAATCCTCCGCTTTCGCCGCAACCGGCCGCATCGAAGAGGACCAACGGGCACGCCGATTACACACGTCTTCCGACTTTTAGATAACTGCCGAAGAAACGTTAATTGGAAAGCAATTAGAAGCCAAACACTGTCCTTGTTTCTATGACGATTGGGGACATTTCCCGGCGTTAACATCTGGCCTGCGCCAGCCACAGCTCAATCAGCGGCATCACCGGACGCGCCGGGCCTCAGATGCGAGGCAGGTCTCACTCAGGTATGGGAACACGTCAGCAGTTGATTGGGAATATTTCTAAATGTTTTACTAACCTCGCCTTGATTTAGACTTTACGTACCCATCACTTTTTATCAGGCTCTCACTTTCTAGCTTTCACTTAGAAGTTGAGACCTCAGCATTTTTACGTTCCTTATATATAACAACGGGAACGTGGTGCACGTCATCACGCACCCTTTGTTGGAGCGCCAGCCAGTAAAAGGTTCAGGGGTTATGGCGCAAACGGGGTTTTAGGCTGTGTCCCTGTGTGGAAGTGGAAGGCGCTAACTACTTGGACATTACATCCCCAGCAGTTCCCTCTAAAGGAGATTTTGAGACGGACCCGGCCATGAGCCGTGCCTTTTAAGTTATTTGGGTTTGTTCAGACTGTTACGTTCATCAGACATGAGATCATCTCTTTCCAAGACACCGAGGTGCTGAACCAAGTCTGCTCTGCCCTTGAAAGGAAAAGGAGCATCTACGGAAACAAAAAGTGATTCCGAGACGACAGCACACTGTCTCGCTTTTCCAAGCAACCAGATAATGTCCAAATGCATACTCCAGGAGAGGGTGCGGTTGACAGGTTGTCTTAACGTGGAGTGGTCATCATATTCTACGGGGCTGCGCTCAACAGATTTAAGCCTTCGTGAATGTTCAGTATCTGCAACAGGCATCCTTACACAATCTCTAAAAGTAAAAAAACACACCATGGGTGGGAACGATACCAGCGACCAACAACAGCCTGCAAACGTGTGAAAAGCAATTATGCATGCGGAATGTGAACATCTGAATGCATGCGGAATGTGAAAATCTGAATGACGCATCCCGAGACCACGCAGGCATCTGAAATACACCATTAGCCGGCTGGCCTAAGTATGTATCCGTTAGAGAGGTCAGACGTGAGATGCGTATGCACAGTGCAGTGCCGCGGACCTCCATATCCTTTAATGCGAGCGCGGATGGTATCCGATGTTACCAGCGGTGCACAAATTCAGGCGAATGACAATCGCGAATTGACGTACACGAAGACAACATGTCAAGGGTCCGTCTGATCGAGTGTCATTGCTCAGCTACGGATGCCGCGACGCTGAAATTCGAAGGCCAAGAGTCAAGCTAGACAGTCAAGATACACCCAAATTGTGCGCACAAAAAGCACGATACATACGTTATCTGAGAATTATAGGCTTTTAACAAGCCCTGTACTCAGCGCCGTCAATTCGGCAGCGTGCATTTTCATTTACATGATTTACAGTGTTATGAGCCAGAGGCCCGCTCCTCATTGCCAGACGCCTTCCCCAAGCTGCAGCCCATTATTCCACCGTGCAACGTCACGTGTCGCACCTACCGTATGTGACGCATAGTTTGCAACCTTATGTAAACAGTTAAGCCATGAATAACTGGTCTCGTTTCGCCTCGCAGCTACTTGGAAGATCAGTGCGGTGCAGCATCTCAGCTAGCGTTGAGTGACCCGCGCCCACGGTGCACACGTGTGGCTCACTGGGGCCGCGCGTCGAGTCCGATCTCGGCACGAGACGCACGCCTGGTGCCGACCAGCACGGCCAGATCCGTCAGGCGGTGCCAACCAGCACAGCGAGGGGGAGAGAGGCACCTCGAGTCGCGACCTACTTACATAAATGGACCGGCATTTCACTTGGGCCAACCGTATCGAACGAGGCAACAATGGAGGGTCACTTTATGATGCGAGCTTGATAACAGAGCAGACTGGGATATCGGTGTCAGAGAGGGATTTTACTGTGTTACTTGTTTATGTTCTGACTTGCCCCACAAGTGATTGGGTATTTACAGCGCAATCTCGGCCATGCAAGCCTGAACAGAGTCGTGGTGTAGGCTTCTTACCACAGGCTGCCGCCTGTTATAAATACAACACAGCTGATCGAACGAAGCTTCGACAATCAAGTCCTGTTTAATATTCCTTTAAAGAAGCAGTCAGTTGTGCTCAGGCTCAAAGGATACGCGGCGAGCACAGCGTGAGCACAGTTTATCATAATGTCTGGGCCAGGCATAATTAATCGGCCCTATATGTAAGGCACAATGCAAGGCTGTCACAGGCGTTGAGAGCGACGTGTATGATAGATTCGGTTACGCCCATGCATTTGAGCTCGCAAAATAAGTCAAAGTTATGCTTAGAATATGTCACGGCGTTCAGTTCGGCCGCTCTTGTAGCTGCATACATATCATGATGGGAAAGGTATATGTCACATCGCTTTCCATCACCATTGCATGCAGTTAATCTGGCCAATATTCTCATACGCCAAGGGGAGCTCCCTACCAGATGACGCTGCCCAGAAACGTGCCCCCCAAAAACAAAGATAGCGACACCCCACCCGGTTAGCTCAATTTGCAAACGTACGCCAAAAGTATATAGGTATTTCCGTTTGTTTCATTTTTCTTGCTTTATTACGTCCGGCAGCAGCGACACCCCTCTGTGATTTTTTCCTTCTCTAGAAGTCTGTCAACCTTCTGGAGTAATTGTAAGCGGCTTACAATTCGGCCTACGGGGTGAAGGATCAGGACAGTGCCAAGTTTGGCCCCTGCTCAAATATGGGCGTATAGTTTGTCGAATGCGCCGTTCATGATTATTTGACGGGATCATGTTGTCCGCGGTGTAAATGTCTTTCCCTGCAGTTCATCATGCACTCAGCAATAGAGATAATCCTCCCATGTCTGGCGACGCAGCCAGCCATAAGGAACTTATGTGAGCTTGAACCTAAGACCTGAGATAAAAGGCCTCTTAAAGCGTTTTACACAGTCTGTTTTAATCCCCTGTCTCCTGTCCCGTCCCCTGTCTACTGTCCCCTGGTATATCAAGTCCAAATCTGAACGCAGAACATTTCGCTTGATAAAAATTGAAACAATGTGAGATGCATGTAGCAAAAAATTAAATGCTTATAAACATTTCCTGGAAACTATTTTAAGAAGTCTATTTGGTCACCTGTCTCGTTAGATATTTGGTCGCTACAATTCTCTCATGATGATGTCATGTTTAAAAAGACTGCGCACTCCGGGCATATTTTCCATCTTTGGGTTTCCCAAGGAAAATCAGCTGACTACGATTTCAAAAAAGCACGTTTTCAGCCAAACGCTCTCCAAGGAAATTAAACACCGTCACTTTCGCGTTTTGTTTTTGGTCGTTTCACTCCCTTTTAAAACACCGGCGTGATGGAAGCACCGCAATCACGTACGCGTCTCTCATAGGGGCCATGGTAAGGGCAAAACCTTGCAGAATCCTCACCGCACAAAGAGAATCCTCAAGACAAAAAAATTAGATATTGGTCGGTAGCGTATGTTACGCGTTTGTGCGTACGTAGTACACAAGTTCGTTGGGTATGACCGATATCTAGACGCAATGGGCCTAGGAAAATACATCAGTTTTGTTTTTGGTCACAAGCACCATTGTAACGGTGTTTCAAAAAACGCCTTAACCCAAAGAAAATAATAATGGAAATGCAAATCATGATGGAAATATCTCCACATTTGAGCTTTTTTCTCGAATGTTAGGCCGATGCCTAAAATTGCTGTTGTGCTCCTCGCACCAATATCTTGCATATGCCTCCCATAAGGCGATTCGAGATATATGAAGGTTCCTGCACCATGAAAAAAATGCCTTATGAAATGGTGCGCAACAATCAAATTGCTAGATATCGAGCTGGTTTGCGCTAAAAGAAAACAGAGTGACAGAGAAACTGGCGTTTTACTTTTGGCTAGTGGTGAGCTTTTCTTAGCGTGTTTATTGCAATGCAATGCATTCGAGATTGTCGGCAAGGCTGAAATATATCATCCAGACTCTGGCATTGATTTCGTATGTACCTAATTCGGCCCTGAGGGACGCATGTCAGGTGCGGGCCCCCACGTGTACATCCATGGAAACCCCCGCCACAAAGCCACACAGCAGAAATCCGAACACCTCGACGCGCGTGCTTTTCATTTCACTTTAATTCGATCGTGATTTGGGGTAGAGGCGCGGCATGTGTGCCGACCGTCTGGCGCTGAACAGGCTCCTGTTGTCCATCAACCAAGTCAAATAACCGTCAAGCCTGAGCTTTCCCCAGCCATTCCATCTCACTTGCCGCCGCGGCCACCGACGCGCGCTGGCATCCGCACCTGATGCCGCCCGATGAATGAGCTTGATGACGTCAATTTAGCGTACTCTGTTTAGCGCGGCCGCCGGGCGAGGCGGGCCGTCGGCGCGGCCGGCGGTGCGGCGGCGGTACCGTTCCGACGCGAGCGGCAGTGGTGGCGCACGGCGACAGACGCGGCGCGGCGCGCGCCACGCTTCAGCGCCCGGCACTAACCCAGTTGGCGAGCCACGGCTGCCCGGCGCGAGACGGCTGATTTCATCATCAGCCGGGCATGGACCGCCACTGAGGCAAATACCAGGCTTGGACGGTGATTTGAACCAGAAATCAGACACAGGGATCAGTAATTGTGCGAAAATTGTATGTTCTTTTCAATCATGCAGTGGGAGAAAACACGGCTCCTGTAGATTCAGCGAAAGCCTCGAAACTGTGAAATGAAGGTGCGTCATTTGATTGCGGTGTGGGCCTTCGAGGCAGAATATAATTGTTTGGTACCATGGCTTTATCAGGAAACAACGCATCAAAAATAATATCACGACATTCACGACTAAGTAGTTCTTTTATGCTGCACCTTAGACTTTACTCCATATGGGACATCCTGTTTACGCTATTAGATGTACCGAATCAGAGGAATCATAATTGAGCGGGTGGCCATTTCACATTCATGGAATGTGAAATGGCACACAATGAGCTGTGCTCAACAGATACCACATTTTGGGTTACTTTGCATCATTTGTTGCCATAAGCTATGTACACGGGCAGAGAACGTCACACCGTTCAAGCGGCAGCAACACTTCCCACGTAAGGTAACGGATCCAGTGGGTTTGCCCGGATGTTCCGATTAGCCAGAAATGCTCGTGTTCCCCTCCGGTAACTGCGGACCTGCACCCGTGCGCGGCTGCCAGCCAGGCGACACCCGGCACCACGTGAGCAGCACGCGACTGGGGGCGAAGCCAAACACGGCTGTGCAGCGGCGCAGCCAATATTTCCCAGTGGGCACGTGTTTGAGGTCGTCCGTGGTATGCAAGGAGAGCCGAGAAGCAAAACAAGTCACAGCGAGAGGTTTTAATAGACACCATGAACACTAAGACACGCGAGTGCCGTGCCAGACACCGGTGTGCAGTCAGGGAATGCTGTGACCACCTGCGGTGCCCATCACTAGAGACGGCCACTAACCCTCACAGTTCAAGTGTCGGCTGAATTCATGGCGCTTTTTCATTCACGCTGAGCGAGCGCTAAACAGCGACCTTGCTGCGGCTGCGGCTGCCAAGTATTCTGTCCGATTTTGGTATGAAAATCTTTGAGTTGTGTTCGGGCAGTGCATTCCAATGTTCAGAATTTGTATGTCATAAGCCAAGTATATCTTCAGATGAACGTTTTAACCGAGTATGTTTTCGGCAAGGGGATCGGGCGCACTGACGCCTCTTTCTATTCGTTCACGTTATAAAAGCGGTGAGTCCAGGTCAGCGTAAAAAGACTGAGCATATCGAAATTATTCTTGTCTTCCCTCAGTGGAAAATTGCGGCACTCCCTCCCGGGTTTTATGATTTATTCCATACTGTATGGATTTTGATACCAACCCCGCAATATTTCTGCTCATGGTTGCTTTCCACAAGGGAGACCGGCAGCGGTATGCTCCACTCTGGGCTGTACGGAAACTGCTGGTGTATGGGAGACGGCTACACCAGTAGCGTGCAACAATGACGACGTAGTTTGCTCTCCCGAGAACTTGAATTCGGTGTCAGTGGACCATAGGCACTCCGAATGCATGCACAAGCATCCGCCAAATCCGAATATTCCGTCGAATATTCGAATGCTCTGCTTCTGAATGTCCAGCCCCTATATCGTGTTCTCGCGCTCACACCGGTTTCTGCGGTGTCTACACCGTGTTATGTTCTCATGTGTAATGTGAACGCGGTAGTCCGTGTACGCAGTCGTGTGCCGTGGACAAGGCATACGTGCAGTACACAGCAGGCCTCTGTGCTTCTCTCGAGCACGCACTGAACACTACCGCGTGCACACTGGCACCCCTCGCTCCTCACATGACAGCTCCCGCGCCTCTCACATGACAGCAGAGGTGTGATACGCTCCCTGTCTGTGTTGACTGGCATCTCTGCCGCTGCCATGCGTAAACTGACTTCCTGCCCCGTCCGTGCGCACAGTAATGACCGCTCTTCCGCCATGCTCACGGCGACGCCCTCCGCCTCGCCATGCGCCGGCGGGCCAGCCGTGTACGGGCGCTGGAGCGGCGGCGCCTGCTGCACGGCCACAGGCTCGGCGTCGGCGCGACTGGAGCTGGCCTACATCCTGAGCGTGCGCCAGCCGTGCCATTAGCATTCAGCTGGCGCGCGACCAAAACCGCCCGGGAGCCGGCGAGAGACGAGTGATCAGGCGAGAGCCCGCCACCGCCGGCTCCTCCGAGGGCGGCGCCGGCCGCGCGCTGGTGGCGGTCCTCCTCCAGTCTCTGCGGAAGACTGGGAACGTCCGCTGTCCCTGTGTGGGTGGTGAGGACAACGCGTCACCTGCATGGATGCGTCCTGCGGAAATCAAGTCCGAGCTGTGGAGCTCTAGTAGACCGATGTCCTGAGACCCAGCATGAGATCTCGTCGTAGGATACCGGCAATGTCCCTTTCGAGATCATGTAAAGCACCTTCTTTGCCATCTTGCTTCTGGACATTGTGTGCCGTTTTCGTTCGTACAGTGACGTCATATAGTAACCGGCCTGATTCCAGCAGTGCAGACTGAACATTCGCACACTTATGGCTGTCTTGCGGGGACATCCGTGCACTTGCGGCTGTCTTGCGTAGAATTAAGCCACCTATATGTATTTTGGATTATCTGAAGAAGGATTGGCGTGGCCAGCGTTTCTGCTCCTCTTCTACTTACTGTGTGCTTGGGAGCTGATTTTAGAGCATTTATGTAACTGGCTATAGGGCGCTTATATAGGGCAATCGGCGCTTATCAGGGTAATGTGCTCTCCATGCCGATCGTTTGCAATGGTAGCGAACCTGTTTAGCTATTTTCGGTTAAAATGTTCCTTACTGAAGCCAACCTAAGCCTTTATATTGAGTTGGTGATGCTGCCTTGCCTCCGGTGACAGCGTGCGGCCGGCTTGGCCGCGTTTCTCGCCAACGCGGCTCCACAATGCCAGTCACGTTAACTAGTCTGTATTTAGCATGTCGATTTGGTTGGGGCTTTCACACTTGTGTGGCTGCAGTGGGCACTGTCCTTTCCTATTCCAAGACCACGAGGCTAGTCTGCGCGCAACTATTCATGAATCGGGACGAAGGACTTTCACGGCTACCAATGGCATGTATGTGGGACAGTGTCCTGTCATGCTCGTTGACATTGGCTGGTCTTGAAAGCGCGTCCAACCATTTATGTTTGCATTCCTCCCAAAAGAACACGCGGTGATGACCAGAGACCACCGAACTGAAATGCTCGTCTAATCGCAGCAAATTTGACTGCATACGCAGCATCGTTTTCAGCTCGGTTTAAGAGAGCAGCTAAAGCAATGTTTGATATGTGTTTTTTATGTGTATAATGAATAAGTTGATCCAGGATGCCATTGGTAACTGTATTTGAAATTTGATGCTGGCTTACCCACCATTTCAAGGAAAGGCATGTCACGGAAATGAAACTATTTTGAAGCGTAAATTGATTGATCCACCTGGTACAAGCTAGGCCACTATTGCCCATTGCAATGCATACTGCGGAACTGCCGGACAGTAATTGTATCGTTTACCAAACCGCCGACACGCTAACAGTTATCACAAATCATCTCTTGTCAGTCTCTAGAGAGCGAAAGTGCGCGACTTCATTCATTAAGCTATCAAAAAATCTGGATGCGCATCTGGAGTGCGAGGAGATGGCGGAAGGGACAAGGGAGGGAGGGAGGGAGGGAGAGGAGAGATTGATCGTCCAGACGGGCAGCAGCCGGCGGCCGGCGGAGACAGAGAGCTGCCAAATGTAACGCTCACTTTCTCCGCGCGGCGTGGTCGCCAGCCAGCCCAGGCAGACTCGCGCGAGTAAAAGCCGCTCCTTTGTGTCCGTCACTGCCAGCGGCGCAACTTTTACGCCAGACAGGCTGCTTCAACGTAACTGTTTTCTCCCTAGCATCGCGCACCTGACCGCGCCGTCCCACCGGCCGACCGCGGCCCTGCAGAGGGACCCCGACCGTGACCGGCTAGCATCGCGACCGACAGAGGACCACCGCGGCCGACTGGAAGGGCGTCCGGCCGACCGCGGCCCACGTCACAGACCGCCCGGGCTGAGAGGCGGGCAGCAAGGTTGGCCGGGCAGTTGTGGCGGACATGCAAGCATGGTCAAGCTATGAACAGCCCGCCACACTCCAAGGCGTTTGGCGGCACCATGGGAGCTTCACACTAGTTTCACGCCAAAAGAGCCGTTAGGTATGGCAGCAAATGATCCCCTCTCCCAAGCATGTCAGCAGGGCACACCCCGGCGGCGTTTCGCGGAAGCTTCGTTAGCTGACACGGTCATGCCCTTGTGGCCTTTCTAGGGTCTATGAATCATCGCCTTGCGCGCCCCCGTTATCTGTAATTGCGTCGCGGTTTCCGAGGCAGATCTCTCTTCCTGGGTGGGATGACGGTCTGCCGGCCGCTCGGACAGCAGCCTAGTGACTGCCATCCGCCAACGGGACGCTGGCGGTCTTGACTTCCGCGCGAGACGGTATCATCAATCTAGAACTGCCAGGTTCCGGTGGCTGAGCGAATGATTCTGACATGCATGAGTCGCGTCGGTACGCTCCACGCTGTAGTGAAAAGACAATATTCCGTTAGCTGTTGATGAGTTCGTACGTCAGATGAGCGATCTAATAGCATGATTGTGTCAAGCACAATATGTCACGTGTTAGCGCGAAAAAAAATCGGTTCATGTCTTCAACTTTAGACTAAGTGCCCCGCGATGCTAAATCATTGCGAACGTGGAGAATCGAAAGATGGGTATGTCAGTTTACTTGCATGTAGCAGTTACAGAACTGAATGAAACCCGCACAACTGCAAAAGGAATGCTATGGATAGCAGGACACAGCAGTCTGACAGCAAAGGAACTGGTATGGGCAGTAACGAATGATCTCCAGTAAAGCAGCACGGAGACCGATACTTGAAGATAAATCACCATCTCCGGCCTTAGGATGCTCGGCGCCCATGTGTTATGGCAGATTCGGAAAAATCATAGTACGTGATACTCTCAACATTCCTCAGTAAACTAGCAGCGTTTAGGCCGATAGCGTGGACATGGTTAAGAGTGTTTTCCTGCGGCTATCTGGTAGGCAATTATAGCTATCACGAACGCAGTGCAAATGTATTTAGATGAAACCGATAAATGTAAATTGGAGCGGTAACGAACTCGTTTTTCTACAACTTAGGCCATCAGGATGGCAGTAATTACCCGAAGATTTGCATCTTCACAAGTGCAAAGTCAGGCTATCAACATTGGCCCACTAACGGAGGGAATGAACGGCCAATTTTGCCTGTCAGGCCAGAAGGCATAACCTACTGCCGCACGCACCCCACTGCCGTTGATGGATGCACGAATCCCAACAGAAAGCGGCCGGCGAAACTGATATGGGTTCGTTTGACCTCGCGCTGCATCAGTTGACAATACGTTGCACAAAATAGTGTTCGTCTAACTTAAATTTTTGCCAGAGGCACCCAGCATGCATGCATCTGTTCGATAGATCTTGCCATCTCACAGGCACCACGTGCCCGTCGTCGTCGTCGTCGTCTCTCTCTCTCTCTCTTTCTCTTTCTCTCTCTGAGAGTCATCCTCTCTTCTTCTCGAATCTGCTCAAGTGTCTCTCTCTCTGATTCGTGATCAATCTAGGTCGAGAGGAATTAGAG
Source organism: Pollicipes pollicipes (assembly GCF_011947565.3). NCBI lineage: Eukaryota > Metazoa > Arthropoda > Thecostraca > Pollicipedomorpha > Pollicipedidae > Pollicipes > Pollicipes pollicipes. The sequence goes on along the minus strand of NW_023596746.1, from coordinate 22,839,188 downwards.
GATAGGAGTTCCGTCTTCGACTACTTATCTCGTCCTCTCTCATCCGCTGTCTCAGAGGGATCTTATCTCTGCTCCTAGAAATCTCTCTCTCTTCTCCATCGTGATCTATCTCTATCTCTCTCTCTCTCTCTATCTCTCTCTCTGGCTCTTCTCTCTCTCTCTCTCTCTCTCTCTCTCTCTCTCTCTCTCTCTCTCTCTCTCTCTCTCTCTCTCTCTCGCTCTCTCTATCTCTCTCTCTCTCTATCTCCTCTCCTCTCTCTCTCTCTCTCTCTCTCTTCTTCGCAGTCCCAGCACTGCTCGACCGTCGGTCACGGAGCGCGGAGTCCTCAAGTCGCTCATTCACCCCCCCCCCCTTGAGAGGAGCGCGCGCTCGTGGACGTCCTCCGTCGCTGGGCAGCGCCGGGCGCCGGCGCGCGCCATCGGCGGTCCGTCGGCGCCATCGGCGGCCATCGGCGGCGCTCGCGGCCGGCTCGCCGTGCAGGCGGCCCGCTGACCGGTGTGTGCAGACCGGCGCGCGCTTCAGCTGACCCGGATGCGCGCGGTGGCCGGCCAGCGCCGCGCCGGGGCAGTTCACCGGGTCAGCGGCGGCGTGTGTAGCGATAGACGGCCACCGCAGCCCGACGGTCCGGCCGGTGGCCGCGACACGCAACAGCTCTGGAAGGGGGGAGGGGCAGGCCCGCCACGCCACTCGCGCTGGTGCTGTTTGTGTGAAGGGCGGGGTCATTCGTTTATCTCCAGGTATCGGTCTGCGCTATGCTGTATGCACTTGCCCCGCCCTGCGGCGCGGGGACCAGTCCCAGTTCAGCACGTGCCCGTCGCTGGGCGAGGGATGTGAGGGTGGAGCGCGGCAGTCGGACGCTGCGACGCCCTCTCAGCCCACGATTGTTCTGGCAATTCGCAAGCGCGCAATGTTTTCAACCACGTATACAACTTCAGCGATCACACAGATCAGAGCAGACCTATCAGATGCAAGCTCTCACAGCGACACCAGGGGCGTCTGGCTAATCAGATGCAAGCTCACAGCGACACCAGGGCACCTGGCTGTGCTCAGACTAATCAGATGCAAGCTCACAGCGACGCCAGGGCACCTGGCTGTGCTCAGACCAATCAGATGCAAGCTCACAGTGACACCAGGGCAACCTGGCTGTGCTCAGCCAGTTCAGAGATGCAGGGCTCACAGTGACACCAGGGCGCTAACTTGGTTGCACTGTTGTTGCACCATTGGCAGGTAACTGACTCAGACCCGTATCCCACAAAGCGGATGGTATCTCTCATCCACGGTCGTGTACGTTCCGCCGGATCGTGACAAAAACACCGATGGGCGTATCGATCACGTCGGGAACCCAAGCGCGGCTAATGGTGGCGGCATAACATGGATATCAAAAAGGGGTTTGAAATATCATAGGAATCTGGGTTTGATGTGATGAATTTGACACATGTTTTACGCTTGCTTGGGATAGAGAGAGGCAGTCACCAGTCACAGTCACGGCTGTCACCAAAACGTATTAAAAGCCGGAGAACCACACACAAAAAAGCTAGACGGTGGATCGGATCAATGCAACACAATACCGAAATACCAAAATATGCAATACAGTTTTGGTGGATGGTTCCTCAGGAATCCAACCATGGGTGCGTGAAGGCATGTATGGCTCGTGTTTTATCCACTCGTCCGTACCACTGCTTGTTACCAGGTGACGGTTACGGATTTTAAGCACGTGACTGCTGTTCGAGCCAATAAGAAGTGCCTCTACGTCACAGTATCACTGGCACAATTTGAAGTGGTCTTGTGTATTAGAAATCTCAGCCTCTGCTTGTTCAGTGAATGGAGTCAGGTTAGGTTTCAACAGCCGACATGATTATGTAAGGACATGGATATGAAGCATTTGTATGTGACATATTTGTCTCATATGTGCCTGCCTGCGCCGATGTCATGCAAATGGGTGCGTTTCTCTGAAACCTCACCTCTCCATTCGATTGGCGTGATAGCCCCTGTTGCTCATCTGCGCTCTCAAAAACCTTTTCCAAGCTCCGGTGATGGGGAGGGATTGAACACGCAGCTTAACCGCAACAAAAAAACCAACGAATGTCACCAAAACGCCTGCGCGCGGCACATCCTTAAAGGTCGCCGGCGCGTCGCTGCCGAGCCGCGGCGAAGTGGGACAGAGCGGTCCCCTGAGTCCGATCCTGTTGACTCTCGCCGCTGCCGGCCGGTGACTGCCCTCCCGCAGCCTTGGCTCACCAGCGCGGCGCGGCGGCCAGACATGGCGCCGCCCGCCGCTGCAATCGGGCGGATCGCATCCGGTGACCTGTCTTCGAGCTGTGCACACCGATATCGGAGCATGGCTTCGGACCTGAACGGCGGGCAGACGGACAGTGACGGCTGACGGCACACGGGGCCCCGGCAGGAAAAGGGGGCTGAGCGGCCCGAACAGGGACAGAGCGGCCCGGGCAGGGACAGAGCGGCCCGGGCAGGGACAGTGCAGCTTGTCCAACAGTCAGCCCCAGGAAGGGCACAGAGCAGACGCGCGTGCCCCGCCGCTCTTCTAGCGACGGCAGGGGCAGAGGTGGAAGCAGCCGCCGCTCGGCCCGGCCGGCGGACTCGGCCACGTTTCGACACAGCGTTTCGTCAGCGAGTTTCTCAGGCGGCCGGGAGAAACCGGCGACGGCGGCGGATGGTGGCAGCGGGTGGCGGGGCCGGCAGCGGAGCGCCCCGCTTGCTGCCTGATCGGCCGCTGCCGGCCGGCCGCGGCGGATGTGGGCCGGCCCGAGAGCGCCTCACGAGCGCGCGGGCGGGGTGCGCGCGGCTTTCGCGGCCCGTGTCACGTCCGGAGCACGGCTCACGCCGCCGCCGCCGCGTCGCGAACGCTGGCGAACGGCCCGACAGATGGCGCCGCAGGCGAAGACGGGGAGGAGCGGCCGCATAGGCGGGCAGATGCACCGGCATGGGCACCGTGGTTGGGAACAACTAGCCAATGAATGCGGGTGAACAGATTGGCAGGGGGCTTTTCGAATGAACAAAGAGTAAACGGGCAGATGGATGGTGAGACATGGACCGCAAATGTGTGTAATTCATCAATCTGAAAGAGTCGCGCGTCGGGCGTTTAAGCGAAATGTTTTACATTTGAAGATACTGAAGCAAACGTCAAGTATGATAAAATAACCACACCTATAACTGTTGGTATACTTTAAGGGAAAGGGCTGCTCCATACATCAAAACTTCTCTATTGAGTAAATATGCTCCTTAATACGTTATTATTTGATTGCGTCATGGGAAATTTGTATGCCAATGAGGTGCTGCTAAACTAGCGAGCGAAATTGCCACCAAAGCACTCATGTGTAGTGCTTCAACTAGCCGAGATGTGGCAGTGGCGGTGCTGGAAGTGTACGCTAAGCCAAATATCGTTATGCGCTCGTGTTTTGGCCCTTTCTCGCGGTATTCTTGCATATCTGTCCTTGAGTTTAAGATGTTTACTTGTATTTACATACTCGGTTATGACGCTTTTCTTAAGTTATTCCGTTGCAAGTCTTACCTTCGTAATAAGTAGCAATTCTGTCCAACTCCTTATACTTTGTAGCACAAGGCGCGATCCGTGATTCAAATTTGCGAAGCTCGCCCAACATTGATTGAGATCCAATTGACGTCCACTTTGTTTAGTAATCGTGCTCACAGATGCCAGATCTGAACGGATCGACGAGAACATTCTTCTTGGCCTTCAACGCTACGTGAATTTTGGGGTGGCAAGACTTGAATGACGCCTGAATGGCCTTGAAGTAGTTTGCAGATTTAGTCTGCACATCTTTGCGTGCGTGTAACTCAGAAACTAGAAGATTTAGGTCTTAAGAAGGCAGGTATGTGAACCGCACTAAATGATCTTCAAATTGGCTATTTCAGTTTTAAAAACATGCAGATGTTAAAGACTTCCTTTAACGCAAGGAGTATCGGTACAATAATACGAGTGCACGCGGAAGGCGTAGGCGACGAATAATTGCATTTGCTCAATGAAAATTGCGGCACATTGAGCTTTCGCCGCCAAATTCTACCGTTCATAAGTATTTGCACGACCGGGTCGCAGGGGTAAGGGCTCATACAACAAACACTGATTAGAGTGAGCTCCGAGCCCAGAAATCCTTCCATTCAAAACGTTCAGATTTGTTCTTTAAAAAAGACAAAAATGACGGGGCCCAGTTTAAAGTCACTGAAGGCAACCAATTCGTATAGGAAAGGTGACAAGGGGGAGAATCGATGTACGACGGGCCAACATCTAGTGGAGTCCAGCGTCACCTGGAATATCACATGTAACAGCCAGGGGCCACACTGCATGACTGAGCTTGGTGGACACAGTTCAGTGCCGTTGAACCAGCAGCAGCCCTACCCCCACTCCCAGCCGCTCCGAGTGACAGGCTCGACACTCAGCGGGCCGGAGACCGACGTCAAGCCCGCGGCCCAGGACCGTCCGCCTCCCGGCGTCACTGGCCGCTCCAGCTCTCCGCAATCCCGACTCCTCAGGATCGATCTGGGGTCGCGCGAGGCGCACGGCAGCGCGGAAAGCTCCCCGCAGCCCCGGCTCCCCAGGATCGATCTGGGGTCGCGCGCGGCGCACGGCAGTGCGGAAAGCTCCCCGCAGCCCCTACTCCTCAAGATCGATCCGGGGTCGCGCGCGGCGCACGGCAGCGCGGAAAGAGAAAGCGTCGCCCCGGGCGACGGCCGCGACGGCGGCTGGCCGCCCGGTCGCCGGGTGCGCGCGTGACCGAGCGCGGGGCTTTTTGTCGGCACCGCCCGGCCGACTGACCCCCGTCCGGCCGACCCGCCGCGACCATCGCGCCGCGCACTATTGGGAGCGCGGCTACTTTCGCTTCCGCGCTGCATACGAGACGCGGCGAGGCACACCACGACCCCGTTTGCAGTGGCGCACCGGTGCTGAATGGCGTAATTGCATGCGCGGGCACCGTTTACTGTGTCAGCGGGCCTGGGACGGCGGCGGCGGCTCCTGCGGCGCCGTGGCCGCCGTTCCCGCGCCGAAGACTGACGGGAAGTGGACCTCAAGCGTAGGTGCGATAAACCAGGCTGCGGCTGCTTGTCCGGCTGAAGTGCTGTGTGAATTACGGTCCGTGTATGGCACTGCTGTACGGTGATTGTACGGCGTGGTAGCAATGAAATCAGTTCATGGGAGTATCCATAGCCGATATATGTTGATACATGTGATGGATATATACGCTTATCGTAACAAAAAAGCTGGCACTTGCCAAATAATGAATATATAAATAAGCTTTCATCTGTTTCATACATCACTTTAGAATGAATCTGGAGCTTGGGTTTGCAGCGAGAAGGAGAAAGATTAGATCGATGGTGGCATCGGATACTCAACACCTAAATCTACTGCGGAATACATGAACAGATGAACATGAACATGAAAAGGTTGGAAACGTAAATCATCGAGCACTGCAAAGCAAAGCAAAACGCGCCCGATGGCCAGACTATCTTATTGATGCGTGTTTGTATGATACACATACAGCTACATGCGTACCTTTACTACTCCTACAGAGAACATACACATAAATGAGCATGCGAAGTCAAAACTAAATGTCGGTAGAGGCAGCTCCCAACTTTCGACGCCCGTCAATTACGCGGTCTGGTACAAGTTCACGGGGTAATTGACATTCCGGTCACCACCGTGCGGCTTCAGACGAGCCTCAAATTTCACTCGAAAATGAGCTACGAACACCATAATTGGCCGTCGCGCCGCATCTGGGGGCGGACAAATCAGACGATAACCTGGGGAGCCGAGGGCAGATATATGGAAAATAATCGCTGGAACTACTTCGAGCGTGCGTTGCCACTTCAAGATACTACTAGCGAGTGACGCGTCACATTGGTATCGTTCTGCACTCATTCATCCAGCACAGCTCCGCCTGCCGTGCTGTTTTGTCCACTGCAGCCGACTGAGGAGCTCGGACAGGTCTCCAGCTGTGTAAGCGGATGAGCACGCTACGGCCAGGGCGAGAGCACCACAGTTCAGATTGCCTCAAGCTGATGTAGATCAGGGGCACCGGATGTCGGCTCAGGTGACCTTTGGTGGCTCAAACCAGTTCAAAATGGTAAAATCAGACCCGTTTTCGAATTTCAGAGCTGTGTGTTGCGCCAGCGAAGAAAGCGATGCTGTGTGGCCCCCGGCACACTGGCGGCATACCGATCGTTATCGCTGTGTCCCACCGGTGGGCGCAGCCTGTGTCATGTCGAATCAAATCACTCTGGTGTGTGTGATGTGTGTGTGTGAAGTGAACCTCATGTGTGTGAGTCCCATCACGTTGTCTCGGGAGCTATGCGTGGCCGGCAGGGTGATAAGTAAGTCTTGTGGTGCGCAGTGGGTACAGCATGCGTCACGTTTAGATTCAAGATGGCCCAACCCTTGCCGTGCGGGAGCTATTTCGACTGACGTCGTTGGCGAAGGGTGACGCACATCCTGCCGCCATTTAGCCCTCAGCTGAGCTGAAGCCGCAAAACAATGCCAGAGCACGACTTGGTGCTCAAGACATTCAGTGATTCCGACTGTTGGTTCTTGGTCAACAGGTGACCCACCAGGTCAGGTCAACGTTGCATGGGAATATGAGGTAAAAGCTGCAGCTTCTCCGGACAGAAACAGTCGTTTTCCCAACCAAGTGTTCTGAATCAGGTACAGTGCAAGAGAGCTACCTAGACACGAACGCAGGTGGAACAAGCTCATCATAAGTTTTTAAGCTCGGTTGACCTCTGATAGATTGCTTATTATTGAATGTGACCTGTGTGCCTAGGGCATAATTCTGCATCGATTTTGCACACAAAGGCTTTATTTACCGCTAATAAACGGCAAAAGAAAGCAAAAAGCGCAGGCAGTTGGCGCAAAACATATCTGCAGGCCTAGATGTGTCATGACATGGCGTTTCGGCCTGACAGGATAAAGCACACAGCTTTTCTTTGCATCATTCCCGAAGAATGCATGATCAGCCGCGCCAATGCCGCGGCGCTGCCCCTCCACTTTTTCTCGTGGTCTCGGGAATGCCACCCGGGTAGTGGCATCCACCTCCCTCGCTTAGTGGTGGTTTAAGTCTGTTCAATCTCCTCTTAGAATGTTGAACATGAGTCCAGTCATATTTCGATGTTCCTTTTTCTCCGGAATGATTCACATTACAAAAACAATTTCATACTTTCAATAAAAACTTTTCAATTAATTGCAGTTGACTTAGCATGCACTTCCATGATGCGAGATAACTGCCTGCATGAGACGGAACTGCTGCGCAGTACAAGATACTGTAAGGGGCTACCGGGAAAGCATTCAGGACGCATAGTGTACGACAGACGTTCGCCACGCAGTGCTTAAACGTGAAATGAAACTGACGGCATCTAGTCCAAGAGGTTTGTGAAATGTGAGTCGCAAGATGCACCCGAATGCTCGCAGAAAGGGTGACAAATGTTGAAACTCGGCTCTGAAAAATTTAGGTGTGATCCCTTTCGTGAATTAAGATCGTTTGGATAACCCTCAGGACGGCCTGTGAGACCTCCTCATCCAGCGATAGTCAGTGTGTATCCGCAAACAGGGCATTTCAAAGTTTTTGTGAACGTCTAAATGTGGTGACAAGATTAAATAAAAGTCGGTTTGTCCTTGGACTGAGGGAACCCAGCTCCACTTTGTCCATTTGTTGCTGATGCGCCTTCTGAACTGCTCTGATGAACTCACCGCCACATCTAAGTGCATCGATAATTCATGACCTTCGTTAGCGACATGAAGAGTTTGGCCTCACCATTTCAAACGGGCGTGAGATGTCTCCATTTATCTATTCAAGCTACTTACGTTCGCGGTGAGCGCATAGGTAACACATAACCATCAATCAGTCTGGACCCTGCGGGTAAAACCACTGACCTCCGTAGTCTAGATTCCTGCCGTGAACGGCAGCGACCGCAGCAGCGATCAGCAGCCAGTGCAGCTGCAGCGGGTGACTCCATGAGGCCAGCTGCATTTCGCACCCTGAAACACAGGTCATCGACGGTCACCACCCCGCGCGCAGCGGCACGCGCCGACAGGTGAGCTCACAAACAGCGGCACGCGCCGACAGATGGGCTCGCAAACAGCGGCACGCGCCGACAGGTGAGCTCGCAAACGCCGGCTCCGGCACAACCTCTTGGGTGAGGCCGGCAATTGGCATAAGATTGTTGGGTTTTGGTCATTCGCTGCGGAGAACAAAAGGGTGTGGAAAAATTTGTGTGCTCAGCTTGATTCGTTTTAACCGTTTGGTTCAGCTTTTTGTAAGATTCAGCTTCCCCGTTTTTGTGACTTTTTCATCTGAGTCGCAAAGGTCACATCTCAGAGCCTTCCAGCACCACACACGTCACAGCCGATTCATCAAAGCTGTGGGAAAAGCTATCGGTGCTTCCACTCGTCGTCCTGGTGATTCACAGCACTGGACCCTGTGTGGCCGCGGCAGGCCAAAAAAAACCGCGCCCACGCCAGTGGGATCGGTTGCCAAAGGATTGAAAGGAATAGCCAGCGCAAGAGCCGTACGACAGTGAGATGCGGAAGAGACCTAGTTCACGGATTAGTTGGACAGGAGACCTCATCTGAGATAGGACGCTTCAGAGAACGAGACCCGTACGATTCACGCCCTATCCACAAGCTGTCCTTCCCCACGACGTGACTGCAACTTTTGATAGAAAGCATGCTTCGGAGTAGGAGCTGGCCGCCTGTCGCATTACCCCACGCCATCACGGCGGCCGTCTAAGTGCCTGTCCATCGTCGCCAACCCAGTGCTCTATTTCGGCGGACGCGGCCGCTCCGTCGCAGCCAGCGGTGGCGCCTCAGTTACACGGTCTGGCGGCGGACCGTCGGCCAAATCGGGTCGCCATATTCCAGTCGAGCGTCGAAAGCCGCGCGGCCGAAATCGAAACCGGCTGAGAACTGTGACGTCGCGCGGTTGGCCAGGTCGCGTGAGAACGCAGCGCTGGTCCGGCCGGGCGGCGCGTGATTCGTGTCATCGCCCGGGACTGGACAGGGCGACCGCACTGCGGCAACCGGAGCGAGGGCCCGGTCGTTACACACCGCAATCGGTCAGCTTTCAGCTAAACTGTGGCGTGCCGAGGAAGCCTTCGTTTAGCCCAGTTTTATGACCGGCTCGTCCGAGTGAGTTCAGGAGAGCGACGTCGGAGAAACTTTGTGTTGCCGATTTGGTTGATGGTTTTGCATGAGGTGGGTGTACACAACCTTGAACAGACAAATAAGCCGATGATTTGGCAGAAAATGGGTGGAAAGTAGGTTGCGAATCATTTTGGGCCACTGAAAATGACCGGTGACTGAGATGCGTATCAGGTTTCAGTCTTGAACAAACAGCATGCAAGGAGTCTTTTAAATTTTTGAGTTTATTAAGATGCACGATGAAGGTGCCCCTTGCAGCGTGAGAGGAGAAAGTAGAAGTATATCACCGCTTGTAGATTTAACCAAATTCTACATAACTGAATACGGCAACGCGTGAGAAAGCATGCAGTTGGCCTGTCATGCGCACACGCAGATAGACGCACACTTGTACTTTAGTTGCTTAGACCACTGCATTGGAATATCTGTCTTCCGTGGGTGTATCAGGCGAAAGTGTACTGATTTTTATCATTCGCCCAAAAATCTTCAGACAGCATGAGTTAAGGATTTGACGCGAACAACAAAGGCTTTGAGGTTTAAGTCCCTCGCCATTATTAGGTGGGAGCTCTTATGCTGAAAATAATCTTTACATAAGCGGCCTTCAAATAGCTGACTTTCAATATGCGAAGAGCTATGCCACGAGTCTAAGCGACTTTTTCAAGTAAGCGTTGTTCATGTTGAGAAAGCTCGGCTTTTTGAGGCAGCTCACATGGTCATGAGTGAACAAGATTTAGCTTAATCTCTTTGAATCGGAAGCTTACCGCCGCTGATCCTGGAAAATCCTGGCAATTTCAACAACCGCAATGGTGAAATTAGGGCTGTCTACAATTTTGGCAATTATGACAAGGATGGTTATTGTTCAACATAAACTGTACAGTTGGTATATGCACATTTCATAGCCCAGTCTTTCTCAATTTAGGCCACAGCGCGTCCCATTTCAGGCTGTTCTTGAAAAGAGGGGGGGGGGCATTGAGCTTTTTTCGGTCTGCCTCCGACGCACGTAAAATGTGCTTCAGCTGCCGAGAACTAACACGCATGCTCTGATCCGTGAGCAAAAAAAAATCTTTAGAAACTCCCGAACACGAGTGGATCCATCCTTTCAACACGATAGCGTCTTTTGGTCAGCAGGTATCAACACACGCGCTTTGTTCATCTTCTCCCCCGTCGGCATCGACTGGTGTTGTGTCGATGCGGCACGGTGCTGTCGGGAACCTGGCTTCAATCCGCTTTTTTTAGCTTTTTATAATTCGAAAACATTCCCTTTTCCGTCTTACTTGAATGGAAAAGTAAAACCATGGTGACGCTGCAACGTTGCAGAGAAGCTCGTCAAGACAGTGCGCATTAAAATGCCAACAGCCTATGCAGCGCCAACTTTGAAAGAACTGTGGCTCTTGTTGCTAAGAATTGCCTGAGGCTGTGCTTGCAGAGATGCTATGCGCCGAAGAGCGTGACACCTGGGCCCTGGGCTGGACCGTGTAAGTTAAGTTTTGCTAGCACGGGTCAAGTGAGACCCACTCGGCCCGCGGCCTTGTTTGTATTAAGGTTTAGATTATAGCATTGTGCAAAGAAACGCAGTTTTTGCTTAATTATGGCGTGCAGTGAAACAGAAATCACAAGCAAATTCTACGGCGTGGTTCGCGTGACTGTTGGCATTTCGAGCTGGCGTGTTGGGGTTGAACTGCCGGCCGGCCGGCCGCTGGAGGCTGCGACGACGCCCGCGCGCCGGCTCGTCCAGCTCTGGTGCACCGCGCTGGCGCATGTGACGCCGCTGAGCAGTGGTCGAGGCTCAGTAACAACTGCACTGGCACGTGCTATTTAACCAAATCGCCCTCAGCCAAATCCTACATTCAAAGCCAATCCGTTAACCTGAACCAGGTCGACAGGCTTGGAGCCATAGTGACCATGACTTGTAGCGATTTCACGCTGGCTTCTGGGTGAGGAAATGGAACCACGCGGAGACCATCACGCGACACCAATCACTATCCGGAGACTGCAATGCCGGTCCCAACTTTCCCGGCAACCACAACAGTCGGACGGCACAAGCCACTATCCCGCCGCGAAGTGGGCCGCGGGCACCTCCGCTCCAGCCCGGAGTGTCGGCGGAGCGCAGAGTGCCGTCGGCCGGAGTGGCAGAGTGGTGGGATGACCAGACGCCAGTACCGTAAGCACGGCGCCCGCCGGGGGAAACCGGGTCCGGCGCCGGCGGCGGCGGCGGCGGCGCACGCTCTCACGCAAGGTAAACACGGCCGCTAACGGGAGCGGCGCGGCTGCCCACGCAGAGTTACGGCCCCGCTGCCCACGCAGAGTTACGGCCCCGCTGCCCTGAGTTACGGCTCCGCTGCACTTTCGGCGCCCAGCGGCGGGCGTCTGAGCGCGTGACGGACGCTGCCGGGACTTTGTGGTGTCGGTCAGAAGCTAACAGCCCATGATCGATGGTGCTGCGTGGCAGGGATGGCCTTGACCCACCCCGGATGCCGTCACTGCCGCGTTGAAGATGTGTGTGGGTGCGTGACGCACGTGCGTTGTTGTAGCCGCACGAACTCCGGTAAAATGCAAAACAAAGCTCCACCAGTGAACGTGATCGGAAGCCACCAAATAAATTCCAGTGACTCACAGTGTTGTAGCGACGCTGACCTGCTTCAGTCAGAGCGATGAGTCAAGTGCAGGGAGTTGGGTAAGAACCGGGTTCGTGGCTTTGACGTGGCTGGTGGTCATTCGGGTTCCCCAGGTGTCGTTTGGCGAATGGGGTCCAAGCTCCCCAGGCACCCCGAACTGCCTGTGCTTGCACGGCTCCTGCCTCAAGACTGGCGCACTCCGTTTTCCCCCTCGGTGTCAGGCTAATGTTGGCCTTAATCAGACAGCCTGAAGTGCCGTTTTCACGATTTACCGTTGACAGCCGCGTGTCCACGGACCGCGTTCTCAGTCGGTGCGCCATCTGGCCTCGGGGATCAGCTCGTGAAGCCCGGTGGCTCGGCTGACACCACCGTTACCGGTGTGGGAGGAAGGGTGACGTAACGGCGGCTGACAAAATCTGCTCTCTGGTACAAGACACCGAGAAAGAGAGCCAGCCGCGCACATTTTCAGACGTCTCCCTTAAAAGGCCGCCCGACGGACGGCGCGCGCGACACCGGCGCCGCCGTCGTGCCGGACGCGGAGGGCCCGCTGTCTCCGCCCCGCTCTGGCTGGCGCGCAGCAGCTGCGTAACTGTTCCCGGCTCTGCAGCCGGCCGGCCGGCCGCACCGGCCGCACGCCTCTCGCGGCGCCCGCCCCGCCGTCAGCCCGCACTCGCCACACGCCGGCCGCTGGCACGTGTAGTGGCGCCCGAGCGGAAATCCGTCGCCGCGTTCCGACCCAATTCCGCGCCGCGCCCTTCGTGTGTAATGAGGATCCGACGCGACGCTGCGTCCAGCGCGAGCGCATTGAATCGGCCTGGCAGCAGGTCAGCTGACCAGCCGACGTCCAGCCGCCGACGCTCCTCCATAGAGATAGCAACTGATGCACTCCAACCAACACAGCACAACAGGAAATAGCGAGTGGGCGAATGGATGAAATGTGGGAAATCGTGGAAATGGGATCGACCCGATTTGCAGGCGGCGTGCGGCACGGAGCGCATGATGCCCGGACTGGGGCTGGTTTGGCACGATGAACCGACCGCCGCAGCGGCCGCAAGGTGCAGAAACAAAACTTTACACAACATGTGGGGAGAGAGACGATATTTTGAGATCCATTCTTTTTGTGCGACGCCAGAGACCATACGTTAATGTTCTGGGATGTTGGGGATGCAGCTATATCCCCCATTACAGCACTGTTGTTAATTGGAGATGCAGCCACGTCCCCAATTAACAGCAGAGTTACACGCGTGCCGCCGCTGCCGCTGCCGCCGGCTGCCAGAGCCCGCCGACGCCCACCGGTCGCCGTCGCCATGCCCAGCTTTCTTTTCTGGTCGACCGACGGCGCCAGACGCGGCGCCGCTCGGCTGGCGCCCGTCGCGCCAGTCCAGTTGAGACGCGCACAGCGGCGGCCCCCACCGGCGGCCGTGTCACGCGCCGGGCCAGGTGTCACACGCGCCGCGTGTGTCGCGCGCCGGCCGGCCAGCGCCAGCTCGCACGCGGCCACCTGACGGCCGTGGCTGCGCTGCCCGACGCTGGCCCCGGCGTCGGTTTCACTTCCTCAAGAGAAAGGATGACGAGCTGGCGGACGCGCGAACGGAGATTACAGCTTCCTGGGCCGGCCTTAATCCGTCGCACAGAGCCCTATGGCGGCGCTTCGCATCATCACCAATGCGCTGCTCTTCCGGTCTGGTTTGAGCCAGGTCGGCAGCAGTGATGTCCAGCACCAGCAATTGTGGGTGGTAATCCATGAAATCACCGCGCGGGGCCGCCCGTGACTGTCCATGTGAAGTGGTGTCTAAGACTCCAGATGACATATGATGTCCAGGACCTAAGATGACGCGATGTCCGCCCAGGACCTGTGGCAACCGTTTTCAAATTATAATGACTATCCGTGATGAATCTATTTGTGGTATCTATTACTGTCACAGGCTCGGCCATAGCCGGCGGGACTTGTCCAAAGTTTCGGGTATCTGAGGCACCTTACCAGAGACACTGAGATCCATTTTTTATACACCATTATCGACCTTATAGTGAATAGTTATTCCCACATGCTCAGGACAACATTGGTGGTCAGTACTATAGGGTGGGATGGAATCAAGCGGGGTGTTGTGTTACTGAAATGAGTCAGAGGGTCTCAAGCCCCAAATGCATCTTTCATGACGATCATGTTTATACTCAAATTAACTTGACTTTTATTTCTCTCTCCCCATGTACTTCAGAACCTCAGGTTTACAATCGTTCGTAATGGGAATACAACAGCACAAAAGGATTTACGATCATGCGGAAGTTGTTACCTCTATGGGTCAAGAAGGAACAAGTTTCTACGTAACGGACGATAGGATCGCTGCGTCCTGCCTGGTTCAGATAATCAATCAAGCGAAGACGCCATAGAGCTTTCCTGCACTCCATTGTTTCCCTGTGGTTAACGACTCACGACAGCGACAGCAGTCGACACTTGCACTTTGATCTGGAGCGTGGGATAACCGAACAGTTTCTGTCAGGGTGCGACTGACAGACCGCGAAAGAGCACTCTCCTCCTCCGACCGTCGTCGGGTTCCGCGCGCGGCGACGTCGGCCCACCGGCGTCAGCTGCTGGCCGACTGCGCGTGCTTGTCGCGTGCGGTGCCCGGCTCCGGCCGACAGACGGACAATGCCGGTGCCGGCCACGGCAGCACATGTGCCGTAGTGTCGACCGCTGACAATGGACCTCAAGCCGGGCACATGCCGCGCGTCCCTCCTACAGGAGCTGTTATCCTCGAGCACGCACTGTTAGAGACAGTGGCCCGGACGGCCATTTTATGCGCTATGACCAGGGTTGCAGAGAAAGCGCCTGTAGCTGCAGTCCGCGCTGCCCAGCTTGACCTATCTGACAGGAGATCATTACGCACGCTCTTGCAAAAAACGGAAATGTGCCTCTTGGTCGGAGACAGACGACTATCAATAATGCACTCTTAAGCTGTGATCCTGTAGCTCATGTGTATTCCGGCTAAGAGTACCGACGTTACCAGGATTGCATGAAACTTTGAACTCGAGGCAGGTACCGAATGAAAGATCAACAACATGCAATATTCCTTGTCATCATCATCATCATTCCTTGCATCAGCAGTAATCATTGTTACGGATCGCTGTGCCGCGGACTACAGTAGTATTGCAAAACTCCTTTTAGCCTCCAACAACCGGTTCTTGCATTTGTGGCAGGCATCTCAATCGTACACCCGCACAAACACGGACATCCGCGCACACCATCCAGCCCCCGGTCCAGCCAGGCGCGGGCGACACGCAGCCGGCCGATTACGCCGCCGCTACCGAGCCGGCCATACGGGGCGGTTTCTCCGGCGGCACAGTTCTCTCGCGGCGCCGTCTCCGCCTTTCGCTCCGTCTGCGGCAGCTCCGGAAGGACCGGGCGCTGCCGCCGCGGCCGCCTCGCTAACGGTCGCCAGGCCCGGCGACCGCCGCGCTGGGCGGCCGGCGCGCCGCGTGCACGCCGCGCCGCGTGCACGGCGACCCAATTACTCCGGCCGGAAGACGGGCCGGCCGGCCGGCGCCGCGGCGCGCCCCGCCGGCGGCCGGAACCGTCCCCGTGCGGGCACCTGTTTGGCTCTTGAGGAATGTTACACCCCGCCAGCGCCTAAGCCGCGACAGCTGGGCCATAGATGACCCCTGGCGGAGGTAATGCGTGGCTGGCGCAAAACCCTTACCGAGGAGGCCGGGGCCGCGCACGGCGCGATGGTATCGCCAGCCGGGAGCCGCGTCTGGGCGCAGGACGGCGGGCCGCCGGGCCGGCCTTGACCCGCGGCCGGCCGCCACTCGGCTAACGGGTCTGACCGGGGCCCGCTGCTGACACGTACCTGACGGGCGCCGGGCGCCTTCTCTGGCTAGGTGCGGCCGGCTCCGGAGGGCGCCTGGCGCATGTCGGTCCCGTGGCGGCGCACTCGTCCGCCCGGCTCGGCTGGGCCGCTCGCTTCTCACGGCAGGGCGCCGCCGCGGGCTCCTCGCATGTCCCCGACGGCCGGGCGGGCAGCGCGCACTGGGGCACGGGAGCTGCTGACTCTGCGCGCAGCGGCGCGGTCGCCGACAGTCACTGGGCGGCGGCGGCGGCGGCGTGCGCGAGAACCGGACCGGGCGGCGGCGGACCGGGCACTGGCGCCGGCCGGCCGACGCCGCTTCAGATGAAAAGTAGGTTGTGCCGACGGCCGGGGGCGGTGAGGCGGCGGCGCGCGGGGCGGCTGCCGTCCGTCACCGCGCCCACCGCGCCGCGCCGACGCAGACCCTGCCAACTGCCCCAAGCGGCCCCGGTCGCGCAAGGTCGCTACGTCGTCGCCCATCGGGCAAACAAGGTCTGGGACATACAGCACGCAGCTGCGTGGGGGACGGTGTTGAGTGTCGGCGCCGGGGCGACGACAGTTGTTCCTTGCTTTCTTTATGCGCATTTTCTTTGATGAATTAATTGAAATAGGCGTTCCTGTAAAATCGACTGACTGGTAGAATAGACTGTTCCTATAGACCGTGTCAGTGTAAAAACATACCAGGCAATTAAGCTCACAGCTTGTAAAAAGTTCCGTGTGATTAAGGTGCCGCTATGGCAGGAAGTGAGGCAGTGTGTGATGGCCGCAAATGGATACGGCAATAGTGAAACACCCATCACGACGTAAAAAAATCCAAAGATCAAAAGCTTAGTTTGATTTTCCGACCCCGTCCCCAAGGCATTGGCACTCTCATTGTCGCATGTATTTGCATTGTGATATCTAACTTTAGAATTATGGCATTTGCATTGACATCCTCTTCTGACAGGAAGCACGCAAAGTGGCCTCTGCGATTGGTGCACCCTAAAGCATGTCACCACAAAAGGCCACAGGACGTCGGCGCGAGTGTAGCTCAACCAGGTGAAAGTGAAGTCGAAGAATACATCAGTAATTGAGCCTCGTACTTGTCCGACCATTAGCGTCCATAGGTCTCGGTGGTCAACGTCCACGTCTCTCTAACAGAGACGTGAGACCGATGTTCAATGGCCTAGGCGAAGGCACGTTCACTCGTGACTTCGTATTGTGTCGTATTGATGTGGACAAATTTGCACAAACTAGTGACTTATTTTGATCGCCTTGCCGGTCTTAAGATTGTTGCAAAGCTGCGTGTAGATTAGGCGGGTTGAACATGCAGCAGAATTAAATCTTTTCTTAAGAACAGTTTGTGGACGGGCTTATATTATACTTAGATCATTATTTTTTATAGCCTCGCTTTGATTTGTGCGATGCAGCTTACGGGATGCAGTTAATTCCCAACGGCCGTTGTTAACGTTGTAAACTTTACTTTTGTGGGTTTGTGAAAATGTGACAACATTCATAATAAACATACGCCATCGCAGAAAACAATTTCGAATATGGTTGTTACCCTTCGACAGTAGAGCTGATCACCTAGCGCAGACGGCACTGAACACGGGGCCCGGAACCTTCAAATCGATGACAGCTCACCCGTTACATACTACACGTAGGCACGTCGACGTCTCGCTGCAGCAGGCCCATCTGCTGGGAGCAGTTGGATGTTTGTAAACAGATATGCATGGCATGCTATGTTCAGTTGTGTGCCTGCTTCTGAATGCAGCCGTTTTGAGGCGTCCACATGTTCAACGAGACATAAGTCGATGGCCACAGCTTCCAGAATGGTGCATGCATTTGGCTTTTGTTAGTGGAGATATATTCAGGACACATCCTTTCATGCATACGTCTCGTGTTGTGCTAGTTGAAGGTGCTGCTTAAGGGCGCTACTTCTCCTGCGATGCCTGCCCCTGACCTCTGTTCAGAATGGGCCCTCTCTATGACTATTCGCGTTCTCTTCAGCGCTGATATGTCATAGCGCTCTGTTCGTGCCAGAAAAAGCAATGCCTTACATGCGAAGATGTCGTGTCGTGCACGCGCTCGGCCCATACACACTGGCAGATTTTAATGACCGGCACGTGACCTATATCTTTACTCTTTTGGCCCCAAACAATGCTGATGGCTAGAAGAAGTCGCTGTGAGGCGAAAGTATGGTCTTCTAAGATGTTCCCGGCTTTTAGTGCGTGTCCGCATTGTTCTAACTCTGCGTTCACGCTGAGTTTGGCCAGCGTGCCAGAATACTCCCAGACCGTGAAATCCACCCTCTAAAGAGGCAAAATCTGGTCAATATCTGCCACTTACCAACGAACCGCTCCGCTCCACGCAGACGTAGACCAGTGCTAGCTGCAGCAGAACAAATGTGATATTGATTCTACTACTCAAACTGTTGTCTCAGTCAAAGCTACCCACCACCAGTCAGTCAACAGTCAGTCAAATAGATGGGTAGTTTGACTGATATCAACAGTCAGTCAAACTACCATCTCAGTCAGCACGTCACTGTATCCGAACGAAGAAAGGAACTGATGTGGTTCAAAAGCCTCTCATCAACCTGTCTATTGGGCCCTGCACTACCAGAGCGCATGAGGCTGGGGTCATCCGTGCAGGATTCCAGAAATCATAGAATGATTAAGAGCCCTGGACCGATGCATGAATCGGG
This sequence comes from Pollicipes pollicipes, assembly GCF_011947565.3. Taxonomy (NCBI): domain Eukaryota; kingdom Metazoa; phylum Arthropoda; class Thecostraca; order Pollicipedomorpha; family Pollicipedidae; genus Pollicipes; species Pollicipes pollicipes. The sequence continues at coordinate 22,820,890 of NW_023596746.1, read as the reverse complement.
CCTGGAAGGATATATTTTGCAATGGATGAAGCCTAACGGTTCAGACTACCGCGGCTTATCCGCGACATGGTGAGTCGGACATGCGTGTGTGTGTATCATTGGGGGTTTACGACGCACTCAGCTGCTGAGACTATATGGCGTCGCCTGCCTCTCACCCTGGCAGGAAGGGCGGGCACCGCGGGGAATCGAACCCAATACCTCTGGTTTCCTAGATGCGCAGCGGTTAACGCAGACGCGTTAACCACTACACTACCGGCACCCCGTGAGTGGGACATGACAATAACCCCGCAGTGAGGTTATTTGTGCTCAAGTGGTTGTACCGATCAAACAGCTATATTTCGGGCAACTGGGTATCTAGAAAGGTAGGACGTCACATTCTTGTTTACATGACTCGTTCTTTTTGTCTGGGGTTCGTCCTTAACGCTGCAATAATTCTGCAAGGTTTTGGCTTTAGCGTGAGCCCATAAAGTTCAGTGTACTCGGGTGGCGCGAGCCCATGAAGTTCTGCGTACTCGGGCGGCACCAGCATGACGGACGAAGGTGAGCCATGACGTTGCAGTGCCGTGACGTAAATCAAACTGTGCAGATGTGGCAATACTGCAGTCATTTTGCGTGTGATATGGCTGAAAAGATGTTCTTTGGAATCACTCACGGAATGAATTAAAGTTGACAATTTTGTGTCATTCCAATATCATTGATAATGTTTTAGGCCACCTTTTCCCCTATTTCTATTGTATTGTGCTGTTTCAGACCATGCCTGTCGGAGTTCCGCGGACCCTGAAATCTGCCAGTATAAAATACGAGGGTACATTTGTTATCTGTCTAAGCTGATGATCATGCGGCTGGACTTAAGAAACATTGGCGACGTTTAGATAGGCACGCGCTCGACTACGGTTGGGCACAGTGAGTATGCTCCGAGTACTGAGTACTGCATACTCCGAGTGACTCGCAGTATGCAGATGGCAGTTGATTCTCCCCCGACTGCAGTCGACTTTTACAAGTTGGAGTTGAATCCTCAACTTCCCTTTGGCTGTCTGATAAGAAATCTAGTCGGCTTTGACTCTGACTCATGAAGGTATTGCCCAGTCTTGGAGCCGACTCTAGAGGAGTTGATTCCGAACGCTTTTTTGTGTGTTACTCGAAAAGACAGCTTTTCACATTGTTCAACTTGAATCGTAAAGACGCCAGCTAATAGGAACAGCATATAGCCACTAAAGGCATGCATTGCGCCTGCTTGAAAAAGTGTTGATATTGGGCACTGAGAATTGGGCACCCAAAGTGATACGTTCTTGTTGTCCTGCCTCATCCATATGTTGGTTGGTAACCGCCTACGTTTCGTAGCTGAAGTTGACTCCAAACTGACCATGGTAACAATACCTGGCTCAGCTCATACTCAACGATGTTCTTGACGCAGTCACTTTAACGTTGGCTTACCCAAATTTTGACCAACTCCACAGTTGACTCTGACTCAAAGTCGGAGTCGAGCACAGGCCTACAGTCAGAGACTGGCTGATCCATGCGAGCACTGCTAAAAGGACTAAGCGGTCAACGACACTGAGATCAAGTTCGTAGTCGGTGACGAACAGGTTAAGAAGCGGTTCGTACCGGCACGATTCTGTTCGGTTCGGATTAGAGCTCTTTCGGCCAGTAATGACCATTTTAGGGTCATAGAATGAAGGGTAGTAGATTATGGTTCGGTAAAAGTGCATGCACTTTGCGCCCTTCGCCGAGACTTACTACGCAAAGCGACCCCTATACGGGGTACGTGTATGTGCTCGGCGTTCGGATGGGGTCGCGGGGTCAGGGGGCACTTAAGCTCACTCATGACCGGTGCATGTAGCTTGCGCGGACAAACGGGGCGTGGCGGGTATGCAGCATGAAACGAGACTGAGCAAAGAGGAGCGGATGCCCTGGCACAACCACTATCCCCCCCCCCTCCCACCCCCTCCGAAATCTCCGCTCACGTCGAACCTTCCGCAAACTTCGTAGCCGTCAACAACCCAGCAGCACGCTAGGCCCGGACAATCAGGGGCCTCTCCATCAACTCGGGTCAAGTCGAATCTGATGGGATAAGTAATCAGACCACTTAGCGTCCCGAGAGTAGAGTTATTGCTTACACGCCGTTTCGTTCCGTGACCGGGTTACCTGCCCCGGCCCGTCGTCAGGCGAATGGACGACCCGGAACAGTAAGTGATGCTTGTATGGTCGTGTGTTTTGTGGCGTGTGTCACAACAGCGTTGAAGGTTTCGAGCAGCCTCGAACTCCGAAGCTTCGATCTTCCGATTCGCACGCTGATGCTCTGGCCACCGCATTATCGAAGATTGTTAGATACATGGTTATACGTCAGATATTCCCAGGTCATTTTCAGGACCAATTGACACCGGACAACGTCCGGAGGAGTGCACGACCTGAACACTGTGTGAACACTGCTGGCGATGACTTTATCATTACTGACGATGACCTGAACAATGCAGATGATGGTTTGAAAACTGCTGATGATGACCTGAACACTGCTGATGGTGACCTGAACTCTGCTGGTGGTGACCAATTGGTTGTTCCATTTGCACTAACAAATTAACCCGAGCACTCCATGGTTTCGTAACTATGCCGTCACTCTCCCTCTTTTACACGTTCCGTCACTTTTATGGTATGAGTTTCCCACGCTCTTCCCTCTCGCAGCGCACGTGTGCCTTTCCACCACTTCTCTCTTCCCTTTTACGACTCCACTTCCCATGCTCTCACAGCGGCACGCGACCCGGCCGGACCACAGCGCCCGCGGTGCAGTGCTGCCCCAGCGCGGTTGGCGGTGCAGCGGCGCGGCGCGGCGCGGCGTGACCACGGCCCGGTGACCTCCGGGTCCGGCTCCGCGGGTGAGCGCGCGCCGCACGCCCGGCCAGCTGCACAGAGGCAGGGGCGCGTCCAGCCCGGCCGGGGCGGCCATCGTGCCGGGCGCGGCCGTGGTGCGTGTGCGCACCAGGCGCCAATGGTCTGACGACCCATCAGTAAACAGGGTGAAGTCGATGTGCGTGCCCGAGGTCCGTGGGGGGGGGGGGGGGCCTCTAATATCCTCGGTTGTGCCAGGTCGGTGCGACGATGTCTCATCTGCAGGACTCTGGTGTAGGTATGCAGGTACCTCCAGAGGTGATCTTTTCTGAAATTTGTTTCGAGTAGGAGGGCTGATGCGACATAGTTGACCAATTCTTCCCCAAAACTGATTTACTCCGGATTTTTTCGCTTTAACTGGGTTCATGATGGCGAAATTAAAACAAAACTTTCGATTGTTCGGTTCATTACAAAATTACCTTGCTGATGAGGAGCGATTTTTAATTTCAAGCCGATGTGGACCCGAATTTTGTGACCACTTGGACATTTTTCACTCAGGAGCACCAGCCCAAAAGAGCGTTGATTCCATTTTTTGGCTCCTTCGTGTGGTATGCACCACACAGATGTACCGCCGGAGATAGATAGATCTCTACCGTGGAAGATACGCCGCCGAAGACAGATAGATCTATACCGAAAAAAGATACCGCCGAACAGCACTTGAAACTGTTTCCTAAATTGTCCATTGGCCCGACAGCTCGGTTGGTTAGAGATCCTGCATTCCGACCAACCCACTTTTGATGGGGTGGGTTCGAGTCGCTTCAGCCATTTGCTATTTGGCCTGATGGCCTGTGGCCGGTGGCAGCGGCCACACTAACGGTCAGGTGACGTCAGAGGGCAGGATCAACCGTGCAGTGTGTCATTGGGGCTTAACGACGCACTCAGCTGCTGGGGCTATATGACGTCGCCTGCCTCTCGCCCTGGCAGGAAGGACGGACATCGCGGGGAATCGAACCCCGTACTTCTGGTTACCCAGAGGCGCAGTGGTTAACGCAGACGTGTTTAACGCTACACTACTGGCACCCCGGGTCAGCCGTACTTAACACTGCGACGCGTCATGCTTTCGCCGCCAAATTCTGCTGTTGATCCGGAATTTTGCGTTCGGATGGTGTGGTCAGGCCTCAAGCAACAAGCAGTGCTTAGCGTGGGCGCTCAGTCCAGGAATCCATTCAATCGAAATGCTCGGACAAAATCTGTAGAGAGCCGTGACTGCCCTCGTCGTAACTACTTGCAATGCGGCACGCTCCATTGCTTCTGAGAAAGCAGTCCTTGCATCACAAATGTAGAAAGCGATGTGTGCATCTCCTGATTTCGAATCATGTAAGCACAAGCAAGCAGACTATGTCTGAGTGAAAACTACCGTTTAGGTATGGTGGCCCAGACAAAAAACGACCCACGTTTTACTCAACAGAGACAAGTGTATTTCCCTTACAACCGAGAATGCGTCGGCATTCGAAAGACCATTCACTGAAAAAACATGTGAACAAAACCAATGAAGTAATTCATCAGGGTCATCATAGCCCTTAAATGGTGACTATAAGGAGCATGTTTATGTGATGACGAGAACGAGGATCCCATAAACATCACCACAGGGCGCTTCATCACTACCGCTCCGATGCCCTTCTGGGTGGTCTTGGGAAGATTTCAGGGATCAATCGGGACAAGTAGCGGCTCCAGCAGGACGGAGTAGTGGCTCCAGCAGGACGGAGTAGTGACTTCAGCAAGACGGAGTAGTGACTCCAGCAGGACGGAGTAGTGGCTCCAGCAGGACGGAGTGGTGGCTCCAGCAGGACGGAGTGGTGGCTCCAGCAGGACGGAGTGCTGACTCCAGCAGGACGGAGTAGTGACTCCAGCAGGACGGAGTAGTGACTCCAGCAGGACGGAGTAGTGACTCCAGCAGAACGGAGTAGTGGCTCCAGCAGAACGGAGTAGTGGCTCCAGCAGGACGGAGCAGTGGCTCCAGCAGGACGGAGAATTGGCTCCAGCAGAACGGGGCAACCCCGCACTCTGCACGGGGTTCACTGGCTTTGTTGGTGGAGCATTCCCCTGGAACTACATCAGCTTAAGACCGCCGTGCCGTAGCTTCTCACTCACCCGACCGGTCGCCCCTGGATTTCACACTGGGAGTGCGGGGTGACCTCAAGAACCACGTCCACGTGGACAAGCCAGAGGACGTTTAAGAACCCAATGCCGCCTTTAAAGCTGAGCTGGGACGCACCAACGTCGACAAGGCTGACCGACAATCGACGGCCTGTAGCCTGTTGAGGTGCTGCGGAACCTGGACCCCAGTGAGCCCGTCTGGTGGATCTCTTGGGGTCACGATGTCAAACATGTGACGGCTACCGCTGCCGCTGCTCGTCTTTGGACATAAAATTGGGAGTGGAATGCCACCCAGTACCGATTGCTTGATAAATCTGTCAACCACTGCTCAGGAAAACGTTGGATGACTTTTGTCTGGGCTATCCCCTACTTAAAAACGGCGTATATTGCGTTCCAGCTTCTGGCTCTAATCAACTTGTGTAATTGCATGAAAAACCGATGAGCATATGCAGTAGGGTGTGTCATCTGTAACAAAACCAAGGCAGGCAGAGAAATTCCTTGGCGCAGTAGTTCAAAAGTACATGGCAGGGCAAAAGTTCTTCCCAAAAACTTAAATTCGTGACGCGCGAGTCGATCAAAATATATTTGTAAACCGACGCCCGGTGTTGCAGTCACCCAATGCTGGGCGGCGCCCGCCGCCGCAGATAACACCAAGCCGTGGGCGGCAAGCGATACAAAATACTTTTTGGGTACGGAAACGATGGTATCGAACGCTCCTTAAGTCGTCGTACAAAATGTCCCGGTCCAAGGTCAAATATGCGGATCAGGCATTGCCCAATTGGCTGCCATATGGCGTGGACTTTATGTGCTGCTGAGGATGAACTTGTACTAGTGTGCTGGGTAGTACTGCTCTAGACCTTCACTTCTATAAGATAACTCACGTGATGCAAACAAAACCATGCGTAGCATATGTCTCAGAAAATACTGCATGGTGTACAGCTTAATATATGTAGCAAGCTCTGCAGCCTGTACCACGGGCGTAGGGAAGGGGAAGAAGGTAGGGTGACCCCGTGCACATCTTGCTCATGGCCGAGCCTGGCTCTTCATATTGCCGAAGCTCAAGCTCCAGACCCAGACGTCCTCGGCGGTGCAACGCTGGTCGCACTGCTATTATGAACCAGATAGGGCAAGATGGCCAGTGGAACCTGCACTTTGTTTCGCAGCTCTCAGTCGCTGAGATCTCGCAGTGGAGGCTGTGTGACTGGTCCGTGCCAGGGGATCAGTTCGGTGTACCACACGGCCTCGAAGTTTGTCGCTAGGATGGCGAAGACGCTGGGCTGAAGAAGACCTTCGGTTTGCTACTCACAAGCGGCGCGACGATCGGAACCGCCTGCTCGAGGACCATGCGGCTCTCATCCCACACCATGTTCAGCAGCAGCTGTTCCCGACGGGCCCTGCATCCGTTGCGCTGGAGGACTGGCTGGACCGTGGCCTGTGTGTGTTGCGGCAGCTCGCAGAGCAGCGCGATGGTTCGGAACAAGTTGCTTGAGCAAAAGTCGCAGCTGCTGTTTTGCTGGAAGGCGAGCCATACCGGCACATAGTGGCCGACCACGCACTGGACGAGGTCCTTGAGGGCGCTGCTGGAGGTCTCGGCAGAGATATAAGCTAGGAGCAGGCGAACGGCCAGTGTCAACCATCTCAAAACAAAAGCGAACATATTTGAGCAATTCGTTAGGAACTGAACATTAGATCGTACAAAAAATATTGCGCCTCTTTGTCGTATGTAATTATGCCGATAGCCGGAGTTCTTAAATGTGATGGAGTACATATCAATAAATATACTAGTAAGCACGAACCAACGAGCAAATGATGCGATATAATACAACACAAGGTATGATGCTAAGTAAATGTTCAAAAGTGGTCAGATGAAATATCAATTGATGCGTGATAAAGTTTAAATACTTATGGTCAAAAGTTAAAAGAAAATGCGTTATCACATTTACCTGACGTGGTTTGACGGTCCGATTCGCCGCTGGGCTGCCACGTTTCGGACAGAGCCGTTTTGAACGCCGGAGGCCAGAAGGTACAGCAGCTGCTGGTTGGTGCTCAGCTACTGAATCAGGTCGACCGTCAGGTTTGGCACGGGCCCCGATCTAGGCTTGAATGTCACAACTCCCCTCTTCCAGACCTCTCCTGCACAGGTCTTGCCGATAGGTTCAGTAAAAAATTCGATCCCGCGGCCGTGCCGTCCAAGCTCAGCAGCAGATGGCGGAAATTCAGCTCGTTGCCGTGTAACTGGCAGATGAACCAGTGTACGGGTGACTCGGTGCCCAGCTCAAGCAGCCGGAACACGTCGCCTATCGTTTCGGTGTTGACGGCCGTGCCATCGCAGCCTAGCACAGGGATGTGACCGTCGCACTACGGGCTCACGGAGTGCAGCTCGTTGAACAAGTGCAGGGTGCGGCTGAACTCGGACGTAAAATGGGCCATGTAGCGGCTACCTGGTTCAGCGATTACAACCACGCGTTTTTCGACGGCATCTGCGGGGCTGCGTGCGGCTCTTGTAGCTCCTGCCTTCGCGGCTGTCGGAGTAGAGGATGGTCAAACCTGACTGTTGCATTGATTCAGCATTTAAACGTGCTAGTCTCTTTTCCCGCTCTGTTTCTTGCGCATCAGATCTTCTTAGGATCTACGATATTTGATTTCAAGTAGCCAGTCCGTCTCTGCTGTTTTGTTGGAAGTCGTTGATGATAGCAGCAGCGGCGCGATTCGAGGCACCGTAGCTGTCAACCGCCAGAGCGGTGTTAGTCGGATTATTAACGTTACAATCTACAGAGACAGTGGTCTCAACGAACCGTCGGCGTCGTCGCCACCTTTTACGATGCACGGAACCGTGTCAGAATCCGTGTTCTCGGCTGACTTGCCAGCGCTGAGACTTATTGGCCCCGGAGCAGGCTCGAGTTCAGCACCAGCAGCCAGCGCCGGCTCAGCAGGCGGCGCGGTATCAGCAGCCGGCGGGGAAGGCGACTCAGATTCACCAGCAGACACCGCCCCACTGGCGACCGAGCCACGATGCCCCTGGAGCTGTCTGGCCATCCTCCGCACCTCAAGCGCCTCCCTAATCACAGTCGCATCCCGGTCATATGACCCCAGGATAAGCTGCCGGTGCCTGCATCGGTCCTTCAAGGCAACCTGCTCTTGATACACTGTGCAGGCAATTTGGAATGGAAAGCTGCGCTGAGACTTGCCCTTCGCGACATCAGTTTCTTTCTTTGATGTCTTGCTGATAGCTCCGGTGATATCTGATATATGATATCAGTCCCTCTCGATTAATTTTGTCCCGTATTTTAGATCATAAACAGGGATCGCTTCGTTGATCCACAGTTCCCTGATTTCTACCGTGGCGGTCTTGAAATGACATTAGCGCGTTTGCTCTTCGATTCGTTCAGCCACGTGATGTAGCCGAAGACTTACCCGTAGCCGGCACTTAGTCATGGGACAGTGGACCCGGCTGGCTTATCACAAAATGTTTTTACACTACCATGTGGCCTTAAGCATGCTCATGCAAGTAACTGTTCGAAAAAAATGTTTCAGTGCCAGCAAAACTAGACTAATAAACCAATATTGCCCACACAGCAAGCATATAAGTTGCAAATCCACATCACAATGATGCGCTAACAATCGCAAACTTAAACAAAACCAAAAAAGACAGTAGTAATAGCCTTATTCCTTGGGGAAAAGCCAAGAGAATGGAAATATAGATAGGTTGATATTTTGGCAACATGCCTTTATCGAAGAAAATAGCAGACGTTTTGATACAGGCATGTTGCCGAAATATCATCCCATTTACATATCTATTCTCCTGGCTTTTATCCGATGAATAAGGCTATTACTACTGTCTTATCTATGTGAATAGTGTTCCTCGCTCATGTACCCAACAGGTCAAGTAAAATCAACATCATATTAATAATTTGTCCGCCCCGGTGGCTCAGTTGGTTAGAGCGCCTGCCTCCTGATTCACCCACCCGTGGCAGGGCGGGTTCGAGTCGCTTTAGGCGCTTGCTGTTTGTCCTTACAGGTATGGCCTGCGGCCGGTGGCAACGGTCGCGCTAGAGGTCAGCTGACGTCAGGGGACAGGACGGACCGTGCCGAGCATTGCGGCACGTTAAGCTTTCGCCACTAAATTCTGCCGTTGCCTGAAATTGCGCGATCGGATGGTAGGGGTCAGGGTTCACACAACAAGCACTGCTTAGCGTGAACGCTGATCCGAGAAATCCATCCATTCAAAGGGTTTGGATCAAATTCCTTTTAAAAGAATTATGTGTTTACGTGTGTGCCTAGTATCCGAAAAGTTCAGAGAAATTTTCTGCATTCTTCGGGCCCAGAGTTCCTTTTTTGCTCATACGTATTGGGAAATGACTCACGGTAGTTCTGAGGGGGCCTCAAGTCAGTATAATGGGAGGCTCAGGCTTCCGGGACCTATACAAGGGAGCCATCCCGCATACATCACTTGACCGCCATCCAACATCCGAGCTAGAGAGGCCTTTTTCAAGTTTGGTCCCGGTTCCATCCCATTACCAGCCTATAGTGTATTGGTCCTGCGCAGAACTGACGGTTTGCCTTGTACCAGTCTGGCAGACCGTCTGTTCAGAGTTGAATCCGCACAGTTCAGTTCAGAGTTGAACCTGCACAGTTCAGTTCAGAACCTGCTTCGATGCATTCGGCTGCTAACATTTTCTGATAGCTCCAAAAGGCCGTGGACTTAACGCTCAGACCAGGCTTTAGTACGAGCAGGACTGATTTGGAACCAGCCTAACCTACCGTGACATCGAATGTTTTTAAATATCCTTATAGAGTCATTTGAAAACAAACACCTACGACTGACCAAACGGCCTACCTTTTCGAGTTGCGGTTCAGAACGAGAAGCACACAGATGAAAATGACACCATGGTCTAGTTTTCGCCTTGGTAGAAGCCAGCCATGCGGATGCGTGTACCGTGCCTGGCCTGACCTCACCTGTACTGTACCGTGATTCGTGTACCGTGCCCGACCTGACCTGTACCGTGCTGTGATGCGTGTACCGTGCCTGACCTGACCTGTACCGTGCCGTGACGTGTGTACCGTGCCTGGCTCCGAGGACTGGCTGACCTTTGCTCGCAGCCGGAATTTTTATCATCACCATTACCACTGAGTATTTTTCGCTCATCACAATTGAAACTATCCGACAAAAGACGGTTGGAGGAAAAGTCCAGGCGGACCTAAAACTGAGCTCCCTTTGTAGTACGCATTCATACAATATGCCACGATGCAAAGATCTAGGCATGACAACAGCACTCCCCTATTTCACTCTCGCATCCCTTCTCCTAACAGGTGAGAAAGGCCTGGGATTATCACCGCCGGACACGGAACTGCAGTTCACTTTTAGCTAAGTGTCAGGCTGTTGGCCTCAGAGGAAATACAAGTTGGCGCTTTACTTTTGCATTGCTCTGCTGTCATCTTAAGGCGCGCCTCCGCACTGATGCTGAAAAGTGTGAGAACGAAGGTGTCATATGGCTCGCGAGAATGTTGCAGGACTTCCGCTCGCAAACTCCCCGGTTCTCGGGGCAACAAGCTGCACACAAAAAGAATCCATGCTGTCAGTCACCCTGGCTCCGGCAAAGGTGTTCACTAAGTCTTCGTCATAGAAACGTCCACAGGCAACTGGCCAGCCTGTACTGACCGTACTGAACTCTCCGCCCATGGCCCTGGGGCGTCCGCGAGGCATTTAGGCCAGATTGGTGCATCCATGCATTCAACGTGGACACAGATCACGTGACCAATAGACGCGGACGACGCCCGCTGAGCCTCCAATCACAGTCCGCGGTGGCTAAGGCACCGAAGAGGCAGCAGTTGAGGCCTCTGATCGTTCTTATTCCAGTTTCCGTCCAGTTTTGAACTTAACACCGGTCACATCCCATGAGAGAGAAAGAGAGAGAAAGAGAAAGAGAAAGAGAAAGAGAGAAAGAAAGAGAGAGAGAGAGAGAGAGAGAGAGAGAGAGAGAGAGAGAGAGAGAGAGAGAGAGAGAGAGAGAGAGAGAGAGAGAGAGAGAGAGAGAGAGAGAGAGAGAGAGAGAGAGAGAGAGAGAGAGAGAGAGAGAGAGAGAGAGAGAGAGAGAGAGAGAGAGAGAGAGAGAGAGAGAGAGAGAGAGAGAGAGAGGTGGTCTCAGATCCCCGGGCAACTCGGGCGATGTTTTCTTTGGCACAGGGGTGATTGTTGCTTTCTTCCATACCGATGGCACGCACCCTTCATGCAATGACCGGTTGAAAATATGAGTAAGTGGTGTGGCCAGCTCCACCGAAAATTCCTTTAGTAGCCGCGCTAGAAGTTGTCCAGTGGGCACAGCCATGTTTTCTCTCAACTGCGATAGCTGAAAAGCAACTTGCCACAGCTGTATCTCAACAAGAATGTTATCGGCAGGCAGGTAGCAGGGAAGCTCTTCTGTGCGCACCGGTCCATACGTTGTGCATATTTCTGCGAAAAAACCGATTCACTAATTCCGCTTTTGATTCATCGTCACTGGCTTCCGCAAGATCAGGGCTTCATGGTTTTGGTTTTCGGTTGGTTAAGCTGGCTACTTCTTTGTACCAACACCCTCTTCGGTCAGAAGCAATTCTTTGGATTCGTTTCCTGTACCATACCCTTTTTGCAGCTGTAATTTCTAGGCCTACTTTGGCCCAAAGTTTTTTGTAGTCTGTCCATTCTATGACGACTGTGCGCCCTATTGCGTTTGTTTACCAGTTCCTTGAGGCGCTTTGTTATCCACTGCGGCTCATTTGTCTTGCATTTGTATTTAATTTCAGGGAAGTGCTCCTTATAAGCATTTTGAAGTTGCAGTTCTAGTTGAGCAGCAGCTTGGTCTATTTCGGTTATTGCTATTATATCTTGCCAGTCCTGGCAGCAAATCCATCTGCCAAAACTTCTGATGGATGAGTCCTTCAAAGGCCGTACAAAGCAATAGCCTTGAGATTGTTCTACTTGTTTTGCAGCCAACCAGACGATAGTTTTGTGGTCTGTCGTGCCAATGGGTGATAGATTTAGTGGTGCGCTTGGAGAATCAAAATCAGTCAGTATCTTGTCCACTACGGCTGAACCTCTTGTGGGTTCCGTAACCATTTGCAAGAGACCTAGACGACGCGCTAAAAATTGTGCATCAAAATTTCTGTTAAAGTTTCCAACTAAGACAGTTTTTGCTTTTGCCCTTGAGCATCGAAGACGATCAAGTGTTTCCAGAAGGTGGTCAGATAATATTTTTCGGCGACAGACTGATGCATCAGGAGGGATGTAAACTCCAGCTATTATGATGCTGTCGGGTTGCGAAATTCGAATGATGTTCCAGCAAATTTCCAGCTCGTCCGGGACTTCAATTTCGGGCTCTGTGTATGGTAAGTTATTTTTCATGTATATGGCGACTCCTCCACCCTTACGTTTGTTGACCGCCAGTAAGTTTCTGTCACGTCGTAGTACTTAATATCCGGCTTGGAAAATTTGGTTATCATGGACGGTCTTGCCTAAATGGGTTTCTGTGATTATTGGTGCACATATCTTATACCTGTGCAACGTCATGACAAGTTCAACTTGCTTAGTGGTTGTACAAAGTCCATTCACGTTGGCTGTAAGAAAACTGAGATTTCCGGAAGGCTTCGAGTCAAGTGATTTGTTCTCCTAAAATTGGTCAGAACCAGAGATCAACGTCAAGAACCATCAAGCACTTGGCTGATGATATGCTGCGATACGTTTCTGGCGCCTTCAGATGTGTATAGATACCTGTCTTGTTCAGGCCTCCAAAAAGGCAGGACATCAGTCTTGGCCGCATATCTATGAAACCTACTCCATGGGTGGCAAACAGCTGGCTGAGTTCACTGTTGACGGTTTTTGCTGTTTCATAAACAATAATGCCAGCGTCCCGTCTCTCTTCAAGCGAGCACATGAAGACTCGTTTGATATTTTTCAAGGACTGTGCATGGTTGACAGTGCTGTTTATGCCCTCCAGAACATAATCTGCGCTATGATTCAGCACATCGTCGGCTCCAATATGGACCACAACGTCTACTTCCTTCGCTTTATTTCTTGTGACCGCGCTCTTTAAACTCTCATGAAGCTCATGACTCATCGTAATAAAAGATACGCTTTGGTCGAAAATAAACTCTCCCATCGCCGCTGCTTTCATCCGGCTTACGTTTCTTTCACCGATCAGAATTGCTCCACATTTTCGTATCATTGGGTTATTTTTCTTTCTCTCCACTCTGGTCCATGCATCACCGCCATCTGCGTTTCCTACGGCGTCTGCCACCTTTTCTCCTCCACTAACCATCTTTACGTTAAGTCGATGCCCTTTGTTGTTGTTTTTTCTCTCAAAAAGTACCTAGAGTGAGTTGGATGGTTGTTTCTGCTTCTTCAGCAACTGGGCTACCGCTCCTTTCCTTCTCGCATGTTCTTGTCTCCCTCGTTTTCCCACCTTCGTTTTCCTTTGATTCGAGTTCCACGGCGGAAACCGTTTCTGGTTTTCTTGCAACGTACGTTTATTGCCGTGCTTCGGTGTGCTTGCGTTGCCTAAATTCATCCTTGCATGTCTTGCTTGCATTTCAGCATCTAGCTCAGTCCCAGCAGCTACCATGGCGGCTCCGCACAAAACTCCCAGTTCATGAATGGTTTTTGCTTGGTCCTACCAATTTCTGTTGCCGTTTCAGAAAGTCAAGATCATCGTCAATTTGTTTTACAGCAAACTAAAGGTCTTTCAGTCCTGCGTCTTGGCCATCACCTAACTTTTTCTTCTTTTCTGCCTGCGTGTCTTTAAACACGATGACCATTTCGGCTGACTGCGTTGTCAGACAGCTAATAATTTCTCCTTGGCTGTTTACTTAGTTTTGCAGCAGTTTAAGTTGGCAGCGCAATTCCACTGTTTCCATTTCGGTCATTCTTTGAAGGTTTGCAATTAAATAAATTGGCCTATCTTAAAAACGAAGTGATAACGCCGCGACGGCACGTTTTTTAAGTAAATCTTGATCAGTCTTCCCTGGTTAAAAAATTAGAAGCTTTTCCGTCCAATTTCACAAAACTCACCGTTTTTTATCTTCAACACCAGTCCAAATATTTAACAGCAATGCCATAGCCAGCGGCCACTTAGCTAAAATTCATTCTTGCACAATATTAAATGCAAATAGCATTGGCCGGGTACGAAAAAAACACTAATAAAACTGCCTTGAACACGGAGCCACCCAAAGCTCAACCGTCAGCTGAGCTCCACACAGGCTGCAGGTACGACTGGTTGCAGGTCACTGACCATACGGCTAGTTGGTCGTATGGTCATTCAACCACGCGGCTGGCTGCAGGTCACTGACCTCAGCGGTTTATTCAGGGGTGTCCTCAGCAGATTACTGCACTGGTGGCGCCTGGCCGTCGCCGGGCGCGCGACCGGACAGGTAGGAACCAATGGGGGCTCTGAGGGAGAGCAGTCCTACAACAGACCTAACCCCCTCCCTCTCTTAAAGGATCGACGGACAGCATAGCCGGTAGCGCGTCCAATAGCATGCCTCCCGTTACCGTTTTGCCCTGGTTTGGCTTTCTCTGACTAACGCGCTGCAAGCCTTAGACCACTAAGTATGTTAGTTGGAAAATCATGCACGGCACCAATCAGACGGAGTGAATTCCTTTAATTGTGAACTTCAATGCTTCAAACGCAGCACTTCTCCGCATATTTTCTTCCCCAGCGTTATGAGACTATATAGTGTGCAGGCCATGCCAGAGGTCACAGAACGGATTTAGTCATGTTTACTACCTTATCAAACAAAGGAAATATTCCTTCTTTGAGTATTCACGCACAGATCCTGTTTTGCAGGCTTTGCATCGCATGTCATCGCGTCAGATTTCTTGTTGAGGGTTTCGGTCGAAGCTTTTGTTTGAATGGATTTACGGTACCAGTGCTAACGCTGGGTAGTGTTTGTTGCGTCAACCCGGGCGTACACCATCCGATCTTGATATAACAAGGCTGAATGTCAGAATTTTGCACGAAAGCTCACGGTGTTACAACGCTCGGAATTGTCCGTCCGGGCTCTGACGTTACCTGGCGTTTAGCGAAGCTGGTGCTAAGAGCCACAGTCCAAGAGCCCATCCCAGTCAGGTCCAATAGCGAGCGCCTTAAACGGCTCGAACTCCCCCGCCACGGGTGGCTGAATAGGAAAGCAGGCGCTCCAACCAACTGACCCATCGGACGGCGGAACGGAAGGCCGGGTGAACACTTTGATTACCCGTTCACGAAGTGACACGCGAGCTGCTTAATGAAGTGGCAGCCTGAGCACCGAGTTGGCAAATATTATTAGTTTTGTGATTTGGCACATGGTCGCGTGTAATTTTCCACAGCTGCGTCTCTGACCACTTTTATTCATTGTGATACTTATCCCATGCTCACCATGGCCTACGAGTTACGAACATCGCAGTTACGTGGTTCAAGGGTAAACCACTAAAAATGAGGTCAGAAATGGCGGATGGGCCATCGAGGATGTTGCCGCCTCTACTCCGTACACCGGTGGTGTCAGTGGTAATACAGAAATAACGCATACATGCAATATAACATAAGTCCTTAAGAATCCCATGCGTGTTGCAGGAGAACAAATGCAAGATCTGCATAGTTTAGAAAGACGAACACGTCCTCATTTCCTCACTTTCTACGGCACATGTCTTCAGCTGCCCGGTAACGTATAGTACCAGCCCGGGCTCTAAAACGCCGTTAGACGCACCACAAACACCCATCAGCCACACATATCAACATCCACCCCAGCACCCAGAGTCACGTGGAAAACGCGAGGGCTGAAAGCATCTACAGAAAAGTCCTCTAACACCCAACCCTGACAGCGTCAAACACGGCGGCGACGCGACCTCTGCGACCTGCGATCCTGGGAAGCTGCCAGGCCGGCTCAGGCACACGCGGTTTTCTGAGCGGGGCGTGCCCAGACCCGGCCAGGCACGTGCGTCAGCTACAGAGTTTTGCCGCAGGAACATCGGGCGTGGCGCCCTCTGACGCGGTATACCCTCCAACGCCTGGAAATCTCTCCCGTCCTCTGAGGAGGAGCTCTTCGCCACACTCCTTTCGACATGGTCACCGTGGGTCTCCGCCGACTTTCCAGAGCCGTCAGTAGGGCTCCTTCCCCCTCTGTTCGCCGCCTCCCGACTTCGCTGCGGTTCCGGTTTCGAGATTTCCGTTAGTTGTGTTTTTCTATGCCTTTTCTTTTTCTTCATGATTTCTCTCTTCGTATCAGTCTCAGACACCTGTGGACATTGCCTCATGAAAGCCACAGGCCGGCACCGGGCAAGGCGTGTTCGGTCGAGTTGAGCAGCACAATTCATCACAAATCGGCCAACAGACGGCGCGGCGAAGCACACACTGGCCTGTCACGACCGCCAGCAGCGAGTCGAGCTCGCCTCGGCCCCGTCGGCGGGTCAGCTCACGTCGTCGGCGCCGCTGGCCAAGCCGCGGCCGCCGCCGGCGCCGGCCCGCCGGACTGGCGCGGCTCGGTGACGGGTGGCGCCCCCCTCCGACGGGTGACTGGCGTCGCCTCTGACCACGTCGTTCGCGGCCGCCGCTGTGCCGCCGCGCCGTTTGTCCGCCGCACAGCCGGGTCGTCACCGGCCGAGCACGTGTCCCACCTCGCCGCCGGTCGTTCGCGCGCTCAGCCGTGATGAAATTCGCAGTTGGAGACGCACGACCGGTGCTTTGGCGATTTGGGAAATTTTCAAGTATTGAAGCACTTAGGGCACTGAGAAGATGTACGGCGTCAGTGCACAGCGGAGATGGCTGGATCAAATGGTTGGCCTGCATATCAGCCTTAACTGAATTTCATGCGGAAACGGCGCCTGCCAAGCCGGCACCAAGAGCGACGGAATGGTCAGATCCCATCTACTCAGCCGCTCTGTTCGCACCTGGCACTGGGTGTTTTTGTTGTGTGAAAGTGGTATCTCACGTGACACACAAACATGTACGACAAGGTCCGGCTGCAGCGGCCAGTGCAGCACTGAACATGGGCGAGCGGAGGATGGCCGGCGGCGGCGGCGGCGGCGACGGTCTCTCCGGGACCGAGTCTCCGGGACGGTCTCTCCGGGACCGAGTCTCCGGGACGGTCTCTCCGGGACCGAGTCTCCGGGACGGTCTCTCCGACCGGCCTCGCGGGACCGAGCGGAGCTCCGACTCCCGCTCCAGCTCCCCTCCTCCCTGGAGCGACTACGGCAGACTCTGGAGCGGCTGCGGCAGCCCCGGGAGTCCAGGTACCCACCAAACCAGGAGCCTTATGTAATGTTTCAGTCAGCAGCAAGTTATTGTTATGAACGCGGTTTATAAAATCGAACAGATCCCTGCGCTGACACATCGCCACATCGATGACACATCGCCTGACTGACACAACTGACACATCGCCTCTGCGGCGCTTAATCTTCGGTGGTAACGGAATGGACTGCATTGCAATAATGAATTACTACTCCCGCGCGTTTGCCTCGGCTGGGCTCCACGCTGTGGCTCAATGCTGCCATATTTATGACGCGTTGCAAGGGAATTATTAGCAAAAAAACTGTCAAATAAACCAGGAGAGTGTGTGTCAACTTTTTATGTTAAGATATGTATACTTTCTGCAAACGAATTTTCCGTCAGAACGATCTTTCGCAGAAAATCGGAACAAGCGCCGCTTCGTACGGTCAGTGACCTCCAAATAGTTCGCTTTGGCATTATAGTTAAGATCAGGTAGGGGTGCTGTGTTTTTCAAAGAAACTTTGTATACAAACCAAAAATAGTGTAAGAACTTATTCGTGCTTTGTCCGCTTCGCATGATTGCACACAAGGACGGACTATTTCTCCAGAATCGTGTGCGCCACATTGTCGCGATTGTAAGGGCTGAGCCGTTAGCCGACTTACGGTCCTGTCACCATGACCATCGGAGGTCTCCCGATTGGAACGGTAATGCCGATTCCGCTGTCCTCTGTTGACCGCTCCTAATGTTCTTCAGATCATCAGCGTCCCGTCCGCCGGCAGAATGGTGACCCTCCTCAGGGCCTGTCGCACAGGAGTTCGGTCTTGCCTGTCCTGGCCACCTCACCTCATCTTGGCCGCCTTCAGGACCGTTTTCGCGCCTGGAATCGAACCGCCAAGCACTCGCTGCGGAAAGATATGATCGCCTGGGCACAAGGCAGCAGTCAGACGTTTCAGCGCGCAGCGCATGCAGGCTGAGACTATCAGCAATCCCGAAGAACTATTAACCGCTTAACTCCGACAGAGCACACATTCCCACTGAGTTCTTCATGTGAAACCAGCACGTTGAAGAATTCTACTCATGTCGGGACTCGTAAGCTCGTAGTCGTGTCATGCTACAGGTGTCTCCAAATGAAGCCATAGTACAAATACCTTTTTTCCAAAGATCGTGCCTTTCAACGTTATCTGCCGAAGAACTATTTGTATTATATTATCCCAAGAGGATCAAAATAAATCTTGGGAAACGCTGTCCTTTCTCTTGAAGAAAACAAATGAGCATAAGGAGGCCCAAATTGATAAACAGAGCAGGGGAAACGTGGAGGAAGATGTGGTAAGCAGATGTGGGCAGAGGAGCATTAAGGACCGCAACAGAAAGTGAGAGGGGATGAAAGGGAGGCGGTGAGGAAGAGAGCGATTCGTTGTTGTCTGCTACAGTTCTCGAGAGGGTCGGCTGCGGTGTTCATTTGGCACCCATAGTTGGAGTTTTCAGGTGGGCCGGCTGCGATGATCATTTGGCACCCTTGGTTGGAGTTTTCAGGTGGGCCGGCTGCGGTGGTCATTTGGCACCCATGGTTAGAGTTTTCAGGTGGGCCGGCTGCGGTGGTCATTTGACGCCTATAGCAATATATGGGTAACGTAAGTAATAGGTCCCGCAAATATTCTCGAAGCTGTCACGTTTCAGGATAAAAAACAGCTGGTTCCATTCAACAAGGCGCGGGCTGTGTCCTGGTATATATCACGGAGCATCAGGGATAATTCATGCTGACTAAGGTGACATAGACGTTCTTGAACGAGGCGCCAACACGATATGATCACATGGCGAACGTTAAAAACAGCACCACATCGGTGGCAGAGAGGATTATCGGCTTCCTGTAACAGATAGCCGTGTGTTGCATACGTGTAACCGATGCGTGGTTTGCAGAGGGTTGCCCCTTTTCACCTCCCCTTGGGGGAAAAATATAACCGCTACCCAGCTGGGGTTTTATTACTCTAAGCTATTTACCATTTGCTCCATTCCAACAACGCTGCCACTTGTTGTGCAGAAACTTTTGATTGCAGGGTGAAAGTCTCAGGCAGGGATAGAAAGAGAAAACACACATGGTGCCAGTGCTGCTCGCCTGGAAGCCGCGTCAACCAACTCGTTCCCTGCGACTCCAACGCGGCCGGGGATCCAACACAGCATGACTCTCTTTCCGGTCCGGTCCAGTTAAGTCAGAGGTACTAAAATGTCCCGTACAAAGTGACGTGTTGGATAAAAATACCTCGGACTGAGATCGCTGCCCAGAGAGTCTGTCAAAATGAGATTGAAGTTTCGTCACCGACATCGATGACACATAGCGCCTCGGTGACCACTTCCAGTTCCGATGCGAACACTGACGCGACGTGAGCGCAGGTAGTGAAAAAGATCTGATGACGCCGCCGCTCACAAACACACAGCCTGCAATACCCGAATTTTGGAACCGTCCATGCAAGTGTATATCCCTCATGTGACGCCTTGTAATCAAATGCCTTGGACCTCATTATATCTGACAAGACATTCTTATTGATTTCGTTAAGCGGGGTGCCTGCTGAAGGTGAGGTCAAATGCCAGGAAGGAGTGCACAGATGACCCGCTCGCCTCACCCGACTTCTAGAAATTTTGCTTTCCGATTTCGTATTTAGAAGCCAGAAGTCGGAGCACACACCCGAGGTCCACTGCAAAGGAAGCCCACCGCAGGCCGCCAACAAACTGTGGCACATGCCGCAAGTGAGGGAACTGTCGCGGCTTGAGCGCGTGCACTTGCCGAACATGTTCTGCCTCGCCGACAGAGAGTAAGATTGGACTATCGGGTGCCTCGACTGAGCGGTCATACACCGCCCGTAGCATATATTTCGATCAAAGCTGCTCGTCAGCTTGCTAAGATGTTTTTACGGGGGAAGGACTTTTCAGTACGATGTACACACACACACACACACACACACACACACACACACACACACACACACACACACACACACGCTAACACACACACGCACACGCACGCACGCACATACGCACGCACGCACACACACACATACACACACACGCATATATATATATATATATATATATATATATATATATATATATATTGTGTGCACGCACGCACGCACACACGCATATATACATACATATATATATATATATATATATATATATATATATATATATATATATATGTATGCATCTGTACATATATACTGCGCCGGAAACAACATAAGAATAATGCACCGATGAAGGGAAAACAGTGGCAGATTGCTAGCCGCGGATGATGATGATATCTTGGTTTTCGGGCGAATCGACTACAGCGGTCATTTTGCGGCCACTATTGTGTCGCGCATCTCTCATGTATTCGTAACGTTCGAGTGTTGCACGCAAAGCGCGCTGACTCAACACACCTGAGTTGGGCACACACGAGCCTGCGTCATACGGTGATTAAACGAGCGAGCAGATTATGTTGAAGTCTATGTGCTTCACGTAATCTAAACCACATCGGGTTCTCGCCAATGAAGGAGTACAGACGCAGCGTCCGCACGACATTGGGGCAAAAGTAGCGCCTACGCTCAGTCTCCAGGTGGCGACACGAACGAGAACGTGGGCAACCGGCAGGCGGTCATCGCAGCGAGGACACGTTGGTGGATCTCCAGACAGAGGATAGCCGTGGGTTTCATAAGTATGGCCTGTACGGGGGTGAGAAAGGCTGGCTTTCTCCTTCCTGCCGGTTTGGTGGGAAGAGCTAGGACGCATACGGCGTCCCTGTAGCCCGATGGCATGGCCTGAGGCGAACACAGCAAGGCTGAGGTCTACAGTGCGCCTCTGTTATGACGCACATACCTGAACATGACGTTTTTCTTTTAAAGGAAGCGCAACGCGTGTCGTACATCTTTGAGGTCCCATCTCATGAGGAAGTCATCCTAAAACAACAGCCCACCGGTCTCACCAATTCCATCGTCGAAGTATGAGGCTGTCTGAGACTGGGTAAGGGGCTGAAGGGGAGTCTGGGGTAGATTAACCGAATCACACCACAATGTTTAGGACTTTCAAAATACGTCCGTGCACCGGAAGGTGTGTCTCTATAATGACGTACACACACCGAAAATGCCATCTTTCATCTGCGCGCGCTCGGGTGGGGCCCTTTCGATCCCCGAAGGTTTTTCCGGAATGGTCTGCGAACGGCGCGGCTTGGCCGGGCCAAATTCAATTGAATGGTGGATGGTTTGGTATCAGAAATTTAGATGTGTCTCGTCAGGTAGCTGACCTACGGCAGGTCCAAATGAGGCCATGGATTCAGCAGTCAATTTCTAGGAATCGTTCAATTTGATGCAAGAACGGGGTATGAGACGAAGCCATGCATATCCGAGATACTTTCTTAGGCAACACAATAATTGAATGAACAAATTCCATCGACGTAGGGTCAGGTATGAAGGTCAGGCCAAGGCCAAAACCGGCCTGATTTACTTCCGTAAGGCTTGCTGCATGAGATGGTTTCGGGCGCTCATTTCGAATTTATTGACATGAACATTATTATATATCTTCCATGGACTTCTCAAGGGTTATCATAGGTCACTGACATAATGTGACCTGGGTCAACATTTTGGTTTTAGGAACATACTGCCTAGCGTAATCGTCGCGTATTTAAATGCCAAACTCAAAGCAGTCTTGTGTGATTTTGCTCCCCATGACCTTTGAAAGACAAACAAGGTCACTGACCTTGAATTAGCACGTGACCTTTTGCTTGGAACAGGCATCTAGGATCTGGGGACACTTTGGAGACCAAGATGGAGTTTTATCTTATTTGACCTTATCTGACCCGGTCATGATCTAGGAACCTCAAACTTTGACCTAAGTGAGTTCATGTACAGGCCAACACATCCCGCGAATTTAATGTCTCCAGCTCTCTTAACTCCCATGATCTCAACGGGTCAAAATGACCCCCACCCGAGCGAAGGGTATACAACCCGCCACCCGGGCGCGTGTTAAAGAAAACGCGACGCGCGTCTTAACGGCTCTTTTATAGAGCACCAGCGGCTGCAATGGTCATGCTAGCGCTCCGGGACCATGGCGCAACCGGAATTCTAGCTCGGACCTCCACGTGGGATTCCGACGCTCTAACTATTCGGCCCTCACCATGACATTATGGTTATTTGTTTTCCTATATAGGTCTATTAACCTTTTGATGACTGTCTAGGCGGAAAGGAAAAGCTTCATCCAGCAAACGCCCGGGCACCGCCCTTTAACCAATGTCTCGTGATATACTGAAGATCGATTATTAACAGGATAAAACCTCTCAGATCATATCATATCTCAAATCACATTTTCTCCCAACAAGCTCTGCTTAGCTGGGTGGACTCCCTGGACATCCAGCTCGAAACCTAGCACAAAAATGACCAGGTAATTGCCCCCTCCGACTTGTGTGACTGCATAGCCCTTACTAACACGGTGAATTGAGTGGTTGTAGATTATTGGGTGGTTATAGCGGGCTGTCATTACCTGACTTTGGCCAATGACTACTTTAAGCCTTGTCATCTATGATTTTTCCCTACCTATCACATAACACAATTCCTTCGGGTCTGCTCCACCTCTTCGCTTGTTTTTTTTTAACGTTTGTTTCATCTTCCTAACTGGAAGTGCCGCGACTTGATTTTATGTTTTCTGGTGTTAACGTACGGTTTACTGCGTCGCTGGGATTGAGGGAGGGGCACTCCTGGTTACCTGTTATTGGGTAACGGCGTAGAAAAAAAAATGCTTAAACGTTGGCAGCTCTCCTAACACAACCGTTTCACTTGTATGCGTCCCGTAACCCCTGTAATGGATGTCGGTCTGCTGGGTAGTCCACACGACGCAATGGGCTGCTTAGCAGTAGTAATTGAGGCATTCAGGGCGCTTCGATGGCGCGGTCATTTGGGCTTCTCAAGCCGCCGGCGGAATTCCACCAAAATGTGTCGAACAGTCAAGGGGCCATCGAATCGACCACAGATTTCTGGACTGTCGGGTGGCAGCTGTGGGCGTTGTGCGCGATACCGGTACGACGTGCTCGGTGCTACGATGAGTCCGCGTTAGCCACAATTCGATATAAGCCTTTCGCTAACCAGTTACTTACGTATGCTAGGGGTCCCGCACGGCAACTGACGTGTCGTCTTCTCACACAAGGGTTATGCTACTCGTCTTTACTTATTCTATGAGTGTATCACCGATGCCATGGTAAAACTCTCTTCGCACTTCCTGCCTCGTCCATGGAAGATGGGGCGAAGGAGTCATTTCAGTACTCAACACGAGTCTAATACAGGTGCCGACTAAAAGTTGATCTCTCGTGATATACACTTACGTCTGGTCTGGTTGGTATATAGGCCGCAAAACTTGAAGGCAGGTGGACATGTCTCCTATTGGTTTCAATCCCCAGCTGTCATGCGTCGGCGCCTGCATGGACATCTACTGGTCGCAACTGGGATTGCATGCTTTCCCACCAGGTGGTGCTGCAGCCGGCGGTGACAGGCAGGGCCCGGCCACTTAACAAGGTCGCGAATGTAGTATATCGCGCACCATCGGTACAGCAGTTTGATGCCCTATCCCCACGACCACCGGATCCATGTACAACAACTCATTCCTCATTACAGCGATATAATTTTTCAGCGCGTGTTCGCTCTCCTGATGTGGAGACGCCAGTGGAGTTCAGTATGGCCGCTTGATCAGCGGCGGGCCAGACTTGAAGCCGCCTCCGTAGCCGCGCATTCTAAGCCCGTTAGGTTTGCACAAGCTCGTTTCCACTCCATGACGCATCACGTTTACATGATAAATATATTGTGACCAAACGGGACAGTTATTACCAGGCGCATCACAGTTCACAAAACGATGACGGAAATGGCGCGTTCCTCCGCGTATCTGAACTCCTCCCAACATAGAAGTGTCAGATACCCTCATAACTAGGACGTCAGATGTCGAGCTAAAAGCCAGCTGGACACGTATGTCGGAATACGTTGATTTCAGCGTTGCAGCTCATGCCAACAGCAATAGCATGACTGACCACGTTCGCCCTCATCGCGGGCCAATTTTTTTCTCAAGCAATGCAACATGCTAAACGAGTCTTATTTGAGCTGTAGGTACGCTTTTGAAGCCACCTGCCGGACGCTACGTCCACAGAAGTAACATTATTAATCCCAACATCCTACGGTTCAACAGAGTAGGCAGTGTATGACGAGTTACGCGGAAAAGTGTGAAACGCGTTCCGCGCAAAAACGTGCCTGGCGTTCCAACAGCTATAGCGCGTAGATCTGGGCATTTTGCAAACATTTTTCACAATCCCTGTGGAGCGCAACACTCATGACATCAATTTAAACATCCACAAACTGACAACAAACCATTGATAATCCCAATCCTGATAACCAGGTCCTCACATGAGCCCCTTTGTACACACTCTTTAAAATCAAACGCTTTCATATGAGAAACTCCGATAGCATACGTAACAGAATCTCTGATTTGTTGGTTTGATGCCAGCACATAATAAACATGTACATAACCGTATCAGAACAAACCACGACATTTACTGCGGGGTAATTCGCCTTAGAACTTGTGAGCTATGGCCACTAAAGCACTGGTCTAAACACAGCGTTCTCCAGACAGGGACTAAACCATGCCCTCTATGAGATGCCGCACTAGGCTGGATCCGTGTCGTCGGCCCGTCCCAACAGACAGCCGCGGCTCATCCGTCCGTGTCGTACTGCATGCTTGGGCTGCGACGCCGCTGCCGCTGATGCTCGGGCCCTCCCCCGAGGTCGGAGCCGGAGAGGCGGTCCACCTAGGGCTGCAGGCCATGCCGCTCGGCCTCCATCTGGCGGCGCACGTCCTCTTCGAAGGGCGCCTGCTCCTCCTGAGAGGCCAGACAGCGCGGCGCCCCCGCACGTCGCCCGGCAGCGACGGCCACAGTCAGGGACGGCGTGCTGCGGCAGGCCGGCTGCCGACGCTGGAAAGCTGGCAGAGCAGTCCGGTCAAAACTCAACAGTTGAGGCGAGCCACGAGGGAGAACCAAAAACTTATTCTGAGTTCCGCTTGTCCCAGCCGGAACGAAGAGTCCAGTGAATGAAGCGGTCGTCACGCTACCGAGGGGGAAAAGATAGCCAACGCAGACCAGGATGCCAATCGGGCTGGCAAAAACAGGGAAGAGAAAATTTAAATTAAATCAAAGCTTCTATTCAACCACCTGAAGCGCGCGCAACCAATCATACATATATCACTGTAAAAGTACGTGTTATGCTACATTACATGAAATTTACATCCAGAGCACAAATAAAGCATTCGGTTCATTACAAAAAACAAACACCTGAAGCCATGTTCCCACAGTGATGAAGCATAATCGGCGCAGGCAGCTTTTGCGCCGCGTCCATGCCACGAAACTTTGGCCAAATAAACCTACCGTCTGCCGCGCCCCACCACATCGCTAAGCGGCCTTTTCGGCCATAGGCGATGCACCTTTTCCAGCTGGTTGAAAACAAGCTCATCCTGCACCTCACCATCGGAGCCCGGCAGCTCCGTCTGGTGATTCTGGCGGGCAGCTCCATCATCTGTCTGGTGATCACGGCGGGCAGCTCCAGCATCCGTCTGGTGATCCCGGACAGCTCCAGCATCCGTCTGGTGATCCTGGCGGGCAGCTCCAACATCCGTCTGGTGATCCCGGACAGCTCCAAGCGCCGGACAGCGCTTGCATCTCCAGGCTTCATCGCGTGCGTATCGGTCTTGCGCTTGTGTTGGCTGGGAGCCTAAACCTTTCAAAGATCATGCTGTGTGGCCTGTGTGGCACCGGAGTTGGAGCGAAAATCTGGGAGCAGAAGGCAACACATGCCATTCTCCTGACGTTGAGCCAGCGGCTGTCGGCGGAGATGGACGCCTGCCTGCCATAGCCACGACAGGACCGCAAGGCCGGGCAGTCCTTGGCCTGCCGGACTGCTCAGCAGACCGCCAAGCCTCTGCTGCGCCACTGTGCGCAACATTGGCTGCCCATCCCTGCGTCCGGCGCGCTGTCGGAGCGACTGTTCAGCGCGGGCGGAAGATTCTGCTAACCCATGTGTAGCCGGAAGGGCCCGCGGGTCTTCGAGGCCCTCATGAATGCCAAAAGTGTGGAGTGATGTTGAAGAATGCTGCCTATCTGAAATATTCCTCTAAGTAAAAACACGTGTCAAGTCAATGTGCCTACTTTTGCGTCATATGGAGTCATCTGCTGGGGATCTGTTGGGGATTTTCATTTAGTAGGAGATTTTCTTCGATGTTTAGCAGTGTTTTAGGATGCGGGCGGTTTGTTCAGTAGCACGTTGGCGGCGTAACCGGACGGCGGGATGTCCCTCCCGAGAGGTAGTGAGGGGCTGGCTTGTGAAATAAATGACTGAAGGTGTGTGTTCGGTGAGTTTTTTTTCTAACTTTTCTGGCGCCGAAACCCGGGACTTTTGGACTGAAGTGTAAGCTTTTGTTATTTCGCTGAGTTTATTCTGAGTGCCACTGTAAGGCTAGCTCAGCAGGCTCACTGAGCCAGCGGGAGCATCTTAAGCTTCCGAAGTTAGAGCTCCGTAAGTTCAGTGGCGATGTCCTCACATGACAGGCTTTCTGGGGGTGTTTTGAGGTGTCTATCGATAGTTCAGAGTTACCTGATGTGACCAAGTTTGCCCATCTTACGTCGGGCTGCCCTCGTCGTCCCGCCCCATGATGGACGCAGCAGTGCCGGGACGCCATCTGTGCGCGTAAGAGGGCCCTTAGGAAGTTTGACCGTCGGAGCACGACTGAGAACCTAATTGCATTTCGACGAGCACGAGCGGCTGCTAGACGCACCATTCTAGAGGCTAAGCGGGCATCTTGGCGATCGTACGTCGGCCAACTAAACTGCCAAACACCTGCATCCAATGTATGGGCACGGATCAAACGCAGGGAGCCGAGGTGGAGCGCAGGGAGCGTTCTAGTGCCTATGACTCTGTTCAGGTATAGGGGGCTCAAGGTCAGCAGCTGGCTGCCCCAGCCGATGAAGAGCGACACAAGGCCATAAGCGGTCCTCGACAAGGGAAGAAGAGGGAACAGCAGCGGAGGACACCAGCAGCAGCAGCTCTGCAGTCAAGAGCCAGCCCAGGGTGCGGTTTCTGCGGGCACACACCAGCCTGAAGTGTGTCTGAAGCTAAAGCCCCTGCCAGTACCAGAGCGCAGCGATGCTATCAGGCAGGCTGGACTGTGCTTTCGGTGCTTGAGAAGTGGACATGTGGCTCGCAGGTGTGACGAAGTGTGTTCTGAGTGTGGAGGACGTCACAGTGTTGTGTGCTGCCTCAAACTGCATGGTGATGGGGCGCAGTGTGCAGGGCCTCACAGGAGGCACCGAGCAGGGGACGCCCAGCAGTGACCCAGACCCAGCACATTGTCCGTCACTGCCCTGTAAGAGTCGTGGTCCTGAAAGGAGATGTGCAGTGCTGCCAACTGCTCGTGTGACTGTGGTGGGTCAAGGAGGGCAGAGTGTCGAGGCCACAGTGCTGTTTGATACAGGCAGTGACAGCACCTATGCCAGTGGGAGGCTCGTGAAGCGAGGAGAGCCTGTGTGGGTAGGATCTGAAAGTGTCTCGTATGCCGCGTTTGGGGGAACTGGCTCATCAGCTGAGCGCAGGGATGTGCACCGTGTTGACATGTTCGGCTCTAACATGGCCTCACCCGCTGTCCTTTCCATCCTCTGCTTCCTTTCTTAAAACGTCTAGCCGCTCCCAGGACCTAGTCGTAGGTAGCCTCCGATGACCTCGTGGCCGTTCAAAATCACACAGCAATATCCATTCTCGACCTCGTGAGCGACAATCATTGCACACCATATTTGACACAAGAAGCCAAGCCGCTTTCCAGGCGACGATGTGTGTGCGAATGAAGTGGGATCTTTCCAATGTGGGATTATGCTCCGATCACGCCTGGTAACACGGAGCGTGAGGTGGTCCTCCGCCGTGCGTGTTTTCCGCGTCAGGAAACTTAACATAGCATTGTACCAAATGTGTTGGCGTTGCGGTGGGTACAGTGTACCTCAAGAGTAGTTTTGGATAAAACTGTGTAAGTGAGAAAATACGTCACAGACACAGGTTAGCTACCGCCCTGCCCCGCGGTGAGCGCCGACCATCAAACCACGTGCGCAATGAACGTACGCAAGAATTCGTAAGGGCCGAAAACACCCCTGTCGACGTACACCCATGTACTGGCATGCCTGACAGAAGCAAACACGTGAGCACAAGCAATCACAATGTTACCAAAATCAAGTCCTGCCAACCCTGCGCCCGAAGCCCTCCCCGAAACGTGTACGAAATGTGCACTGCGAACACTGGATGGAAGATAGTAAGGCAAAAAAGCATTTCTCGAGCCACGACGACAACCAGCAAACATGCGAGACTTCCTCATCGATAAATCACACTGTAAGGCAAGGGAAAAGCAAGCAAGACGAAAGGCAAACCGCAGCTTCACCATGGAGGATGTACTGTTCAGAAGAACGCTACCGCAAATCAGCATCGTTGCCGGCTGACCTGCCGCAAATACCACCACTGTTTCACACTGAAGAAAAACCGGCGTGGCATGGGAGGCGCCGTGTGACCCGTGGGAGGCCGCCGTGTGACCCGTGGGAGGCCGCCGTGTGACCCGTGGGAGGCCACCGTGTGACGTGGGAGGCGCCGTGTGACCCGTGGGAGGCCGCCGTGTGACCCGTGGAAGGCCGCCGTGTGACCTGTCGCATACACCACTGCGGAGCCACGGAGAGCATATGAGGGGAGACGGTGCAGTATAAGCAACGCAACATCTCGTAAGACAGGCAGTACTCATGTTGACACAGCAACGAGAATAGCGCACAGATTGGACCAATCCACAGATTGTGGATCGATCCGTGGCCGAACTGGACCTTAAACGCTCAGCTATCCGTTTTTGGCTCATGGCGGTGCTCAATACTAATAAATATAAGCCTTTCCAGTTTCGCTATCCTACCAGGCTACATAATCCTACCATGCATAGCTTTGGGAAACACCTAACGCAGCTAATACATAAGTGTTTGGTGGCGAAATTCTGCCCTCTGGAACTGTTTCATGCACACCTCTTACTTGTTTCGCATTTTAATCTCGTAGGTTGGTGGACATGATTGATATTTATATTTGGTGGTGAGGTGGGGTGGATGGGATCACCCTGCCTGTCAGCAAACCATGCAAAAGGTACTGACTGTTTGGGGGGAGCAGGAAGAAGTTTGCCCTTAAAAAGCCAGTAAGTCTCCTGTGAAGCAAGTAATTGCTTACCTTACCACGTTACACGTTTGTTGGCGGAATTCTGTCCTCTGGAACTGTTCCATGCACACCTCTCACTTGTTTCGCATTTTAATCTCGTAGGTTGGTGGACATGATTGATATTTATATTTGGTGGTGAGGCAGGGTGGGTGGGATTACCCTGCCTGTCAGCAAACCATGCAAAAGGTACTGACTTTGTTTGGGGGGGAGCAGGAAGAAGTCTGCCCTTAAAAAGCCAGTAAGTCTCCTGTGAAGCAAGTAATTGCTTACCTTACCACGTTACGTTTGATGGCGAAATTCTGTCCTCTGGGACTGTTTCATGCACACCTCTTACTTGTTTCGCATTTTAATCTCGTAAGTTGGTGGACATGATTGATATTTATATTTGGTGGTGGGGGTGGGTGGGTTGGATTACCCTGTCGGTCAGCAAACCATGCAAAAGGTACTGACTTTGTTTGGGGAGAGCAGGAAGAAGTCTGCCCTTAAAAAGCCAGTAACTCTCCTGTGGAGCAAGTAATTGCTTACCTTACCTGCTTTCAACACGTGGTTTGTAACCAGAGTTACCCATTTTTTGTTTCAATCCATCGAGTTTTGTCAAAAGACAAATTATGAAACACATGTTGTCCATAGTTGTCATGGTTTGCTAACTGGCACATGACTGTACTGTATATATGCACCAAATTTTGTAATCACCGGGATACGGTGTGAGTACAGCGACAGTGACTCGGACTTTGGAGAGTATCTGGAGCGGTTTGAACACTTTCTGGCAGCCAACGCCATCACGTCTGCGCTTAGGAAACGGGCAGTATTTAAGAGCGTCTGTGGGTCACGCGAGTACTCGGTTCTGCGAAGTATCTGTGCCCCGGAGCAAACCGTCTCGAAAACCTACGGGGAGCTGGCGGAGGCAGCCCACAGGCATTTTGCCCCGAGGCCGACAGTGATCGTGTCGCGGTGTAAGTTTAACCGAGCAGTGCAGCAGGCTGGACAGACAGTCAGTGATTTTGACGGAACTGCAGCGGATCGCAAGGGACTGTTCGTACGGTGATCGCCCCGAGGAGCACCTCCGGGACATATTTGTGCGCGGGCTACGCAACAGGGCGATGTTGAAGCGGCTTCTGCAGGAGGGAGACAGACTGTCTCTGGAATCCGCCGTAAAAATAGCGACCGCGATGGAGACAGCAGCTGCTGATGTGCAGGAGATCGGCGTCGATCCACAGGCAGTCCCGCTGGCGGCTCCAGCAGCGGTCAGTCCCAGTCCGGAGCCGCTGTACGCGGTCGGCCCGGCAGCACCGCTGCCAGAAGGGCTGAGGCGACGACCCCGCCAATTCCGGCCGGCGACAGCGACTGCGACAAGGCCGGCGGCGGCTGGGCCGGCGAGTTTTGGCAGCCTGCCAGGCAGATCAGCTGGCGGAGCAGCATGCGTACGCTGTGGTCGCCGCGGTCACCCAGCGCCGGAATGTCCACACAGGCGGGCCACCTGCTATGGGTGTGGAAAAGTGGGACATCTTCGGAATGTGTGCAGCGCGGTGCATACCGTACTGGCGGACAGCACGGAATTGGATAGAGAAAATACCATGCTACATGTGAACAGCACAATGACTCCGAACCGTGTTCCTCCGTACAAGACGACAGTGAAAGTCAACGGGAAGCCGGTGATGTTTGAAGTCGACACAGGGGCAAGGGTTGAAGTCGGAGTAGGAAAGCGCAACACCCTCCTTCTCTTCGGACGCACCACGACCGGCCAAACGCTCATACTCCAAAGTCTATTCAGTCTCAAGAAACCCACCAAACTCTCCAATATGAACAACACATCACCGTTCTATCTGGCGCAACTACTCGATGTAATGTTGGGAATGATGAAGGGAAACTGCTGCCACCGATCAGGTTGTCCACGTGGCGGCGCTAGTGCTGCCCCCCGCCTGATTTGAGGCAACACGGTTCTAAGCCCGAATCCGCCGTGCATGGACGCTCCGCCGAGCCGCGTACCGACAGAGCACGGACAGAGAACATAACATGGCGCGGTCGGTAGGACTCGTGTACTGTAACCTGCCGGTCTGTAACGTATGGACAGCGGTAATCGGCGTTAGTAAGCGTCAGTGAGTGGACAGATACGACGTGCTTGTGATAGTGATTGTGCGTGTCGTTTTCTTTTGTGAAGTGTGTTGTTTTGTTTTGGGTTTTTTTTGGCAGCAATGCATCCTGTAACCCCAGAGGGGAGGTGTAATGTCCTGAAGGGAAGCTGCTGCCACCGGTCAGGTTGTCCACGTGGCGGCGCTAGTGCCGCCCCCCGCCTGATTTGAGGCAACACAGTTCTAAGCCCGGATCCGCCGTGTATGGACGCTCCGCCGAGCCGTGTACCGACAGAGCACGGACCGAGAACGTAACACTCGACTCCCACCTGGCAATCATGGAGGAACTCACCATCTCGGACGGGAACAAAGATGACTTCAAAAAACTCCTCGGTGGAGCAATCATGCACGTCCCGTGAGGTACCAAAACCGTCCAGACGAGCCGCGAAGGGTCACCATCTTCGCCTCAACCAACGACCGACTCGCCGGACTCTGCTCCGGCGCTGACCGCGACGCCATCTAGTCAAGAACGAAACATTCGACCTCTACATCAAAATCGCCTCCAAAGGAGACAGGTCCGGACTCGCCCGGCTTCCCGGACCACCAGGACCCATCACTCCTGCCACCTGGTGAGAGCTGCATCTCCGTCACAATAGCAGCATAAATGGAGAGATCCTGGCGATCACAGGTCAGTATTGCTGCGGCTGCAAACGTCCGGTAAGTTCCAAGTTGAAAAAATTAGCATAATATATTTTTCAAATGCATCCACTATACAATCTAACACTGCTCTCCTTCATTACAGGAAAGCCAACAGACAAAACGTGGTTCTGCCACGTTGGACCCGATGGAGACATACAGCCGACCCAAGAGAGCGAGGCCAGCGGCTACGAGTCGACCTGAACAAGAGGACAACGCAAAAGAAACGGGGAATATCGGGGCGTATGACGTAGTCTCCACCCATAGTGGATTTAAACCGTATGAAAAAATAACTGTCGTTACTCACCATGACGTCATACTGAAACCGTGTGAAGATTTTGAGTATTATATACTGTCACTTCTCGAAACGCGTCGCTATACTATACCTGGTATACTTAAAAACCAACCAGGCCAGGTTGTTCCCGCCCAGTCCTGGGAGAAAAGAGCATGGTCAACTTTCTGTAACAACTATAGCTCTTAAGGCTACTACCACGTTGAGCACAGCATGGTCTGGGCTGGGCTGGCACACCCAGGCACCAAACAGTCTGCACATTGACCTTACTTCCACGTCATTCAGTGGATGCCCTTTGCTGACTGCATTGCTGACTTCAATTAGCTGTTTGACAATGCCTTATTCATTTGAGCACCTTTGATACTGCTGTACAGTGTATATTGACATTTGGCTGCATGCTACATTGCAGTAGGCTGAATTTTGTCTCTTTCGAGGGAGTATTGCCCACTGAATGTCTTTGTAATGGTCATGCTTCCAAACCTCGTGTCAAGCTTACATTTCCCAACCCAACCCAATGCTACATTTATTCTGGCCAGTACACAAACCTATGTTGATGTTTGATTATCCATGGGACCCTCCCAGTTTTTTAAGGCACAAAATTAAAAGCGGGCATTATGTGTATCACAGCAGAAGTATCACAGTGTGTTGTGACATTTCCAGTTTTCATTGTATTGGATTTTATCAATGAAAAACGCTTCATTTTTTTCATTCCTTCACTTTTATTAACTTTGTTCTTCTCAATGTTGTAATGGACAGAGCATAATGCCAAGTCAATGTTCCAATGAATTTCAGTTGCTCTCCTGGATGACCATAAACATGACTACAATTTTCATCTCGCAGCTCATGTGGCGCTGAGTAATTGAGTGATGTTTATTTAATGCTTGTTTTTCCTGACCCATTTTTCCTCTTTTTCAGATGAAGAGTATCAGCATCCAGAAGTTCTATGGGACACCTCGAAATACAGTAATCAAATCATCTCTTGCTCTTGTTGCCCAGACTTTAAATACCCAAATCTTCAAGGCTCTTCGTTTTCCCGTGTGGCGGTCAACGCACGGCAGCGTTTTAATCAAGTCCTTTGACTTGCCTGCGCCTACCACGTCGTGTTTGCATATAAATTCGTTTGCACCGGATCTTGAACGTATGCCAATCTTTCATGTGTGTAATTTTCTGTTTTTGTAATAGCCCACTTAATTCGTGTCGATTGTAGATAGAGTTGTTATTATTATTAATTGTGAATTCCAATTGTCACTTAACAGTGTCCTCTCAGTAGTCGTTCTTGATCGTGCAACATAGTCTGATAGTTTTTAGTTACGGTGCGCGACAGCGCCGCATCGGCCTTGACATCCACGCGACGGCACCGGTGGCGCGTGCGCGCTCTGGGAGACGGAAAGTCAAAACGGCCATCTGTACAAATACACATATATATCGCGCCTCCACCGGTTGTGTCGCTGGCCGGAGATCGCGGACGGACAGTGCCGCGATATTGATGACCCCGACGTGATCTGAACAGTGATAATGGCTGGGGACCAAGACGAGCCCGATATGCCAGCGCTGTCGCCGGCACCGGCCAGCACGGATGCGACTCACCCACGGCCGCTAGCGTCCTTCCGGCTGCCAGCGTTCTCGCCGAAAGATGCGGAACTCCGGCTGGTGCAGGTGGACTGAGCATTCGATGCATCCGGCATCACGGACTCGGCAACCAAGCTTAAGCTGCTGGTGGCAAACCTGCCTATGGCTATCGCTTCGCAGGTGCGTGACGTTACAGTCACCAAGCGTGGAGAGTTTGAGGCACTGTGTGTGGCGCTGCGGGAGGGGCTGGCGCATTCTCGAGTCAGCCGCCTGGAGGCCCTGCTGCGTCACCAGCAACTGGAAGACAGGACGCCCTCGCAGCTTCAGCGCAGTATGCGCGGCGAACTGACATCAGCGGGAGACGGGCCAGCCGACAGCAACCTGCTGCGCATGCTGTTCACACAGCGGCTACCGCAGACAGCGGGGGCTGCCCTCTCGCTCCTTCCAGACAGCACGCCTCTGAAGGATCTGGCTGCAGGAGCAGACAGGTTCCTGGAGGAGTCTCGTCCACCTGCTTCTGGGAACATAGCGGGAGTGTCTTCGGCCACGCCAGTTCCTGGTCCCAGCCAGCTGACCGGCACTGACGCAGAGGGATCGGGCGTGGCGGCCGCCATCGCCAGTTTGAAGGTCAGTCAACTCGAAGCATCGAACAATCGACTAGAAGAGCACGTCTACCGGTCCAGGTCTCGCTCTGCAACACCTGGGCGGTCACGCCAGGCCTCCCGCTCCCGTCCCAGATCCCGGGCTGACTCACCAGGCAGCTACTGCTAGCACCATGAGACATTTGGTGCCAGTGCCCGCAAGTGCTCTCAGCCCTGTACTTGGCAGGCGGAAAACAAGCAGGCCTGATGCGAGTGGCGCCTCATGCTTCAGGCCAGCTGCCCCTGGTGCAACGGCTTTTTGTCGAGGATACAACGCTTGTTAAGGCACTGTTGGTGGACACTGGTGCACAGGTCAGTGTCCTGGCACCATCTGTGCTTCCCAACAGCTGCAACATCACTTCTGAGATGCTTCCCAGGCTGGAAGCTGCCAATGGTTCAGCAGTGAAGACTGTTGGCTGGTGTCGTTGGGCAGTCCAGCTCGATACCGGTGCACCCCCCCCCCCCCCCCGAATGGCGCTGCATTGTTGCAGAGGTTGTATCTCCAATTTTGGGTGCTGACTTTGGCTCACCACAGGCTATCAGTGGATGTACATCATCGAGTGCTGCGGGATGTGTCAGGAGAAATCCGACCCAGAGGCACACCGGCCGTGGTGAGGTCACTGGGACTGCGTGCAGTGGCAGCCAGCATTGCCTGTGCAAACCCCCTGGCTGAGTTCCCACGGGTGACCACACCAGGTACGGGATCAACACCCGTGAAACATTCAGTGACCCACCACATGGTCAGCTCTGGTCCGCCTAGCGTTTCTCGCCCCAAACGGCTGTCCCCAGACCGTCTCGCCATCGCTCGTCAGGAGTTTGACAGGCTGAGGCGGCTTGGGGTCATCCGGCCATCAAAGAGCAGCTGGGCATCTCCACTGCATCTATTGCCCAAGGCCACTCCAGGAGAGTGGCGGCCCTGCGGCGACTACAGGGCTCTCAATGCTGCTACAGTCCCTGACAGGTACCCTCTGCCATACCTTCAAGACTTTTCTGTCCACCTCCAAGGCTGCTCAGTATTCTCCAAGCTTGACCTGGTCAAGAGCATACGACCAGATCCCAGTTGAGCCTGCAGATGTTCACAAGACGGCCATCACCACCCCGTTTGGGCTGTGGGAGATGGTGGCCCTGCCGTTCGGGCTAAGGAACGCCAGCAAAACATTCCAGCGTTTCATGGATGAGGTGCTGAGGGGTGTCCCTGGCTGTTTCAGCTATCTGGATGACCACCAGATGACCCGATGAATCACTATTCATCATCTACACGGAAAAAACTTCAACACTATTCATCGGCTCACATATACGTCCACACAGTCATCCACATCACCAGTGAGCCTTTCCTGCGGCGAAAACCTAAGTGCGGGACGTCCGGCCACGTACGTGGCCGTCATCGCGTAGGCGATGGGGCGCTCCGCACGTGGCTGTATTTGTGGTGGTGCTCTGCATGCATGATGTACAAGTGGTCAATGGCAATTCTCAACATGTGTGTAAATTGTAATGTGCAGCTTGTCATTCGCATGAGTGAAAATGTATGTCAGTAACAAGTAGTTTATTTGCGCCGTGTGTATGAAGGTGCGAAAAGGAGAGGCGGTGGACCACTTGCCAAGTTCTTGAGGGAGCCGGGAAACCATATCGTTTCTGCGCAATTGTCTGATGTGATTGACGCCGGTGAGCAGAACGCTCAGTGAGTTAAAAAAGGACAACAAACGTGTATCTGACCAGCTTACCTCCCCCCAAGATGAATGCAAACGCCTCCGAGTTGAAAACGCTCAGCTGAGTCTGGACGTTTACAAAGCCCAGCTGAAGGGGAGGAGGCGCAGTGAGACAAGGCGATGGAAGGAGACATACAGCAAGCGTTACCAACGTCGTATCAAGGCACGGCCAGCTGCCACCGCTTCTGAATATGGTCTGCCGGAGGCGGCGTCGCACCCATCGGGCGCTGAAGCAGCTAATGTCGGTCGAGTGACAGCTGTTCTCGACCAAAGCAACATCTCCCTGCGTAAATACAGCCAAGTAGCCGCATTGACGCCAAGCCTACCGAGGAAGCATGCGGTCTGAGCGCACCAGCAGAGGTATGAGGGCGACGGGAAGCGTACTTCATCTTGGAAACCTTGTGGAAGTGTTCTTCGTTATGTTCTATGTTATGTTCCATGTTCTGCTTTTCTATCATTTCATTAAATCGTTGGTATTTGCGCTAAATTGTGCAGCAAATTAGCTATGCATTCGCATCAAGATCACGCAATTATTTGCCACTTTTTAATGTTAACAGAACATTATGCAACATCAGTTCCAGATGTATGGCTTATCTTGCGTTATATTGCATCTTAAATGAAGCCTTACATCCCATTTCAGACTGGATATCTCCGTCCGAGTTCATGGCTGTGCAGGCGGGGTCCGACGCGATCTTGCGGACACTCTAGTTGACCTAAGCCCAACTATTGCAAATGGTGCCAACAACTCCATCCGAGTAAAGATACCAGGTATGAATGCTCTGTGATGTACTGCTACCGACGGTGTTCCTGGAGTGGTGACACGATTTTGGATCTCAAGCCCGGTTCACACTGCCACAGGACAGGACAGGAAAGGACAAAAGTCCGGCCCAAAACGTTCGAATGAGCTGGCTATTTTCCGTTCCCGGCCGTTTGCGGTAATATCCGGACTTTTGCTGGCATCTTTTCTGGCGCGCATGCGGCGGGCGCTTCGAACTTTTCGGCAAACGGTCCAGATTGCTGTTTCGGACGAGCAGAGGCGGTCGTGTTTCAGCTTGCTCCGTTTCTGCGTTAGTTTTCTGCCGTTGTGGGGCAATGTGGTGGTGGTATTTTTGTTAAGTTTCCACCACACATTGCCCTGGTAGCGTTCACGGTATACCGTCCCGCCTATCTTAATTTCAAATCAGAAAGTAGTATATTTCTCCTCCAGCGTCCCGTGCTCACGTCATAATTTAGGCTCCGCCCCTTCCCGCCGCCAGGAAGTGCTGCCACCTGCCAGCCGCTATAAGGACGACGGGGCGGGTGGCTGGTTCGTGCTTGTGCTGACGACAGCCTAATGTGTGTCGGAATTGTGTTATTAGTTTTAAGTCGTTCTAATAAGTAGTTCATAAGTTAATTTAAGTTAAGTTCAAGGTTAAGACCCAAGGTGTCATCAACATCTCCTCCGGCGACCGGCCCGGCGAGGGGCTTGTCTACCCCCCTCCACTTCCCCTCCGGAAGGACCGAGCTTCGTGCTCATCAGAAACGTTGACGGAAAAAGTTTCCGCACAACGAACCCCTTTGCCATCCGTCGGGAGCTCGAGCTCCGCACCGGTGAAGTGAATGGAGCCAGGCCGCTGCGCTCGGGAGCCCTGCTAGTTAGGGTTTTTTCGGAGCATCAGGCAGAGGCCCTGCTCAAATTGAACAGTTTTCTGGGGCGGGCGGTCACAGCCACCATCGCAGACCGTCTGAACACCATCCAGGCGGTCGTCTACAGCCCGGAGCTCACCGAGCTGTCGGATGACGAGCTACTAGAGGGGCTGACCGAGCAAGGGGTGTGCGAAGTTATGCGCCTGCCCTCCCGCCGTCCCGGCCTGAGCCCCAACCCACTCGTCCGCCTGGGGGCTAAAGCTCCCACGCGCAATCCACTGCGGGTACCTCATGGTCCCACTAAAGACCTGGGTCCCTCCTCCCCAGCAGTGACGCACGTGCCAACGGTTCGACCACACTGACCGGACCTGCCGAGCTGCGCGTCCGACCTGCGGCCACTGCGCCGACCCTCATCACACGCGGGAGTGTGACGCGGAAAACCGCCGCTGCGCCACATGTAAAGGCCCGCACGCAGCTGGGGACCGCCGCGCCTGTCCCGCTTGGCGTGTGCAGCGCGAGGCGCTGCGCGAGCGCCTGCAGCAGGCGGCGGCAGCGGCCTATGCACCGGTCCGAGTGCTCCAGCCTCAG
This sequence comes from Pollicipes pollicipes, assembly GCF_011947565.3. Lineage (NCBI taxonomy): Eukaryota > Metazoa > Arthropoda > Thecostraca > Pollicipedomorpha > Pollicipedidae > Pollicipes > Pollicipes pollicipes. Next base: position 22,782,241 of record NW_023596746.1, on the reverse strand, counting down.
GAGTGGCCCACGCCGCGGGAGGCGTACCCTCATCCTCTCCCTCTAACACCAGCTCCGCGGCGGCGCCCCCTCCCTCCTCCGCGTCCTGTCGAGGAGCCTGACGTATCGAACCAGTGTTGTGCCTCAGCACAACGCTCCTGCTCAGCACGCCGCCCCTCCCTAGCAGGTCAGCCGCGTCCAGTGCTGCGTACGATCGAGCCCGCGCCAGCCGACCCAGTCACAGCAAACCCGGCGGCTGCAAGCCTCCCTGAGCAGGAACCCGCCCCACCAAACTCGGAGAGCCTCTCTCCCACCCCAACACGTCGCTGTTGGTTCACTCCACCCGTGCCGACGTCCCAAGAAACCCCATCCGATGCCTCAGCCGCCGCGCTCCCGACGCCAACCCCCCGGGCCAGTCCCCCAGTCGAACGCCGAGCCCGACCCGTCACGCGCTCCGGCCGTCGCGCCCCTCGACCGCTCTCTCATTGCCGCTCCGCTAGATGGTCTCCCTCCCTGCCCTAAATGAATCTCCAGTTCGGTGAATTCTTGCTCCAATGGAATACGAGATCTCGGGTATCCCATTGGGCAGAATTCAAGAAAAATATATGATCAAAAACAAACCATTGATAGCCGCCGTTCAAGAGACCTTATTTAACGACTCGGATTCTTTTGATTATAGCTTTAAGATCAACGGTTATTGCCTCTACACACTACATTGGTTATTGCAACGATGCGCCAGACGATTGAACATAATGAAATGCATAGCAGGGCGGGAGTGGGGCGCCGACAGACGCACTCTCCTCCGCCTCTATACCTCCCTGATACGCCCGATCTTGGACTACAATGGCTTTCTTTTTTTATATTTCTTCCAAAAAAGTCGAAACCCTGGAGACCATCCAAAACGCAGCCCTCCGCATAGTGACTGGTGCACTTCGCACCTCCCCGTCCCAAATCTGCTCGCGGACACGAATATCCCCTCCCTATCACACTCCCTACTCACATTTGTGGACAGCTATCCATTTCACAGTTCTTTACACGTCCAGCTACAGTTAATCCAGCTGAATTTGCTTTTTCCCACTGAGGTGGAGATATCATAGAGCAGTTGTTGCATTGTAAATTTATGTTTTGGTGCATTGTCAAATCACTCATTTTCAGTTTCTGTGATAGTCATGATCATATGGGATGTCAGAGTCTTCTCAAGTGTATAATCCGTTGTTTCTGTTTTTTTACAATTTCATTCTACACCGCCCTCATCAGCAGAAGATGATGTGAAGCCTAAGTGGACATACCACAGAGATCGATACAGAAAACTTCGGAGCGCTGCAAAGAAGCCCCCTGCCCAGTGGCAGCGGCAGTGAACAGTCCCGCGCTCGCGCTTTGAAATGGCCTCTCTTCCCTCTGCTGGACGCCGTTCTCTACAAGCACACAACATACAGGCGGTGTACATGGAGCGTTTCCATCTTGCCTATATCTGCCTGTTAAATCATTCAAAAGAGTTAAATGCTATTTTTTTGGGAGGGGTGATTGTGAGCAATTACGGGTGAATAACAAATATGTCGAGCCGTTGTTTAAGGTTTGTACGTCGTTCCGTTTGCGTCAATGTCTCACGTATGCCGTGCCGATGTGGTGGCCTCAGCATGCCTGGTGAAATCAGTTTATCTCTAAAAAAGTGACTGCATTTTGACCAGTTATGCTCTCACGTGGCAGTGGCGGAGACAGCTTCGGCGTCCAGGCGTCCCGTGCTGGAAATGGGGAGACGGACAGCTGCAACGGGAGTGCGGCGGAGGCCAACGGCAGCGGCGGTGTGGCGGCGGCGGCGGTGTGGCAGCGGTCGGAGGTGACAGTGACTCCGCCATCTGGCTCCGGACAGCAGAGACAGAGGAGGCGCACTGGGGAGGGACTAGCGCCCTGGCACCAGGAGCTCCTCGACTACGTAAAAGGGCAAGATGATGAGTGCGAGTTGTCTCAAAGAACGATGTTCGAGTGGGCGGACGATAGTCAGGCCTGCTTCTCTGCCACCAGTCCCCCTCCTACGCCCACTGTAGGACGTGCAGCCGCTCAGGAAAAGGAGCCTACACCCTCCCCTGACTCCGGCCGTGTGCGCTCGCCTGTGCCGGACATGGACCACGTTCCCGCAGACACAGTACCTCCTAAGAAGAGCCACCGGGATGCTCCCTTGAACCCTTCGCGCTCCCCCCGGGCGCGCACACCCTCTGGCACACCCTCTGACGGGGCGCACGCCATCTGGCTCCGGACAGCAGAGAAAGAGGAGGCGCACTGGGGAGGGACTAGCGCCCTGGCACCAGGAGCTGCTCGACTATATAAAAGAGCAAGATGATGAGTGCGAGCTGTTCGGCCGACAGGTCGCAGCGGTCTTGCGCCGAATCACCAAGCGCAGGCGCTATACCCTGCAACAGGATATCCTGCAGTTGATCATGACGGAGGACATCACCGAGTAACTTTTCCCACCCTCCCTTCGGTGGTGACAGCTCATGGAAACTTTCTTCTTTGCGTAGTCAAGAAACCATGTTTGTATTCAATTATGAGTTTGAATAATAAATGTGACCATTTCGTGTTCAGTTGACAATTGTTAGTGAAACCACATCTCGAACAGTAGTGAGTCGGCAAATATGGCAGGCTTATATGCGGTGCGTTTCCGGTCACGACCAACGTCTATCGATCAATAACACATGGGACGACGTAAAACTAGTTCATACTGTTTCTGCCCAGTTCGTACCATGTCTTGATGTATGTTTTTATTAGCCTGTTGTTATCATCATGCGCCGCGCGATCACGGCGTTCCATGAATTGGACATAACTTCGTTTATCGGAAATGCCTTGACTTTTCCCGGATACCTGTAGAGCTCTTAGGCCTGTTCTATTGTAGAGAACATGCTCGATATCTATATTCGTTTGCACGTCATGATGTGAATAGCTAGTTTGTCAAGACACACCTTCATGTACATATATGAGTATTGCAAGCCCACCCTGAGACTGAAAGACTGAAAGCGTTTCCGACTAACTGTGTTGATTGGTTCCAAACTGGATAAGCGTTGTAAAATAGCACCGCTCACCAAGCAATGGTTGCTCGCGTCCAACCTGTTGCGTCTCTGGATGTGCTTGCATTCTCCTCACTAGTAAGGAAGAACATTGAGCGAGCTTAGATCTGTCGTGTACCTGAACTCAGTAGCTGAAGTGAACTAAGTAGCCCCGTCAAATGTCTTTGATGCGTTCATAGTTGACAGTTCTACATGTGTGAGAACTGACTGGGTAATTATATATTTGCCCCATGCGAAGAAGACGCATATAAATGTATGTACAATTTTGGTTTGTGTTAGTTTAACCAGTGACTCCTAAGGCGAATGTGCTTTTAAAAACACCAACTTTAGAGCATTGCTTTGACTACTTATTCAATATGTCGCGCCACTGTTATATAACTGCTTAGTGCGTTCAACACTTATCCGCCATGGTTATTATTGGTGATACTTTTTGACACTGGTTGTGCTCGCACGCTTTGAATCCAGTCAAGAAGAATGTTGATGATTGTGCCTAGTGGTAGATTTACATGCATCTCAGCACTCAGGGTGTGCCTTTGTTAGTGTACGAGATTTATTGACATGTGAGAAAGCCTTCCTGACATAGAGAGGCATACCTGGCCGCTCCAATGCGGTGAAAGACCTGCGCTATTGTGACATGGTTGCTACTTCTCATGGCATGCATCTGTGGTAACCTCGTACGGCTGCCTGCCCAGAACTGTATGTAGTGTACCTTCCAAGGCTGTGGTTATCCCGGAGAGGTCATTGACCTCAATACTTTAATATATTTAAAGCTGACCAACTCTGCTGAAGTGACTATTGTGCGTTATGAAACTCCCACATATCCACAAATACGCCTGATGAAGCCCAACAAATGTCTTGTGAGTTTCATCGGTATGCGTAAGACCACTGGAAGCTCCAATGACGCGTCTCATTGCTAATGCGTGGCTACGTCATGTTCACGCTCATTTTAATCACAAATTATTCCGACAGCTGGGTTGTCTGACTCGGTACAATTACAACAGTAGCATGGGTGCAATATTAAACCAACGGCGCGACAAGATTCGCACGTTATCAATCGTCCCTTCGTTCTCACAACTTGGCAAACAATAAATTATGTACACAAATTTAAGCCGTCAGAATATGTTACGAAGCAGCAAACAAGCAATGATTACACAACAGGACCGTCTACATCGCCCAGACTGGTGCAAAGCACATTGTAAGTGTAAAAGGTTGTGGTGGTCGGCGGTGGCGGGATGAGGCCGCGTAAATACGAAAAGACCTGCGTGCTGTCGACAGGTGAGGGCTGGCAGACCCAGGGCGCCCATCGCTGCCGCGCGGGTGACACGCTGGCGTAAAGCTGTACGTGTGGCGAACAGGGACCGAATCTCCAAAGGAACCCACGAATCATTAAGGGCCCTGAACACAGCGAGGCTGCCACGGGGGATGACCAGGTCACCGCGCCAGCCCAGCGCTTGAACAGTCGCCGCCATTGGATCTTGCTGAAGAGCCTCGGTGACGACCCCGGCCCCACGGTTAATCACCCCTTACACTCTATTTAGGTGACGCGCTGCAGCCACACCCCAGACCGAGAGGCAGTACAGAAGATGAGAGCATGGGACTGGATGATAGATTTACGAACCTCGGGCGACGAAGTTGTTGATTGTGGTTTGATTGTGGTGGAATTTGTTCACCGTGATCCGTCACAAACAGCCAATATTGTTGGTTGTAGCGGATTTTATGCAAGCGGAAAAGGATGGGGCTGCGCATTTAACATAGGATATGAGCATCTCCCAAGAAAAGGTAGCTGCAATAGGACCCCCTCCCCCCCCCCCCCCAGCAACTTCATGGGCGACGAAGGGCCTAATTGGTGTCCCGCACTGTTGTGGAGTATGGCAGTTATTTAGGGAGCTTACGCGCCAGGCAAGTGGCAGTTGCGCGAGAGAGTTGGCCTTGGGTGGTGGCGCGTGGCGGGGGTGCGACGTGTTCGGACGCCTCGGACGTCATATTATTACTTTGTTGTTATTACCGAGGTATTGGAAAAATACTCACGGTAACACCTGACTTAGTGTTTGGTCGGGCTGTGAGAGTGGACGATACTACATTTGGCGACGAGGATGGGATAACGGGAGCCATTTCAGCTCAAAAGGGTTCGAAGCCTACCTGCGGAGCGTGGGGACGCACCACATCCACGTCACGCCCTATCACCCGGCCGCAACGCGGGTTGATCAACGGCGTGGACAGTGTAAAGTCACGTCTATTTGGAACCGCAACAGAAAAAGAAATTAAGCATTTAGCTGAAAACAAGCAACTTACCCATGAAAAGGAGATGGTAATGGCCCACATCTTCAATAGAACCCTTCATGTCATAAATTCCACTCGAGTCGCTATCAATCAGAATTAGCGGGCATTCCTTTCCCTCACAGGCTGCTGTTAACCTGTGGCTTCCCGACGGAAACAGTATGATCAGGGATCGACTCGCCATGGGGTGCGAAAACGTTCGGTGCAACAAGCGCTCCTAAAAATGTCTGAACTCAAGCTCGCCCTTGCAATGGACACTGCCCTCACCGAAGATGCGGCGAGCCACGGCGTTAAGGTGATGGATGGAGAATAGTAGCCCCATCGCCGCGGTCGAGGAGAGCCGTGCTATGCTAACAGGCCCCTCTCGCCTGTGCAAGGTTTGTGGGACATGCCACGTCATGAACAGACGGTTGTGGCCGGCTCGCCTGGCCGGAAGCAGCCGCAAGAGCCAGCGCCCGGCCGCAGTGGCGGGTTCGGCCGGCGCCAGACGGTCGCAAAGCAGACCCAGCCCGACACTGCAGACGACGGTGGGGCGATACTGCACGGCATTCCGTCGGCCGCCGATGATCGCTTTCCAAGCACGTTCCGGTACGAGGTGCCGGAGATGAAGTGGATGGGTCGTATCCTGACACCGGAGAGCGGTGTGCAGCCAGATCCGGCAAAAGCAGCAGCTGTTCACGAATATTCGGTCCCCACCGACGTGCCTGGTCTAAAGGGATTCTTGGGAATAGAGGGCGGCCCGTCACATATTGTTCCCGCTCACCCAAGTCATATGAAATCGTGCACTCACAACTGGAAAAGGAGCTCCTGGCTATCAGCTCTGCGATTACACGCTTGGATCACGGCTGGAGGCAATGCGAGCAGCTGCTAAAGCCAGTCCGATGCTGACAGAGTTCATCGGACAGCTGCGGTGGGGATGGTCGGACCACAGGCGCCATCTGTCGGTCATTCTGAGGGTATGCCACCCCTTTTGTGAGGAGCTGGCAACACAAGACGGTTTGTCATACAAAGGATGGTTCTGATCCTTCCGTCGTCCCACCAGTGAGACATCATCACTAGACTCCACAGCATTCTCATCGGCGAGGCGCCAATCCTCCGACTGGCGTAGCAAAATGCGTTCTGGATTGGAATGTCCGGCATGACCAGCGAGGCCATCCTCAAAGTGTCTGGTTTGTTTGGCACATCGGCCCGCACAGGCGCCTCAATTGCCGCTCCCACAAAAAGTTCCGAGTACGCCCTAAGAGAAAGAAGCGGTGAATCTGTTGGTATTGCGTGGCTCTGCTCACCTACTGCTCGTGGACTATTACGCAAATTGTGTGGCGGTTGAACCGCTTACTCGCTTCACGGTGTCTCACGTCATAGCTACCTTAGCCTCCCAGTTCGCTCTTTATGGCCTGCCAGAGACGCTGGGCAGAGACACTGGGCCCCGTATAGCAGGGACAACTCCCTCGTATTCACCAAAGGCCTGGGCACTCGCCACGTGACCGGCATGCCGCGATACCCCCGTCAAACGGTAAAGCCGAAAATTCGGTCAAAACTGAAAAATGGCATGCGCACAGCTATGGAAGATGGTAAAACCTCGCTCTGGGCATTAATGACGCGGCGGAATACTCCGGGTAAAGAGATGACTTTCTCCGGCACAAAAACCGTTCTGCCGTGCCTGTCGCACGTTCTTACCGGCACTCCGATCTAATGCACCCTCCTTCCGCGCTACCCCCTTGCAGTTTCCGAGATACTCACGTGCCGAAAAGCCCTGTCAGGCTTCCTACTATGATCGAAAGGCCAGACCGTGGTGGTGATTTGGGCTTTGGGGCGCACCGACTACATTGGTCATATGGCGCCCACGAAAGGCCAGCCCGCTGCCGCCCCTGGTCCCAGGCCAGTCTGTTAGGGTGCGCCTGCCCGGGCAGGGGGCGTGGTCACCTGAAACGTGCGTGCCGGTGGCGGGGCCGCGCCCGTACCGGGTCCGAGTCGACGGCGTGTTGTACTGCCGTAACCGCCGGCACCTGCTGAGCGCCAGTGGCCCGCCTCCGCCGCCACTGAGCGTGGACCGACTCGATCCGCCTGTTCGGCCGATGTCCGAGCAGGCCTCTCCAGCACGACGTGGCGGGAGTCTGCCGGCGACAGCACCACGGTCACCACACGGTGCTCCGGGGACCACGTCTGATAATCCGATGCCGGCTCAAAGCCCAGGTCCGAAGGCACCTTCGGTGCCTGAGCAGGGTGCCTCTGAGCCAGCCCCTGGCGGTTCTTCCGGCCCTTTCGCAGACCAGAGCCGACTTTTCGGCCCCCAGCATACCTGACCGATTACGTGCCCCGATAGATGTTTCCTTATCTAGATGGAAGGGACGGTGAAGTAGTCAATGTTCTAAATGTCAGAAGCTTGTTTCATTAGTTAGAAGTCAAATGTTTTAACTGTGTGTAAAACTCTCCGAGACCGAGATGTGAGGATGTACATGGGGATGTGCCGCATGCCGCAGGTTACACATTGTGTATTCCAGGACCTATGTCGGTTGTTCTTTTTTCGATGCTTGGGCGCGACAGCGTTGGTCTGTACTCTAGTCAATGTCCTAATTGTCAGCATTTAGATGCTGCGAAGATGTCGCGTATGTCGCGGATAGCTATTCGTGGACTCTTGTCGGTACTTATTGGCCGTCATAGGTAGTTTTTGGTAATCGGTGGCCTGTTATCCGTAGTTATCGGTAGTTTCATCTTTTCGTTAGCTGTGATGAGATGTGCCGTATGCGCTTGGCGCGGCTTGTGCATCCGACGACATCTCGTGGGTGATGACCTAACTAGTGATTGCGACGACTGGCCGGCCAAGTGGCAACAGCAACCGGTGGCGCGGTCAGACACAGCCGCGCGCGCACTGGCGTGTAAGTGGTTGGGCTGTTGAGGTTGAGGCGCTGAGGTAGGCGCCGTGTTCCTAGAGAGATGAATTGAAGCATACGAGCACAGAAACTGTTTGCATTCATTCATGTTACTCGCTCACCGCGGACAGTGCGATAAAACCATAACGCTGCGCGGCCGTAGACCAGAAACGCGTTAATGGAGTTTGTTCCAGAGAGTCTGCCCTTTAGACCACCGGCACATGCAGACTTAAACAGCTAAAGGAAGTAAGGGGGACGCGGTCTTAGGCCGTGTTTTGCGTTATACCGAATAAGAGTGAAAGGTACTGCTACAAACATTGCAGTGCAGAAAAGGTGGGGTGCAAACATTGTGGCTTGTGGGACTTGCGCGACGGCCCGCGACAGTATGTTCCATGAGTGTTGACAGTCTGGAGAATGGGATCACTGAAACAAGTAATACACACTGAAATACAGGCATGTCATTTGTGAAGCACCTGAGTGCTGAACAGGCAGGCCCTGCTACAATTCTCACAATGAAAAGTCTGGTATTATGATTGTGTGCAACAACTGAAGCTGGAAGAGACAACACTGCAACAATATGGGAGCAAACCATGTGCTAGTTCACAGAAAAATAGCAAAAACATGTACAAACAGTGTGCTATTGCTTCTACTGCCTTCCCTCATTTATTATCCATGACTTAACAGGCAAAGATATAGAGACACAGCATATTTCACTACCTATTTCCTACATCTGAGATGCACAGGCCCATGGTATCCATGTAGAACTATGCCCTCTTTGAACATATTCTTAATTATATCTGTTTTATTAATAACTTGACAAAAACCATGCCATTTTTCTTCTGATAGTTCATTCACAGCAGGCCTGACAAAGTGCAAACTACTTAGCTACATGAACTAATGCCCCTGATATTACTTGAGACTTGGAATACCCTGGTACTCAAGATTTTGGTTCATATTTGATCTAACCTTGCTGATTTCCTACAAATTACTCCATTCAGGTTGCCAATAATATGCTTAAATATATTGATTAGGCAAACATACCTGAAAGATATAGCAAAACACTTCAATGGATTTGCATGGAACTTACCATATCACTGAACAGTTCATTTGCTGTCACCTTCTTGTCATCATAGAAGTGGTCGGGCTGCACTGCTGATGGACCCTGAGAATACAGGACTATATATCAGACACCAGCTTTTAACAAAATAATCCAGCAAAATCACATGCAACCCACATGCTGAAAGAGAACAAAACTAAGCGTGATTAAGGTATTTCCTGAAGAACTTGTACATAGCATGCATAAATGGGTTTGTATTGATCACAAGGCTTATCCTAAACACATGGTAGGTGGTAACTGAGTTTTATCTGCTGGGAGCCTGGGAGCTGTCACCTGTCACCTAAACAGCACAAACTGTATTTTAGGAAAGAGCCAAATAAGTGAAAGCACATGCAGCATTCATCTTGAGGCAAAACAAATTGCACACCCAAAGCCTGCAACATATGTGTAGCACTGTCTGGTACCAATCGAAAGACTGGTCCGCGACCGCATCCCTCATTACGCCTACAGCCTTGCACGAGCCTGCCCGACCTGCATTCCAAAGCCTTTTCCATTCTGTCTGTACTAATACGGTCGCACCTGTGACATCTCACAGCCATGGTCTTTCGACATCATGTGAAGGCAGTCGCCGTGGCCGCATCACATAGCACATACGGCCTTACGCGGCAGTACGGCAACGCAAGGCACGAGCCGGCCCCCACAAAACTCACAAACGTAGGGCAACGCCAGCCCCACATGCTTTGCGGCGTTCGCCTGCTTGGTAAGGTTCAAATGAGCTGTGCACAATGTTTACCGCCAGGGTCGCTAGTGGCATTATACATGACACCCGCTCATTATTTTGCTATCGATATTTTATTTTTCGACCATTTATTACGTGTGTGTTAAATTTCTTCTAAGCATATTCGAATTTATTTCAATTGGCATCACTACATTCGCCTACGAAATGCATAAATCAATGGAAATTAGCATGGGGTCCTGCCCTGCGGGAGCGCGGAAATTATGTTCAAGTTGGGCGGTAGGCGAGCTCCAAAATGCCACGAGTCCCAAGCTGCAATAGAAGGCCTTCCTTCAAGCTAAAATGTACCGTTATCAGATGTTTTGGGTGCAAAATTTCGACCGACCCATGGCAAACTTCAGGACGCATCCAGTCCTGCCATAAGCGTAGCCAAGCAAGGGGCCTGCCCCCCCCCCCCCCCCCCCCCAGGCCTGATAACTTTATAAAGTAGCGCCACTCCTATTTGATTAACTCGGCATGTGCCCAAGTGGCCGGTTGAATACCCTCCGCTTAGTTGGGGGTTGATTTCCCCCCCCCCAATACATAAAAACTAAGAGACCTAGAGACGGCGATCGAAATTTTAAGTAACAAAAAGTCCCACGCCTCGCGTTGCAGTCTCCGTAGGTCGCGCGGCGTACACTCTGCATTCAACACTAGGTGGTTGCCAACGGGCGGACGAAACTGATGACGTGTCTAAAAAAAGCATCTGTGAACAATTTAAGACAAATAAATTCCCAGATTAAGCTAACCTGTACCATTTTTAGACTGAAGATAGCAGCGGGTTAACACTTACAGCATCGCAAACTGGTGCTGGAGCTTGGTGGTGATGGGACTGGAAGAGTAAATGCAGGATCCCTATTTCACGTGTTGCTGTAACTGTTAACATGTTCAAAAGGCAGTGTATAAGTACAAATATGAGAGCATGCCGAATATTATCTTTGAAAGGCACGCACCGACTTGAAAGACTTTCGAAAGCATAATTTCAAGACGGTCGTTTTCGCGCGCGCGGAGCACGCCGCCTGAGCTATGCGCAGCTGCCAGGGCCGTTCGGCTTTACGGAAGCTGCAACCCTTGCTACTGGTGCTCTTTCTCCTAAGATTACGAGGGCGCAGGCTCAAAATGTTTCTGTGATTTGCTGTACTATTCGATTGTGTAAAAGGACAGACGTTCTCAAGCTGTTGTTGGTTTGGCGTTTTTTTCTTACTTTTCACCTCATTTCGATCCCCTTTATTTAAAATTAATGAGCTCCCTTACTTTACCGGGCAACGGGCTTCGTGCGCAGAACCCTAGGGGGTATATTATCGTTCCCGGCCAGGGGATGAAGGGTCATTCCGACCCAGCGAGGGGTGCCTACCGGCTGCCATTCTGGCGACACGGGGGCTGGTCCCTTGAGCGCTACAGAGGCCCTTTTAGGCCTACATCATACATTGATGCCCTCCTAGACGCGGGAGGCCCTTTGACCCAGGCATCTGGTCCCGGATCGATGCAGGGGTTCCTTATTGACGTAGAAATATCCCGTACCGCCGCACGGGCCCAATAATAAGCACAGAGGCTCCATTTCGGCCTCTAAGCCACTGGACTCAAATGGGCGAAGGGCCCAGTTCGGTACTGGGGGCCCTGCCTGGCACATGATGGAACAGAGCAGACACGGATCCTCGGATGTCTACTGCAACATCTGAGCGTCCAAATAGCACCTGAGCGGTCAGGAGCCCGACAAGCGGCCAAAAGAGCTCTTGGACGGTATGGACGGTAGGGGGATGGCAGCCATTGTAACTAGCCATTGTAACATAACATCGCACGTGAACGTGGTAGATGCCTTTTTGTTCGAGACACCTAGCCCGTCATAAGTTTTGAGGCTCACAACTGATGGCTGGAGACGTGCACGCAGTCGTAAGCGACACAAAGGTGCAAAGAACACCTTTCAAGCCTCGAATCCGCTGTCATTGACTGTGAACTCGGCTATCGGAAATAGTACCGCTTGACATGTCCTCGAGGAGCTTGCGTTCACCGTCGAGAAAGCGTGATTTCTGTCAATTTTGATAGGCGATTAATGATTGGCATCCGCAGTTGATGAGCAAATGCTCCTTGACAATTATAATGTACAGGCAGTGACTCGAAATTTGTCTGCCATTAGCCCATATTTCAGTATTTTCGTGTTTGCGCTTTATGTCTATCTCTGACCCTGTGATCACAGTGGGTGACTCACAAATGTCCACGTAAAAATGGCGCCTTGTGATGTCAGTACTTGTCGATCGTTATTGCCATCTGCAAAGTGCAAAAAGTGCACGCTTTGTGTGAGGAGCGCTTAGAGAATTATCGCTGATAATTTTCTACGCCACGATGCAACTATTGGTGGCACCACGTTTCTTCACAGCACCCAACCGGCCAGCGGCTGCCGGCTGCCTCTCCAGCTGAGATTTGATTGGCTCTCGTCGCTTCTAATCATCTGCTCCATGACCCTCGTTGTTACTCTTTTATAGCTCACCTCTGCTTAGAAGGCACGTCACTTCTCTGTTGGCCAGCGGGCCGCAGCTGGTGGCAAACGCCGGTGCCGGATCGGACCCGACATTGATGGCCGCCCTTCCGCGCGCACCGTGTCTCGGCGCGGCTGGACGCCCGCCGCCGTGAACCCGCCGTGCACGTGTGCCAGGCTGCGCCCGCCTCACGCTCCGATGCAGATGAGGTGTGACCGATAAGGTTGCGTCAGCTCCGGCCCACGCGTGTCCGGGTGACCGCTGAGCGCCGGGCGCGCTCCACCGGACCGGACACCGCACTCGTTTGACGGGCGTGATTGGTGCCTGTGGTCACCACGGCGCAGTGCGTGGACCGGCGGCCGACTTCTCTGCCCAGCTCGCAAGCAACTGCTGTCAGACGATGCAACCTGTGACTTAGATCCTAACTTGTTGTCAGTGCGGCGGAAACTGACGGTTCAAAATAAACTGTTAATGACGTGAAAATATGTTGAGGACTCCGCTCAACTGCTGACTGTTACAAACACACTTCAGAACATGAAGTACCGATAAAAGATTCGAGCTTGAGGATTTCCCGTGCTTCATATTTTTTCCGTCGTCAGTTCTGATCGCAGCTGGCTCGAATCAGCCGACCTGACACCTGGTGACGGCGGCTGAACCGAATGGACCTCCCGCAGGCTTTTCGTACCCACGTTGCCGAGTCGGCTGATCGCGGACGTGCGCCGCACTGAAGCATTGGCACCGCTTTGAGCTGGCACCGCTTCGGATGTTTTGCCGAGCGTGACCGACTGAGGTCAAAAGTAGCCCCTACCAAGGCCTCAGAATCTGGTCGACTATCCGAAGAAATAAAGAAGAGTGCTTCCCAGGTCTCTTCATCGCAGACTGGTGTTACCAGGCCAAATGGCTTGCCAGTGACCTGGAAAGCCTGCAATGTTGAAAGCATAGCGAAAGACAATCTTATAATATGATCTATCCATGGACTTTGTGTCTTGTGCAGAAGCTGTGAATCGGCATTGCGCGCTAGCCGCCCATATGACATAATCGATATTCTCTATACCAGGAAATACGGGCTTAATGACGTCATCACGCACGCTTTAGCAATATTGACAAACGTCAACGTTCTAAACTGTTATTCCAAGCTGACGATTGTTCGTGACGAGGAGAAGACCTTGAAATGTCGAGTTGTGACAATGCAGGCGATGTTTGCTTGATAATATTGTTTGACCGGTATGCCTTGGTATGCTGAAGGTCGATAATTGTCGGCATAGGAATCCCCAGCTAATAATGTTTCTGTAAGTCTTGTTACTGTTCTATGAACACCGAAACCTAACACCGGAAATCCTTTCACGGAAACATGAGTGGACGCAGACATAAACAGGATCAGACACATGCAGACGCAAGTCTTTCTCGGCTATAACATAGTTGCGAATGAAGGACGATCGGCATTTGAAGAAATGATGGGAATGAAGAAATGAAAGAACTGAAGATCGGCAACTAACGAGGATACTGGCAGCCAAAGAGGTCTATTTTCCTCACTTTCAACATTCCACGAACTAGATTGAGTAGATAAGATTCACCAGGAACATCAGCGAGCGGAACCTGGCAGCCTAATTCTCACCCTACGGTGTCTTTTTCGCCTTCACCCATGAGCGGGTAGAGTTTCAGAGCCCCCGGCCCCTCCCAAGATCGTAAAAACTGAGTAAGCTAGAGACACGGAGAAAACGCACTTGATGGCTCTTGTCAAACTGTATTAGATATGATGCAGTTTGAAGCAATGATGAATGCTGCCTTTGACAAGTCAACTCAGGTCAAAGCGGTCCAACTGGCACGTCATAGACCACTGACATTATCCCAAGAGCTATGCATGCTACGGCAATGCGGAATAATACAAACCGGAGTGGTACATCCTGGAGCAATAGTCGTAGCATCTTGCAACCGACACCTCACGAAAAAGAGAGCATGGCTCCGTGACAGGAAAATATCATGTTACCAAAGGTCAGAAGCTAAGTTCACGCCTTAACTTGGTAAGGCATTACTCGTGACGTTTTTGCTGGTCCGAGCTAAATGGCCTACAGTAATATGATGACATGGCGGCAGTCATTGCTTCGGAAAATGCATTAGTGTGAAAGATCTGGGATTCCATTTGGATTACCAATGGGACACGAAGATCAGTTGGGTTCGACATTTCTGCACATACACACACACACACACGCACACACACACACACACATACACACACACACACACACACACACACACACACACACACACACACACACACACACACACACACACACACACACACACACACACACACACACACACACACACACACACACACACACACACACACACACACACACACACACACACACACACGCACACACACACATCTATATATTTATTTATTTATTTATGTATATATGCATATTTTGCGTATCCATATATATACACACATATATATATATATATGTATATATATATATATATATATATATATATATATATATATATATACATACATACATATCGGCCTAACGTGGTCCGTGTTGCTGACGTGGTGTTGACCCATAGCACATAATGGACTCTGAGCGTAACATGGTCAAATCAACTCATGACTTAAGGCGGAGTGGGGCTAACAGCGCATGAGATGGCTGTTGGAAAGCTCAAAACCTCGGTCCCAAAGTAAATACACTGAAGCCCATGCTTCCACAAGCTTATATTTCTGATGTTTGGCTGGGATCTAGAGCAAGAGTGGCAGACGACGTGACAGCGCGCACGTAACGTCTTCATGGAGTGATTTTACGGATGTGGCATTTGCTTTCTGCCGTATGATATTGTTGACTGTATATGACCACAGCCAACCGCCAACTGGTGGGGAACCACAAAGTTTGATTTATTGTGTAATATATCTTTAATCGTGTGTCTTGAATCTTCAGATCATGTAGAACAGCAAGGTGGCGCTGTGAGCAGGCCGCTACGTAGCAAATAGTAGCATTTGCCTCTTCACCACGTAATGAGGTACTTATACCAGTCTCAGCTCTTACTCCAGATCGGTGGCTGATATACATTACTAACTATGTTGTGTCGAATCAATTAAGTTGTCTGTCACTATTTCCGATTTTCATGAAATGTGGTGTCGGCAGAAAAGCATAACAAAGATGATCATCGGCCATTTTGTAACCAAAGTGGACCGTGGCTCAAAATCAGATGTCATCCAACATTCCCACCTTTTCATTAACCCTCTAGTCTAGTCTCTCATCGTCATAACGTTGAGGAGAACCGGCAGAAATCTATATTGAAGCAATGTCTAATACGTTTATTGCTGCATTTGCATACAGGACCTCTCTGGTATGACGTCCATCTGACCTTCGACATGACTAGGTCACATGTCAAACGTTTAATTCATTTTACTCTGATTTTACTCTTCTCACCTGACATGACTCGATGACTTGATGACTGGCATGACTTGATGCGATTCGATGGCAAATGGATCCATCGGAGAGCACCAAGTTTTAAGACAAGCATATTGTATGTTCTTAAATGTACTGTATGTAGCTGTCATCAGACTATTGATGGATTGGGCTTTCTCGATTCTAACGGTAAGCTGGGTGACAAGGTCAAATTGCTGTTAATGGGCCAGACTGCGCACGGCAGCTTTCAGCTCGGCCCGATAGTCAGGTTGCTAGATTGTTGAACCTGCAATGCTAACGACCGCAAACTTCTTCACGAATTTATGTTCGATACAGTTAGAAAAGTCGAATTAGCCCGGCTGCTTGAGCGTCCCTATTTTTCTGATATCCTACTTTATTGTTTTGTGGAACCCACTGTTTAGAGAAGCGAAACACCCTTTCATCCGCTTACCCCGATGGCCAGTTCATCCTGAGTGTATTTTTTTTTGTCGGGCGCCACCTGACAGTTGTAGATGTAATAGAAGCGGAAACATCTCACGCTACCGGGTGTGTGTATTTATTCAGTTCCGCCGCACTCAACCTACGTTGGTACCAATACAATAAGCACGAGAAGACAACGAACAACGTAAATAGGTCAATAGGGGTGCATTTTTCGATTCACTCGGAAATTTCACCGCTGGCATTCGATTTGAAATAAATTTGGCCTGGTATTCAAACAATAATCCAGAAATGGCCCCACACTATCAAGAAACCTTGAAATTGTTATCACACAACCACGTCAACCACGTCATCGAGATTAAAAGTTGAAAATTGACCGGCATTCAAGATGGTGACCGCCGCTATCTCGAATTATGAGCAATATTTAAAACCACACAAGTGGAAACCAAACTAATTTGGATCTCTTAGACACATCAAACACGTTTCCGTTCAAGAAATTGCCAGTAGTTAACACTGCAGGGGATTATGAAGAGAGCATCTGGACAGTAATTCGACTATACATTTTACGATGGGATTTAGAGCCCCCTCCTCCCACCCCAGTGCCCCTTTGAGCGCTCTCAATTCTATGAGCAAAAACAGAAGGCTGAGATAAATAAATGCAGAAAATTATGTATAAGGGAATGTCCCATGTTTGAATGCATTGAACGATCATCAGATATTATACAATATGTTAACTTGTAGTTATTGATATGCATTAAATGCAAAAAAAACTGCTCCAGTTAACAACATTGCACTATTCAGTGCATATGCTCTTTGGTAGATCGTCGTTTGATTGTGTCCTGGAGCGATTTATGACGTCAGAGGCGCTGCCAGACTGGCCGTGTCAGCATTGCTACTGTAGCGCACGAGTTGACGTACATGTAGTGTTTGAACTTCCCGCAAGTGGCTTCTAGATTTATGCACTCGTGATAAGCTTGACGATCGCTATTTGCGCGTGTTTTGGCCCTTTCTCGTGATGTTATTGTATATTTGTCTGTGGTTTTGTAATTGTACCTGCATTTGCACTATCGGTTACGGTGCTATTCTGAAGTCATTCGATAATTTCCAGCCTCATGCTTGTCGCAGCTAGCAAGATTGTCCGGTTGTATGTGTCAGGTATCACAAAACGCGTTTCGTGATCGAGGACTGCATTGAACGGAGCAAACCGGTTGAAAACCAACTTCTGGACAATTCGTGCTGACGCACTCCAGGCACAAATTGTAGGCATACATTTCCCAACGATTCATTTTCCTCACCACCCGTCCGGAATCGGTGAAACTTCCCAGCGAGGTGGGGACAGCAAACAAGCCGGCCATGGTCTGGAACTCCCCCCGCCGCCAAACCAAACGTGATGATTGGGCCGAGCGGGGCCTGAGAGCGGAATGCTGATCCGCCCGACGCTCTAGCCGATAGGTCCGCTGCAACAAAGTGGCACCAGTTGTTGACCAGATCTGCGAGGGGAAACAGCGTATGTCGCTCGGCCAGGTGGGGTAAACCGCTGTTTTCCTGCCGGAACGGCTACGACGGCGACCCTGTCTTCCGAATTGACCATCGCGTGAAGAAAAATGGACGCGAAAAGCAAGGCCGCCAGCGAAATAACAAGGCCGCAGGAATGTTTGTCTTACATGTTTCGAAGGTGCTTGCCACTGCGCCCCAAAATTCCCGCCGCTCCGGCGACGCCGGAGCTGACTGACTGACCCCAACTGACATCAGAAGCGCCACCCACATAACGCCCGGGGTGAGGTAGGTGACGGTCTGCGTTTTAGTAGTTCAGTACGGAATTGAGGCTGGAGGTGACTTGGTTAGGCGGCGACCGGGCGCCACACACTGGGCCAGATGGGACGCACGGGGCCCGCCCGGGACGAGAGAGGAGGAGAGTGGGCGGGTCTTGCGCCGTTGCCGGCGACGGCACGCCCGAGATCTTGCTCAGACGCATGCTGGGGGCCGAGCCTTGAAAGCAGCGGAGGCCGGCTAGGCAACGCGTTGGACAGGAGGGGTTTTGCGGTAAAAGTACTGGACTGTGAGGAAGCGAAGGCGGATTGAGCCGGTTGGAAAAGGCTTCCAGAAGAGTCTGCCAGGAGATTCTCGGGAAGGCGCTGGGGGAAAGAGGAGTCAACGTGAGAGTCTGGAGTGGGGAGCTAGCAGGAGGTAAAGATCTCCGAGGTGATCATTGGTAGGGAGTGCATCAGGCGCCTACAGCCGCGCCTCGACAGGACGAAACGACCCAGCCGCTCATCACCTGGCAACGACATCTAGTCCCGCGGGCAACCGGACACCGGCGACAGCATGCACGTGCGAGTCCGCAGGCTGTTGTCCCCCATTCCTACCGGACCATAGACGGCTGGCGCCCCAAACACGTCCCTTGACACCTTCCCCACCGGGTGGGCGGGGGGCATCGATGTCTGTTCCCGAGTAGTTGGGGAAGGGGAGGGGGCACCGGCCATGCGACCCTCCCGGCCGGGCACTGTGTCTCGGGCGTACTTTCCTTGTTAAGAGGGGGGGGGGGGATATGATGTGTCGGGCGGGTCAGCGCTGGGACGGCGTGAAGCGGTGAAGGTTATGATCCCCACGCACCTACGCCAGGGCTACCTTGGTTTAGCCTTTGGAGGCGGCCGTAGGGATCCAGGTCGATTCGTTATCGCCGTCACCGGTCGCGCCTCGAGGTTGGCGTGGTGTGCGAGCCGCGACTGTACGTCCCAGGCGCTTGTCTTTGGCTAGAACGTTAGGCTGTTGCTCAGCTCGTCTGATTGCCCGTTTCTTGTTTCCTTAGTTTTCCGCAGTGATTAGGAACGGCAGACCCTCAGCCAACCCCAGCCAGCTCCCATGCGCGGGTTTTACCTGCACTTACGCCTCTTCCCCTTTTAATTCGTTGCTTCATCTGGCTCGCGAGACTCCAGCCAGACCGGCATATTCCCTTGTCGATTCACATCCGGCTGCCCGTTTAACGAGGGACGGGTCGCGCAGCATCGGTAATGGCCGCGAAGAGTGATAAGCGCGGAACACACCCGAGCAGTACACCTGAGATGCGTTCAGGACTGAGAGGGAGCCACACGAGTGCGACCCTGTTCTTGCGCAGTAATGTTGAAAGGCGGCGCGACTCGAAGGTGAGATTTAGCTTTTTTGAACTAAGAGACGGTCGGCTCGCTTCGTTGTCTCTCACTTGATCTCAGGCGTGATGGCATGAAGAGGCATAGGTCATGGCATGACCAAGGACCAGTGCGGACCGCCCGGGATGTCGGATTATGCACAGCTGTAGCTGGGTCTATCCGTTGGCGTGCAATGCCTTCGGAGAAAACAGGACACAGCCTGCTCTCTTCCGACGTGGTGTACGCCAGGCCTTATATTTCTTAATGGCGGAATGTTCGGGACCGATGGAGGGCCCTCCATCGACGCTCATAGGAAGGGCGACAAGGAACCAGGTCGTCGCAGAGGGTCAGGCCGAGTCTCCAGAGCGCGCCCGCCAAGGAGGCCGTACGGCGTGAACGAAGGTCACGCTGGACGCTCACTATCTGCCGAGGGACTCCACCATCCTGTGGGGCGCGCTGCCTACCTCCAGGTCTCTTAGGGAGCGCCGAGGGACGGTGCCTCGCAAAACTCTATCCGGCGGGTGGGAGGCGAAGGCGCAGAAGCGCCGTAGGCGACGACTTCGTGCTGGGCGAAGCGCTGTCTAAGGCGAGTGCGCGGCAGTGGAAAGCTGCGAGTGGTTGGCGTGGCAGAATCAATGGTGGACGAGACGCGTGGAGCGTTGCCCGAGTAGGGAGCCGTCACCCTGGAGGTCAGGCGAGGGAGCGAATCGTCGTCCAGCTTCAGACACCTGCTGTTGACCCAGTGCCTGCGTTGGTGGCAAGCTGAAAAATAAATATGACATGTTTTAAACAGGTCTGAAGCGTGGATTTGTTGGATGTTTGAAACGTAATAAATTAGCTTAATTGAGCTTATCGAGGACTCGCGCAGACGAGCCAATTATAATGTCAAGGCGCTGAATAAAGGGGGAGCGGTGTGCCCTCATCCTCGTGCGAGCCAGGAATGAATGGAGTCACGTGGGTGCCAGCGGATGTGTATGCCGGAGCGAGCGTGGTGGGGCGCCGAACGCACGGAGTCTGCGTGGATTAGTTATGGCTGAGGGGCTCACAGGATTGTTAATCCAGCGAGTCCTTGCCAATGTGATTCACCACTTGCGTGGGATCCCTGCCAAATGCACGTATTGTCAATGCATTTGCTTCCGTTGTTACCCCGTTTAGATGTTGTCATCAGCTAAAAAGGTAAACGTGAAATACCTTGGTTAACACAGTCAAGTAAGGGCAGACAGCCGTTCATGGTGCCTGATCGGACCAACCATCCCGCCATTTCCCCGGCCACCCGCTTCATCCCAGCTCTGTAGCACACTTGAGTGTGTGCTGATTGCGGGTGTACCGGAGTCACAACGTGCCGAGTCGTGCGCTAACATCATCTGGCTCGTATGCTGACCAATGGGCTCCTCATTATAAATTCGCGCCTGTGGGGAGGTGCGACAGCAGTAGCCGGCGGCGCACAAACATCCAGCGGCGGCCCGGCAGAAGCGCAGAGCACGCACCACACCATAAATTCCCCTCCATCCCCTCCCCCCCCCTCCCAAATATTACTCAATGGCCATGGCTGTCTTTATCTGAAAGGGAATGTTCTACAGTCGAAGATATTGAAATATGCACCAGATATGATCCAATAAGCTCTATTATAACTGTAACTACCCATTCAAGAGGGGAAGGCTGTTCTAGACAACACAGTTTCTCTGTTTAGTAGATTTGTTGTTCAATACGTCATTGATTGATTGCGTCACCCCACCTTGCGCAACATCCGTTGAGAGCCAATCGACGGCCGCTGTACCTGGAAAGCGTGCTCACGACGGCCAGGTATGAACAGCTTGACAATTACATTTTATTGGCCTTGATCGTCGCATGACCAATGAAATGACAGCATTTGAATGACGTTATCATGGCGTCATGGCTGCCTTGGTGATCTTGAAATAGTCCCCCAGAAAAAGTCTGCTCATCTTCGCGGGCGTGAACCTAAAAAACTAGAAGCGCTTATATCTTAAGAAGGGCAGGGCTGTGGACTGCGCCGAATGATCTTCAAGATGGTTATTTCAGTTAAAACCCCATACCAAGGTTGAGCACTTCCTTTAAACACAGCATGGCCATAGGGAACGCAGAATTCGCAGGACATCTCTGTGTCATCAAACATCTCGGGGCGAACTTGTGCAGACTGATTCGCGCCGTCATTTTTAAACGGGCGGCGCGGATTGGTCTGCACAACTTCGCGAGCGCATTGTTAAAACACAAGAGAATTTGAATTCTCACAAAGGGCATAACTTTGCAGTGCAGAAAATGATCTTAAAAGACTGCCTCAGTGGAAATATTCATACAAATGTGGAACAGGGCCTTCACATAACGGTGCACGAGGTACCCAGGCTTGTCATTACTAGTTACATGTTTATTCTGTACCACAGGCTATCATGTAGCTGCCTAATGTTCTTATCGCGCCACCTCCCTCATATGGTAGGCCAGACTTGCAAACGTTTGGCAAGTTAAGCACATGATGACATCTGGATTGGGATAAAGAGGATTGACTGCGGTATGTGCCAGCATTTTAAAGCGCGTTGTGGCCCAGATGAAAGCTA
This sequence comes from Pollicipes pollicipes, assembly GCF_011947565.3. Lineage (NCBI taxonomy): Eukaryota > Metazoa > Arthropoda > Thecostraca > Pollicipedomorpha > Pollicipedidae > Pollicipes > Pollicipes pollicipes. The sequence continues at coordinate 22,760,207 of NW_023596746.1, read as the reverse complement.
ACCCGTTTTCTTCTTACGTAAGTTGTTCAGCGCATTAGCGTGGAACGTTATTGACATAGATTAGACGGCAGTAATAGCCTTATTTTTCGGGGAAAAACAAGAAAGTGGAGATATAGTTGAGTTCATATTTCGGCCGCATGCCTTTATCGAAACATGCCACTTGGGCTTCACAGCGTGCCTTTTTCGACAACATGCCACTTTTACTATTGTTTCGACAAAGGCATGTTGCCGAAATATCAACGCAACTATATCTGCATTTTCCTTTTTCCGAAGAATAAGGCTATTACTACTGTCTCACCTGCGTTGTTTTCTTCGCAGAGGCAAGTGTATTTGTCCTAAAATCGTAACTGTGGTGGTATTCAACTGCCAACTGAATGGCAAAGCACAATCAGTGACAGCGGTATTCATCATTGATTCCAAATCCGTCAAATCATGACAAGAAGAGGTGCTCCAGGTGGACCTACTGGCGGTGCAGGATGCGCAACAACTGAAGCCGTTACAGATCTGGATTGTCCGCTCAGTTGTCAATAAATCTTAGCAACCTATTCACCCATGGTATCATTATCCTACTTTGAAGTCCTCTAAATCTATCTATATGAACTCAAAGTATGTGATAGATGCAAAGCATGCGAGACAATGGTCACTTATGGCACCTTTGACATGGGAACTCACGTCAGTCAAGCAATGTCTTCGTTAGCAGGAAGAAATCTTTCACAGCTCGTCGCTGAGCGTACCTCGACTTGACATTAGACGTGTCCCACACAAACTGCGCCTGGAGCCATCCGTGGGTAATGAAGTCTGTCAGACCGCGCTGGCATACCGGATGCTATCACATGATAACACATCAAGCGCAAGGCATGCCATGACGACATACTATCAAACTGGCATGAAAAGGCACCAATGTTCTGCGCTCTGGCTAAAGCGGAATACGACCAAACTGTGTTCAGCTCAGTATGGCCTCAGCATGACCGGGTGGAGACTCGGTTATGTAATGTTCAGAGTTTCCACAACGCATTTCAACATCACACTCACCTCTGACTGCAATGCCACTTTTCGCCAGACTCGTGGCGACCTGTTCATGAGCTTCAGGCTCCGTCACCATGTACCATCGAGTTACGATGTCAACGCGGCAGCTGTCATCGAGCGATAAGCCGGGATTTGTGGTGAGTTGGCTCGAAGAACGGTATTCCTGCCATTGCACCAGACTAGATCGGAAAGATGCCGCCTGACACTGCTGAGAGTCATTCATGCAGATTATCGGACACATTTGTGAAACTTCGAATGAGCATGGTAGTTTACTTCTCATGATCCAAACAATCCAGTTCATGTGGCAAAGAGCAGGACTAAGACGTTGGGCCTTTAGATAGTGTATTTGCTGGTTGTCATAACTTGATTCGGAATAGGCTATAAATAGAGGCATCCCAAGCAGCCAATAGTGTGTGTGGAGGAAATGAGCGATACAGAGACCCCTAGACTATCAAAAATGCCAGGCTAACTTCTCGGCACGTATTACATCGCGAAACGGCTCAATGGCGCTGTCTGGGCAGTTCTCTGGGAGGTTTGATGATTGTGTAGGACTTTTGCCAAGTCCTACACAAAAAGCTTCACAAAAAGAGATCGGGCCCTGAACCCCGTTCAGTATATTTTTGCAATACACTGTCATAATCCCAATGGAGATCTCCCTACTTCGGAGAGGGGAGGGGCTCGGAAATTCTTCGACGGGTTTTTTCGAGCAACTCCTGAACGGCTGTGAGCGTGGTGCTTATATTTTGAGCAGCAAATGAAAAAGAAAAGTTTACGTTATTTCTACACGTATGAAAATTTGATGCTTCAAACTTTCATGTCTCATCATGTATGTTCTTTATCTCGAGGACACCTTGGTGACATTTTGCACACAAATAACACGTAGTGCTTATATCTCGCGGGAAATGTACTCCCAGGAGGTTTTTTGGCTGTTTTACTCAGTTGCATTACCGTTAATTGCATTACGATCACCCCGGCTGTTTTTTCAAGGTTAGGTCAGCAAAGGTCAAGTTAGGTCATATTTTGACCTTTGTGACCACATTTGACGTTTTAAAGGTGATACAATTTTAACAGCAATGATAGCAGCTTGCAGCTTTGGAAGGCCTCTCTAACGCTGTTAGCTCCATTTGCGTGGCTGCTTAGCTCGTGATGTAATCGCAAGGGCTTCCATCTCACCTGACATGACATATTGTAGATTAGGTAAGTCTGTGTTCACCCGTGCTCATGTGATAGAGTTTTCTAAGAGCTATTCAACACCGTCGTTTGCGTTGTCGCAGCACGCTTACTTACGGGATAATACGATAGATCTATCAAGTGTTGATTTAGCCTATGACTTACTTTGACCTGCCAAACGTAACATTCGCCGCTGATCACTGACACCTAACTGATGCATTCTAAAAGGAGCTTTCCAATGCTGTTGCCGCGTGGCTCTATCCCGTTTAGTTTCCGAAACATTAAAGAAGCTGTTGAGTTCCCTCCCCCTGCCCTCACCCCCTCTATAGTAAGGCGGAGGGGAAAACAGCCGTAGGGCGACTGCTAAGCAGCCACGAAAAGCTGGCAACCCTCGTGGGCCACGCAAACTGTCACACTAATAGCTGGTAATCCATCGTGAGCCACTTGTGCCCACGCTTCTCCTACCATACACATCACAGCCATGGGTGCTAAAAAATCCTTGACAGTGAAGTGCAAGCGCCATAAGCTGGATTCGGCACCGCGTGCATGGCTTGGAGCATTGCCACTGGACTGAGGATTCTGAGTCGAAGGATTCGAGTAGATTCGAATCCTACAATACCTGAAAGTCTGAAAATGAGAATATGAATCCCAGAAATTTGGATCCCAATGCTGTTGATGTTGTTGATGTTGATGTTGATGTTGTTGAAGTTGATGTCGAATCCTGCATGGCGTTATTTGAGAATGTGATTAAATGCGATGGAATGCGCTGTAGGCTCCACCTTCCTTCAAATAAACTCGATACAGCACGCACATGTCTGTGTTGCACCAGTGTCGCCTGTCCTACGCGCTCTATAACACTGCATTAGTTACCGCTGGACCCTACTGCTGTGGGTTCCGGACTAACTCAACTGTTGTGGTCACTGCTGTGGTCAACCAACGTGTAGTTGATTAAAGAAGGGAGCTTAAGTAAAACAGCATTTAAACCGGGAGAGCGCGGACCAAAGTTCAAGGGCCTACATGCCACAAGCAGGCCTCATCAATCTCAGATAAGTTTCCTCGAACAAAGCGGCCTGTCACGCGTAGATATGTGTACCAACACGAATACTCAGTACCATTTTCAATCGGGAGGATATGGCTCAGCAGGGTGTAAATATAAAATGTGAGAGCAGTTCGCCAGAAATAAAAAACAAATTGGTTTAGAAGTGGGACGTAAAATGCGGCTGATTTTCTAGATGTCGATACAAATTAAAACTAATTTGGGTCTCGAATCCAAGCTCAGGTCAGAATAAAGCCATTACATGGTTGCAATTCCGAATTGCAATGAGCACTCATCTCTAATTGTTCATCACGTCCAGCCAGCGTTCAAAATTTGGTTTGTGGAAGATGAGCGTCGTTAACAAGGTGCTGTCGACCATTCCGACTACCTACTGAATACTTAAATTATCTGTCATTTCTTCGAAGTGTCCTCCATATGCATCATGTGTAACACCCTACATCATACCGCTATGGCATCAATGTCAGGGAACACTCGCCTCACCATCAGGTGAGGCGAGTGTTCCCTGCCACTTCATGTCAAGATGCTCTGCCGGCGAACCCAGAAAAGCCCTGTGCTCAACCTGTTAGGCACGATGCCCTTTCCGTTCCCCGCCCACGTCATCCGTGACGTCATCACGGGCAGCCTGGCCTACAGACAATGACCCTCTTTCTCCTCCTCTTCCCCTTCCCCTTCGCCTCCTCCTCTTCGCCCTCTTTCTTCTCCCTTCCTCTTCCTCCACATCCACCTTGTCGTCCTCCTCCTTCTCCTCCTACTCTTCCTCCTCCTTCTCCTCCTTTACCTTCTGTTAAGCTGGTTAAGTCGTAGCCTCCTACAGACGAGATGACGTAACGTCGTGGACACACGCTGGGCCAGGTTAAGTGTGGCCGCTAGTCATCCTCGTGGGGCGACGATGTCAGCTATCGCTGCTCGAATCGGCGCAGTACGGCCGCCCGGGGCCGGTGACGCCATTAGCGGCTGGTATAAGACACGCGGCCGGCGGGTCGCCCCGGCAGTGCAGTTTGCGGTCGGACAGACAGCGCTGAACACGATGCGCGGCCTGCTCCTGTTGACCACCGCCTCGCTGGCGCTCTCGCTGCCCGTGGGAGATATCGAGACCATCTTCAAGGCCAAGCTTGATACGAAAGGTAACTTGACGAGATGCCCTGCATTACGCAAGGTGGAGGGTTCGGGGTATGAACAGAACAGAACACGTCTGTGCCGCCGTTTGAGTCTGTTTGAGCCCTCCCATTCGTTACCAGATAATTGCAAAGAACAGCAGCTAGCTCATTCGCTGACTGAAGTACGTTCGTTAGAGGCGTTGCAGCATTCTATATATATATATATATATATATATATATATATATATATACATATATATATATATATATATATATATATATATATATATAAGACTGCTGCATGCATATTATGTGTTATCATTGACATGCCTCTGAAATCTGTCAAATTCATTTGTCACACCTTTGTTAAATGCTGTAGCTGCAAAATAACGTGTGCTATCGTGTGTGCTTGATGGCCATTTCATGAAGAATGCAGCAATGGCCATTTGCGCGGGGTTGTCTTCATTATGCACGTACAGTGTCAGTCAGCATCACCCTAGAAAAATTAGCGTGGTGTTGTCAGTTGTAATTTCAGTACTGTTTGTCATGGGGAGTGCCTTAGTAATGGAGACTTGTACCTGCTAAACTGGAGACTGTATGCTCTTGAACCAGTGTGAGGCAACTGAGTTGCAAGAGTAACATTATTGTTTTAATCGAGCGGATGAATGGCGCGGACTAGCGAAACACTACGTGAGTTGAAAGTATGCTATGCAATGGCTGCTTTTGATGCTTCCAGATATCTGCTTCGAAACGGGACCGGTGAAGGGTGATCCCTGCCACTTCTGCAAGTGCTTCACGCCAGACGAGTGCATTGTGAGTTGCATATCTAAGCAGATGATTCACGGAACTATCTTCGTGTCGTTGGAATCTTGCAGATATTCGACGTGCATATGCTGGTTCCTTTGTCACAACTGGCATTAAAGTTCTGTCTGGCCCATGTCAGTTTTTGCGTGGCTTGTTAACACTCTTAGCCTCCCCGATCCCTCCTTGTTTTCCTATATAGGATACCGTGGTCCGTCGCGGTTTGCCGTCGCAAACGTACCTTGCTTGCATACAATGTTGCTTAGCTCCTTGGGCGGCTCGAAGGGTTATTGTGGGCAGAGGCGTATCCATAGTCGGATCTTGGGAGGAGCCAAACCTCGAGTCCCGACCCAACAGAATGTAAGCTATGTCGTTGTTACTTATCTTGGGCGAACATGGCCCTCCCCCTCCCCCCCCCTCCCCCGGGATCCACCAGCGGTTGTGAGTGACCTGTCATAGAAGCTGCGCCTAACTGGTCGACTGGAACGGTCTTTAAGACCTCCGTCCGTCCCAATAGCTCAGTTGGTCAGGTAACCTGCCTTCCGACCGGTGAGCTCGAATCGCTTTAAGTGCGCGCTATTTGCCCTTGACTGGTATGGTGTACGGCTGGTGGCAGCGGCCACCCTGAAGGTGAGGTGACGTCAGAGGGTAAGATTGGCCGTGCCGAGCATTGCGGCACTTTAAACTTTCACCACTATATTCTGTCGTTGACTGGGCACAACATTGGCGGGATGAGCCGTGGATTGCTGGCAGCGTGCTGTGAATGGTTAGCCGGCAGAGCAGTCAAATGGTATACCACTCTCGGAAAGCTCTACTTCTCCTCAACCAGAGATGAGTCGTCTTTCAGAAGCATAGGGGCATGCAAATTTAAGGTCATTGCCGTCTACACACCATTAGTAGGCTGCATGTTAGCATCCATTGCACCGAAATTCCACACACGTCGCGACAACATTTCACGTCCCAAGGTCAGCGTCCAAGATACCAACAATACATCGGAAGCTCATGGAAGGAAAGGTCGGTATGAAGTCATCAGAAAAACAGTAGGCATGGTGCATTACGCAAATATTAGGTAAGAGATGGGCCGACATGGACCGCCTAGAGGCGTCGTTGCAGGATATTCCATCAGTTCGCTCACGAATAGCGTGCGATGGCAATGATGCAAAGCTAGAATAGCTTGTCTTCAAGGAAAGTGTCGCTGCCCTTCCGCCTTTTCCATTGTTGTGTTTCTGGCTATCGGAGTTCTCGCAAGCAATATTGTGAGAGATGGGACACCGGCCCATCTGCGTCACCTCCCTTGGCAGTCGGCGGCGCTGCAAAAGCACGTCTCGACGGGCCATGACACGCTGCTGGAAGTCCGCGGCGGCGGTGGCCTGCCGCCCGGGCCAGCCCGGCCGCCAGCCCTTGCAGCGGCCGTCTGTCCACGGCGGCTATATACGGAGCGGTGTCGCGCCCCGCTTGCGTGTTCACTTTTGTGTCGCCGGCCGCCCGGTATGGCGACGGGCTGGCGGCCACACTCGGACGACATCGCCGGCCTCCACGCCGGCGAAGGACGCCACTTTCCGTGGCGCCGCACTTTCCGGGGGCGAGCCGCGGAGCCGCGCGTTGCAGCAGTGGCCCGTCCACTGTCGGCAATCCCGCGCCGCGGCCGTCGGTGTGGGCGCGTGGGCCTCACGGAACCGCCATCCGTGCACAATATATCCCGGAAGTTAGTATTCTTGGTCCGCCTTCCTTTCGTTGAATTCGCTACGGAAAAGTCTCAGTGCGTTGTTGTCGGTTGTCACTTTATGTATGAGATGTTAAAAGGCCGATCTGTTGTTGAATCAGTTACACACTTCCTTGCAAGCTTTTGTGAGGCCAACATTACAAACGGTGGTATAACGCACCAGAAAGTGGATTTCGGTAGAGATTTGCACCGTCACGGGATTTTCACAAACAGATGACGTCAAATAATTCTGAATGGCAGCCTGCGACGTCTTCCTGTAATTAGTTATGTTGCCCCAGCTGCACACTGAAAGCCGGCTGTTGTGTTTCGGGCCTTCTGGTTGGCATTTTGTCTGCGTTGGTTGGGTGTTTACTCTTTGTTTTCTCCCAAAGGTTTGTCCTTTAATTGTACGTCTATGTGCTGCTAGTCTCATTCCGTGTTGGCATTGATTTCCGGGAAATTCTTCGCGACAAACGATTTCGCCAAAGCTGTCCATACACTTGCGTTTTTCGCGCCTGCGATGTCCCGGCAGGTTCATGCATGGTATCAGTGCAAGTTCTCGTTGTAAAAAGCTGAACAGCCATGTTTAGGGTGTTTTCTAATCCTGCAGTGCGCAGGTGAAAGCAGTCACTAACCTTCATGAGCAATTGCATTGTTGTACGCCCTAATGCGAGTGTGGCAGGGCCATAAGCATCCTTTCCCGAGAACTCCTACGAATATTTCCTAACTGTTCGTCTCCATGAGACCGCTTCTCTCATCCCTACGGGTATTGCAACCGCTGCGATTGCCAGCATGCTCATGGCACGGGGGCTGATCATTGGGTAACCCCACCACTCGTAGCTGACAGGTTGGGTCACCGAGCTCACGGGTGGCTTAGGCGTTGCTCAACGGTGTGAGGCGATAAGTCCAGTGGCGGGAGTCGGCCACCAAGATGACTGCCGGCGCGTTCCGAACTTGCGTTGGAGGATGGCGTGGGCAGTCGAGCATGCACACCTTTGCTTGAGTGGGCACTCAGTGTCCTTGGCGCCGTCCCAATCTGCTGACATCGTATTGATCACCCGCATCTGCCCGTGTAATCACAGATACCTGTGCCTGTGCCCGTACTTTTAAGCCAGAGGCGTAGTTTCACAAAATTAGTTTTAGGGGGAGCTGAGCAGTTAATTGTGCTTCTCAGACCTAGGATAGTTTTCTCCTAGAGTAGGAGGATGGATCTTTTGTTGGCGTTGCTGGAGCCCCCGACCTCAACTGAAAAGGAGCCTATACCCCGGCTTTTGGCGTACAGCCTGCTGCTACACCGGGACGGGTGTGTCCACTGTTGGCGCGCCCCCTGTCGTTCATTCGAAATTGACACTGCTGTCAATCCAGGCGGTGTCTGCTGGGCATGTTCCCTGCTTACACGCTTCCGGTTGTTGGTTTCCCTCTGACCCGACCGTCGACCTTGGCGGTGCCTGCCGGGCAAATTCTCTATTGACACGCCCCTGTTGTCTATTCCCTGCCGACAGGCCTTCTGCCGTCGCAGCTGACGTCCACCGAGAGCATTTCCTGCTGACAAGCTACCTGTCGTTACCGCTGGTATCTACTCAGCGTGTTCCCTGAGGCGTTCCCTGCTGACATGCCCCCTGTCGTTACCGCTGGTATCTACTCAGTGTGTCCCCTGAGGCGATCCCTGCTGACATGTCCTCAGTCGTTGCAGCTGGTATCTACTCAGCGTGTTCCCTGAGGCGTTCCCTGCTGACATGTCCCCTGTCGTTGCAGCCGGTGTCTGCCGAATGCGACTGGGACCGGCGCGAGAGTGAGCACCGCACCCGGGGCTGCAAACCCGTCTACACTGATGGCGTGTGCTGCCCCAGCGTCGTGTGTCCGCTGAATAGCGTCGATCCAGCGGCAGTGCAGACCCCGGCAGTCGAGTCACAGCCGGCGGAGCAGGCCCCGGCAGCCGAGTCACAGCCGGTGGAGCAGGTCCCGGCAGTCGAGTCACAGCCGGCGGAGCAGGCCCCGGCAGCCGAGTCACAGCCGGTGGAGCAGGCCCCGGCAGCCGAGTCACAGCCGGCGGAGCAGGCCCCGGCAGCCGAGTCACAGCTGGTGGAGCAGGTCCCGGCAGTCGAGTCACAGCTGGCGGAGCAGGCCCCAGCAGTTGAGTCACAGCTGGTGGAGCAGGCCCCAGCAGCCGGGTCACAGTCAACGGAGCAGGCCCCGGAAGCCGAGTCGCAGCCGCCGGCGGAGAAGGCCCCAGAAGTCGAGTCACAGCCGGCTGAGCAGCCCCCGGCAGCCGAGTCACAGCCGTTGGAGCAGGCCCCGGCAGCCGAGTCACAGCCGGCTGAGCAGCCCCCGGCAGTCGAGTCACAGACGGCAGAGCAGGCCCCAGCAGCCGAATCACAGCCGGAGGAGCAGGACCTGGTAGCCGAGCTACAGTCGCCGGCAGAGCAGGCCCAGGCAGCCGAGGGGTCACAGCTGGCGGAGCAGGCCCCGGCAGTCGAGCCACAGCAGGCGGAGCAGTCCCGGGTGGTCGAGCTCCAGCCGGTGGAGGAGGCCCCGGCAGTCGAGTCACAGCCGGCGGCGGAGCAAGCCCTGGTAGTCGAGCTGCAACCAGTGGAGCGGGCTCCAGCAGCCGAGTCACAGCCGGTGGAGCAGACCACGGCAGCCGAGCCACAGCCGACGACTGCCGGTATCGACACCCTGGAGCCCACCGACTCGGTTATCCCGGTGGCGGAGGAGCTCGAGGAAGTGATCACAGAGCCCAGCCTGGTCCAGAAGGTCATCTCGGACCCCACGATCTCAGCCGAGAAGAAGGCTCAGAAGCTCACCGCTTCAGCAGATGAGACCACCCGGGAGGTCACCAGCTCACCCGAGGAAGCAGCCCAGACTGCCGGCAGCCCAGTCCAGGGGACAGTTCAGGATGTCATTGCAGATATTCCCGGTCCAGTCCGGAGGGAGATTTCGGAAATTGCTGCTTCAGCTCAGGAGGTGATCCAAGAGGTACTATCTGAGCTCAAATCGACCCAAAACACCGAGGACACACCGGCCACGAAAATTCTCTCGAACAACGACGTGCAAACTCCGCATATGACCCCAGAAGTGATCTCGGAAATAAGCCAAGCTGAAGAGGATGCAGCGGATGCTGCAGTGGTCCAAGAGGTGGCGGCTGAGATTGAAGCATCAGCTCAAGACGTGATTCAGGAGGTTATTATGGAGATGGCTACTGCCCAAGAGCAGATTCCGAACGGTATCCCTTCTAAGGCGGCGTCGAATGGCATTTCAGTTCAGGAGATGATTTCGGAGACCGTTCCAGTCCTGGAGATGATTTCAGCGAATGCTCTTGCTCCGGAGGTAATATTAGAGACTGCTCCCACTCAAGAGTTGGGCCTGGAGAACTCTTCTCTTAAGGAATTGACACCAGAGAATGCCCCTGCTCTGGAATTGACTCCAGAGAGCGCTTCCATTCCGAAATTGACCCCTAAGGACACTTCTGATCAGGAAGTAGCCTCAGAAAGCGCTCCGGCTCATGAAGCAATCTCTGAGACCAGCCCTGAAGAGGAAGAAATCTCAGAAACCATTCCTGCCCAGAAAGCGATCTCAGAGACCACTTCTGATCAAGAAGTAATTTCAGATGCTCGGGAAGATATCCCAGAGACCACCTCTAATCAGGATCTGATCTCTGAGGTCGGCCAAATGCTAGATGCGATCCTAGGAAATGAGGTGTTGCCATCCTCTGGCACGGTTCTACTGAACGAGGAGATCAAGGCTGCCCCGGCGCCGGAGGCAGCCGGTGACGAGCTACCGCTCACCACGCAGGAGGCCGAGAGCCCCGCCTTCGAGCCGGAGGCGCCCGACTTTGACCTGCTGCCGGAGGAAGGATCCGGCCTGTCGGAGGGCGCCGACCTGTTGGAGGGTTCCGGCCTGCTGGAGGCCGACAGTGAGCTCCCCTGAAGGGAGCGGCCAACCCCGCAGGGACTGCCCTAGCGGCCACAGAACACTGAAGGTCATGCAGGTGTGCGAGGGTGTGGATCTGCCAAGGCAGGGTGATGCCTGCGAGTGTCAAGAACGAGCCCCACATTAAACGCTGAGTAAGGCCTATTCTACCGGGAGCATGGGCCTTGTGATAATTGCGTCGGATGCGTTTCAGTGAGCATGCGCTGATAATGTCTTATGTGTACGTCTTATGCGTTTTGTCTATGATGCGTATATGTGTCACCAACACAAAAGTCTTCTCAGATACGTGGTCTTCGAGCGATGCGTCGTCACTTGAGTCTGGTTTGTTTGTTTTTGTTTTGGTTGGGTTTAGTCGAGTTTGACAGAAACAATCTCAGATGCAAATACAACAAAAAGATGAGCGGTTTTGAACCCGAGTTGTGCGTATGCTGACTCAGCTCCGATGATGACGGGCTGATTTCCATGACGCCTCCATCATTCCACCCAACACATACGCGATAACTCTCAAGCAGTGAAATGAGGTGATCTTGAGTCAGGTTAACGGTCATGAAAATAACAATCGAATATAGTCGGCAGTGCTAGCAGAAATCTCTGCACCGTGCGCCCATTTCGCAGGTCGCCACGGACCTTTGTCGTTCGTAATGCCCCATACGATAAAACAAAACTTCAAATATAATGACTTTGGAAAAGATTAGCCGCTCGGAACCTTTGAGACATTTTTTTCGATAAGCTTAGCCCGGCATTAACGGGGGTCAAATCTGCTCCCCGTCTGATAATCGCAATAATTCAAAAACGCCTTGAGTTACAGCTGCAAAATTTTCAGTAGATGTCACTTGATGCATGTTGCGCCTTGGGCTGAAGAAAAAATATTATATTTCAATAGATCAAGCGTGAGTAATGTCAGAGAGACGTGCTGTTTGCCGATTTTTTGTCAAAAGCACATAGCCGTAGACAAATTGACACAGAAGCCAAAAAAGGACATATTTGACATCTGTTAGAGGGGAATGTGAGCTAATTAGTCTACCATGCATACAATCTGTCTTTGTGTAGCCTCCGTATGGCACATTTAAATATTTGCATGTCAAATGGCCAAAACATTAATGAAAAGGGTACAAATGACTTTTTGGTTTCATACTTTATAATCATGAAAGTTTTAGATAAGATGTCCTAGATACGACTATGAGGGATGCCTGTAACAAGGTTCAAGTAATTATCTGTAATAATGACTGAGTTATGGCTTGAAACGCATCGGGTTTGCATCTTGAAACGCAAAAACAGGTGGCCCAGAGCCCGCGACGGCGGGCGGCTGGGCCCAGGTCTGCCGCAGTGGCGCGGTGACGGCGCAGCGGAAGCCGTTTATCAGTTTCACACGCAAACTGACGATCGCGCGACTGGCAGCGTGGTTGAAGAGTATCAGACTGCGCTGTCGGCAGGACTGCACCGTCGGAGGCAACGCGACAGTCGATCCAACCGCTATTCACCACCGGGTCATCCATATCACCCTGGCCTTAGGCGGCTTATGAGCAAGTATCAGCTCTTGTTCGTGTGTTTAATCCGATAATTGCGGCTAAACTCTTCCACTTCACGTCCAGATGGCTCGTATCTGACGGAAACAAAAAGACCACAAAACAGACCTACACACCAAGGTTTCGGTTCTCATTTGCACGGATTTGGCTTTAGGCCTGACCTTGATTCTAGCCCTGGTACGGCGCGCGTAACATTGGATACCCTCCTACGTTGTATGTTTGATCAGGGCGCAATGATTTCATACCATGGGATGCACTTCTCAATCAAATGTATTTAGGGAAATGTCAGATGTTCTAAATGAACATCCTTATAATTTTACCTTGACCTGTGACCTTAATGTGACGCGCTTAAACATAAGTTTGTTGTGTGATTTGAGGCCGCACGCCTCGGCGATATCGATTGCGATTTTAATTTTTTTACTCGGCTCGGCTGTTCCTGACATAAGCGAGGGTCAAATCTGCCCCCTCCGGTCAATGGTGTGCCTCCGAGGAGCGCGATCAATGCCGGGTTAAGAGCAATGTCCATATTTTAAATCTTTGGACCAAGCATAAGATATGATGAGATAAACACACTTATAACTGCTGGTATGCTTTCAAGTGACAAAAGACTGCTCTGGACAATACAATGTCTCTGTTTAGTAAATATGCTCCTCAATATGTCAATGTTTGATTGCGTTATCGTACCATGCACAATATTAATTGAGAGCTAACTGACGGCCGTTATATTTTGAAAACGTGGCTACGAACGGCCGATAGGAATGACTCAACGGTTGTACTTTTCTTAGCATTGATTGCCACATGGCTAATAGAATGATGGGATTTTAACGACGTTATTATAGCGTCATGGATGCCAGGGTGACCTTGAGATTGCCTCCCCGAAAAATGATACACGTCTTCGCAGGCGTGTAGCTAAAAGCTAGAAAGTTTTGGCTCTTAAAAATGGTAGAATTGTTAACTGCTCGAATGATCTTTACATGGCTATTTCAGTTTGAAACCCCATACAAATGCGGAACACTCTCTCTAAAGCGATTATTCTACTATTATTCTACTACTATATTCGTTTGTATGGAAAACCCATTGATATGGGGCTTTGAACTGTAATAGCCATCTTCAAGACCTTTCGGTGTTGTTCACAATCTTGTCCTCCTTAAGGACTAACCCTCTCTAGTTTCTGAGCCACATGCCCGCAAAAATGGGGTAACGTATATCGGGGAGGGCATTTCAAAGTCACCTTGACATTCATGACGTTATAATAACGTCATTCAAGTCTTATGTTGTGCCGGGTACGATGACATGATCAAACCATGGCACGATGAAAAGCACATTTACTAACAGAGAATTGGGCTGTCTAGAGCAGTTTTTCGGCTTTTAAGGTATACCAATAGTTACAAATGGGCTGGTTTAGCGTGTTTGATGCTTACTTCAATACGTTCAAATTTGAAACATTCCCTTTAAGATCTGAACAGAACGGAACAGAATTTTGGGCATGTGCACGGGCGATTGACACCAGTACTTCATCATCTGGATCATCTTATCCGTCATTACCGGCAGAGGTTACCTGCAGCATCAACAAAGTTCGGAAAGAAAAGCTTCCCTCGACATGAAAATCGCGAAAATGTACCGACTTAGCGCAGCCACTGTATCTGGCATGCACGAACCGTGGACCATCGGTATCGTTACAAATGACTCATGTATTACCTTTATCACCATACCAGTAGTGCGAATCAGGACAGATACTCGCCATCCCCACAGACGGAGACAGATGTCTTTCAGTATGCCATCATTTTCAGTGACTTGAATTGGTGCGCCACATATTTTCATATTTTCTTGCCCCTTTCAAGCACGGTAGTGCACATTTTCTTCTTTCTTCTTGAGTATGATGGTGAAGCTTCAATCAGTGCGCGGCGCAAAAAAATAGCAGAATGTAATGAAATTATCTGGGTGGAACTCGCCACACGGTGCTCATTTTTGTGTTCAGGTCTGCTACCATTTAAAGCTTGTGCTCTAAAAAAAGGGTAGGGGGGGGGGGTCACGGCATGGGACTGGGGCGTGTCAGGAAAAAGACCACTGATTGCAACTGAAGCTAAAAAGGCCGCCCAGGGTTGGTTTAAATGCCGAATTAGGTAAGACGCTCACCGGGAGAAGTATGCCATGTTACGTAATTGGGTGACTTCAACACACGAGCAGTCCAGCTCACCAAAGTTTATCACCCGGACAGTTAGCACAATGACATGATGTCCAGGCTAGGTTTTTGTCCAGGTTTTGTAGAGACAGGATGGATGTCCAGGTTTTTGTAGAGACAGAAAATTGAAATTCAGTGTAACTTAAGGCCCCTGAAAATGGCGGAGGGAATCTAAATAGCTTTGTGTTATCGGGGAGGGATCTGTTTTGCACATTGGGGAGCAGCAAACAAAATCCATTGTTTAATCCTTTGATATTGATGTAAAATGTGCTGCCATTGGTCGCATGATTTTGTTTTTGGTGATTTCAGGGCTTAAAATGTGTCACATGAGGATCATTATGATTTTGGTTCGGTTGCACGAGAGTACCCCATCCCCGTTTACCAGAGGAGGAGCCCCCCCCCCCCCTTTTAACCTTAAAACTGTTAACATTAGAACCAAGCAGAAAGCGGCATCAGAAAGCTCGCTTAGGCCTGCGGCGCATGGTGGTACAAAAAGACAAAAGTCAGATTGTGTTTCGACAGTCATTCCACGAATAAATTAAGGAAACTTCGGATGGAAATCTTGGAATTGTTAACCAAAGAGATTATTTGAGAGAGACGTCTACCTTCCAAAACTTAGGCCTGTGCTGGTGTAGACTATGCAGCCAGATGTAAAATATGCATAGCAATATGCGAAAGGTGCATAGCGCGCACAGGGAAGTGTCTTTTCCGACACAGACAACGTTTGTAAGAGCCTAAATTGTCACCTGGAGCCAAACATCACAAGCCTTTTGCAGTAGAGCTGTAATTGCGATAAACCACATAAAAAGATAAATCGCGGAATAAGAATAAACATCATCACTCTTCCGTTTCGAAGGGTTTATTTGCACTTCATTATCATTTGCTGGCCACGCCAAAAAAAACCCTTGGTTAGAGCGTAGGTTTAAGTAAATGAGCGGCCGGCGCACTGGGCTTAAGGCTGGTGAGCGCATCGATCCGGCTCAAAACTAAGACGTCGCATGCATGGAGAAAGAGAAAGGGAACACGTTTGATCAGTGGCCGTATCACAACCATACATGACACTAACCAACCTCATGCACTATCTCACTATCTCACTTGCGACGTCAGTTCGGCCCGGTATGGGCTCCTCGGGGTGTATGGCCCAGAGGGGTACAAGCCGGGTATGGGCTCCTCGGGGTGTATGGCCCAGAGGGGCACAAGCCGGGTATGGGCTCCTCGGGGTGTATGGCCCAGAGGGGTACAAGCCGGGTATGGGCTCCTCGGGGTGTATGGCCCAGAGGGGTACAAGCCGGGTATGGGCTCCTCGGGGTCTATGGCCCAGAGGGGTACAAGGGGGCACGGCCCAGTGCCCCTCTCCCCGGATCCGCCACTGGCCCTAACAGCTTAAAAGATGAACCCTGACAAGAGCGTAGGGCCTAGAAAATTAGAAATTGGAGTGAATCCAGTGAAATTGTGAATAGAAATCCAGTGAAATTAGAAGTACCCGAGACACAACGTGGAGAACCCCGAACGATCGAGTCTGCCCGAGCAGGTTAACAGATGGGACCCCATCAAGAGCGCAGGGCCTTCATTCAAATAAGAATTACCCAAGACCCGGTGTTGAATGCCCCCAAAGGCCAAGGGTACCCGATGAAGTTATTAGAAGGGCCCGTGACGGGAGCTTTGGGCTCTACATTTAAATACCAAGATCCAATATGCAGCCGCCGAACAATCGCGTGTACCCAAGCGAGTTGACAGATTGGGTCCCCGATAAAAACGTACGGCCCGAAAGGCCAATGGGAAGTACCCCGGGCCGAGTGTGGTTGACCCCCAAACGACCGCGTGTGCCCGAACTGCGCAGCAGGTGAGGCCCCCAACACGAGGTTGAGGCCCTCCAGGGAAACTGTACA
Organism: Pollicipes pollicipes; assembly: GCF_011947565.3. Taxonomy (NCBI): domain Eukaryota; kingdom Metazoa; phylum Arthropoda; class Thecostraca; order Pollicipedomorpha; family Pollicipedidae; genus Pollicipes; species Pollicipes pollicipes. Next base: position 22,743,827 of record NW_023596746.1, on the reverse strand, counting down.
TATATTTATAAATATAAATAAATGTATATCATTGCAAGAATATAGGAGTACATTATTTTAAGTACATAAGATACAATGTGGAGGGGCCCCAGACGATCGAGCGCAGCCGAACAGTGTAACAAATGGTCCCCCGTCAGGAGCGTTAGGCCCTCCATTAAAAAAGGAAGCATCTGCCAGGAATAGGAACTCCAAGAGTCCTCCCAATGTAGAGGACCCTGGAACGATCGATTGTACTGAGCAGGTGGGGCTTGGACAAGAACGTAACTTTTCGAATCAGAGGTACCCAAGACCCAATTTGGAAGGTCCCCGAACTATCGAGTATGTCCGAGCAGGTTTACAGATGGGGGCCCAACAGGAGCGTAGCGCTCTCTGCCAGTGACAAGGAACTGGAAGGGTCTTAGACCAATGTAGAGAGCACATGAGCGTATCGTGAGTACATCGGTAGGTCAACCGAGACCAACGTGAAGAGCCCCTGAGCAAATGAGAATATCCCGCCAGGTTAACATATGGGGCCCCCAGCTATAGCGTATAGAGCATTTCGGGAAGAACCTGCGGAAGGCCCCTGATCGGCATGAGTGCCCCAACATGTCAGCGGAAAGGGCCTTGACAGTTGCGCAGGGCCCTCCAAGGAAATGCAAATAAATCAGAGGCAATGACCGCTTGTGGATCGTTCACTTTTGCTTACGACTGTTCTTGGTTGCCTGGAGGCCCAAAGACGTCCAATTCTGTTGCGCTTCGTCTAAAAAGTGCGCCTGTTCGGCTCGCTATGTGCCCTTCAGAGCTTAGGGGCCCCATCGTGACCCAAGGGGGCATAGCCCCCCCCCCCCCGATCCCTCTGGATCTGCTAGTGATGTAAACAACAGAGTAAGCATTTTATTTCATTCAGTTCAACTACACACTGATTTGTGCCACTGGTTCAAGATATGAGGCAACAAGGCAGAAGGGTCATTAAGTTTCTTGTTTCATCAGTCGTGTGCCAAAGTGTTAAGACGGGCTCCACTGATTACAGCTTCGGGTTGTAACGTCTTTTCTCACATTTGTATTTTCTCACATTTGCACATATCTCACATGTTACCTTCATTTACGCTTTGCATCCGTGTCTCTCATCATAACTCGCGTACACCAAAGTCGAATGTATTGATCCCACTGGAAAACAAAAGTTTTGGAACTAGATTAGTAGCAAAGTGTTCAAGCAAGCTGTTGTGAATAACCAAGACTCATACATATGCATAACATGAGGAAAGATGAAGATCAACATGCCACCCTTACATCGTGCAATGTTTTCCTCTTTGCACGCTGTAAACTGCTGCCACCGATATAGGCAGCAATTATCCTTCTGTCACGAAAACCACCAAGCGAAATCTTTTATTGCTCGGTACAACCAGGTACTTCCATGTCGTGGTTGCGGGCTTTTGACGTCCCCGAAGTGTTACCACATGCACCTGTTTCCCCTCGCTGGAGCGGTCCCCAGGGCTTGCATTGTCCGACATTTTTGCGAGTTTTTTCATTGCATCACCTGCATAGGAAGAAAAATGGCAGAGACACAATGCAGACACCAGTAGCGTCTGATGTCAACCGTACCTGTTTTGTCTGTGTGAGTGACAGACGAGCAAACCAAGTGATGAACGCGGGAGTGACAGTGGAGTAGCTCATACGGATAGAGTGTATTGATGACCAAACAACTGCTACAGATTTTAGCTACAGTTTAAGGTGTGGACAATTTGAAATATGACTTATGGCAAACAGCACGCTTTTTACATGGCACACCATATTATGAAATACATCACTGGCAGAAAGCAGCGGGGCTATGCGGCAGCACCGGTCTCGGCCTCAGCGGCGGCATCGGCCGCGCTCGACGGTGGCGTCGGCCCCGGCCGGTGGCGACGTTGGCCCCGCTCGGCAGCGGCGCCGGTCCCGCCCCGACGGCGGCACTGGCCCCGGCTCGGCGAGGACATCGGTCCCGTCCCCGCTCGGCGGTGGCATTAACCCCGGCTCGGCAGCGGCACCAGTCCTGGTCCCGGCAGTAGCATCGACCCCGCTCGGCAGCGGCACCAGTCCCGGCCCCGGCAGTGGCATCGGTCCGGGCCCCGGCGGTGGCACCGGCCCCGCTCGACGGTGGCATCGGCCCCGGCCCCGGTGGTGGTATCGGCCTCGCTCGGTGGCGGCGTCAGCCCCGGGAGGCGTCATTCCGAACGTGCAGTCGGCCGCGGAGCGCCACGCAAGTGCACGCCAAAAGGCTAGCTTCTCCAGCTAGATGGAGCTAGTTGCTTGCGAAATTGGAAGTAGACATGCACGCGCTGCCAAACAACATGTCACGTTTGAAGAGCAGCGCCTTCACTGAATTTGAAGTAGTATTACCTGCCTATCGTCGTATGCGACCAGTGACGCTTTGGCCCCACATGATGGTGGGCGTGTATGTTCAAATGTTGCTGATGTATGTAATGCATATTGAAAACGCGTCTAAAAATATGACCGCGTATAGTGAAACATGACTGCCTGAAAATACACCACGGGCGTGGGGCAAACAATTCAAAACTACCGTATGCCGCACTATGAGTGTATTACGGACTACGAAAAGGCAGGTATACAACGGCAGGTCCGATGGGTGAAACAGATCCGTAAAATCCTCTTCGGCTCTTCAGCTACAAAATGACCAAGCGCAGACGCGTAACAGATCAGTGACAGTAACGAAGGCCGTAACAGCACAGATCCACAAAATGAGTTGGAAAGGGGGGCTGAACAGCAAGAAATGGCTTAATATGCCCCAAAAAACAACAACAAACGAGCTCGTCTCTGGATTTGGGCCTCTCTCTTCTCGAAGTTGTGGGGCAGTTGGCAATGTGGCGCTTCATCTCACACGAGTGCTTGGATTTACGTGCGCTACAGGGGTGCGACAAGAACTTTGGCAACGGATGTAGAAGAAGGTTAAGGGCCTGCCAAAGAGTCTCCTGATAGTGAAAGACCCCAAAATGGGTAAAATATTTGGAGTAGCGTAGCCAATCCACGTTTGTCTGGAAAAGTCCAACATTCAGTCGGAATCGATTCGTGAAAAATGATGTTCCGTGGTTTTGAACATGCGCTGGCAGAACTTGTAACAAAAGTCTCGACATCCAGGGCCAGAAACGCAGGCAGAGGGGAGGGGGGCACAGGGGGGCTACAACTACGGGGCCGATTTGAGGGACCAAAGGGTTCTCCAATGCCAGTCGGAGGCCCCTGCGCGCTGATCAGGGGCCCCTAAATCGAAAAGTGTCTGTATATCGGTAAGACAAACCAGCAACGCACAGTCGGTTTGGTGGCGGCATAGGCCTGGGGACCTATTTCCCAAGCAGAGAAAAAGCCGGAGCCAGCGATTTAGACTAGTTGGCGACCCGCAGCGCCTTACCCTGTGCTGGTAAGGGACCCCAAGTCGGCCAGAGATAGTGTTCAAGGAGGACCGAAGAGCCTGGAGGCTCACCGGGTCCGACGATCGGGGGCTTGATTGGATGGTCTAAGGTCACGAAGAGCTGGTCGGAATCTTACTCAGGGATCCGGCCCAGGTAGACAGACCCTCAAATGACATTTAGAGGGCGCTTTGCGTTGAACAGGGACACCTTGAGTCGGTATGGGTCTAATCGGCCGGGCACCACCAGTACCGCACAGTCCGCTCCGTACCGGTACGGGTCGGGGAGCCACCTCCCAATCAGCTACAAAACCGGGGCCAGAGATTTACGCTAGTCGGGGCCCCTGCATCTGTCAAGGGCCCACAACGTCCAACAGAAGGTGCTGTGTTCGCAAGGGGCCCCAAGCCGACTACGAGTCGGGAGAAGGGCCCAGGTGACCCAACGAAACTTGCTTTCAAAGGCCCGGTTAGAGGGCATATTGCGGTCGAAGGAGCAGATCACTGAAAGGTCACTAAAGGTCACTAAAGGTCACTAAAGAATCGCGGCCCATATGGTCGTGACCTGAAATACCAGTCAGAGGTCCTCTTGGACCGTTTGAGGACTCCTGAGACGATGCGGATGTTCAAGTCGGCCAGAGACCACGAGCAACGAATAGTTGGCTCCCTGTCAGTCTGAACACCGGGGGCCCATTTCCACAGCAGAAGAAAAAAACCAGGGGCTACGATTTGCATTGGTCTGGGTCCCTGACACGGTCATTAGCGCCCCTGTGTGGGCTGAGGCGCACAGTGCATAACAGGGGGCTATGTTACGGTTAGTGGCCCTAGTCTGTCACGGGCTTTGTTTAAGGAGGTCCAAAGAGGGGCCAGGGCCTCTCGGGACCAGAGATCAGGGGCCCGATTGGACTCGGCCCCGAACCCCATCCGTAGTGCTGCGACCTGAAATTTCAGTCGGAGGGCTTCTATTAGGGCCCTCTTATCAAGGTTCTCTATTCTGATTACATAGAGCCTCGACAAGGAGCCGAGCAGTCTGCTCCATGTCCGTCTGAGCCGTCAAGAACCATTTCCCAAGCAGGAACGAGGACGGGCCCGCGAGTTGCAATGTTCGGGGTCCCTGACACAATGAGCGGCTTCTGTGTTGGTCAGGAGCCACAGTGCCTAACAGGATATTATGTTTCAACAAGGGGTCCCGAATCGGTCAGGGGAATATTTGCTCAACGGGGACAGCGGCGGGATCTCGAATGACAAAGGACCCCTGCGTTGGTCGGACCCTATGTCAGTGAACGGAAGCATGACAATTATGTTGATCGTTCACACAGAGCCAATGACATGGTCCTGTGCCAGGGGTCTCAGAGAGTGGGCCAAAATGAGCCCAAAAAACGAATGAAGCCATCCCATGTTTGCGTCAGAAAATTCAAACAAAGGGTTTGAGCCTGTGCGCCTGCAATCTGCAAAGACAGCGATGGCCTGGGTTGCAGTTTCCGTAGCACCGAACGGCGTTGGCCGCTTGAAGTAAAACCAGGCGTCAGGTGCTGAGCGCGTGAGAACGACTGTCGCGGAATAATGCTTCCGATTGTCTTCAGAAATCAATTCGCACCATTCAGAGATTAGGCTGGGCGTGTCTTTCTTACAGCTTTGAGGTTGTCTTCTGGACATATTGACAGCTACAACAGCACGAAACATAGAGATTCTTCTTTTACTGCCCCAGTTTTTTTTACTAAATTCCAGCACCACTTCGCATTGCTGTTAAGGTCAATCCGTTCAATTTATCAGTGTAAAATTCACACAGGTGAAATACATACCCGACCACCTTCTAAATGTGCGGTTTGATGTTTTAAAGCGCTTAAAGGTACTCATCTCAAATGCGTCGTCATTTTCGCCCACCCGTTGACCACGGCTTAGCGCTAGCCGATAGATCGACGCTGCGCGGCCAATGAAGATTGCAACGTCAACTGCGTTAAGTAAAATGCATCACTAATTAATTCTGACAAACTGTTTAACATTTTCAGACAAAAATGGCTTGGCCATATCAATGCAGATTGTCAAACCGTTTCGTTCTACATTCGCGGGTCCCCAAAAGCTCTGTACAGCCCAGATAGAAGTTCTGACAAAGCTTCTGAGTTCTATTGGTTTAGAACAAGTCCACTGGGGCATCGTAAAAAGGAAGAGCGCCGGTGACATATTTTAAGCGGTCGTTTCGCACATGAGAACCATGTGTTGTTAACACACGATTCCCTCAGTCGATTGACAATGAAGTCCAGGCAGAATTGATATCGCGGTAGTTTCTGGCTTCTATTTCAGTCATAGAAAATAAAAAAAATTGACCTAATAGCAAATGGACCACATTCGTCCATTTGGGGAAGGGGGATTTTGCTGTTAGGGGTCCTTTGTCAACCCAGTGCCACTCCCCTGCCAAGGCTCCGGCTGCGCGCCTGCCCGGTGCTGCAGTCTTCATAGATCATGCGGCGGCGCCCCCGCCCGACCCCGCGGTTAACACTCAGAGATGGCCAAACGGGCGGACGAAAATGATGACGCGTCTGCAAGGAGTACGTTTAAGCTCTTTAGGACATTAATTCATACATTCATAAGGTGGTCTAACTTCTAAGCGTATAGTTAACCTGTGCGATTTTTTTACCGATAATTAGAACGGACCAGATGTAACAGTACCGGCGAAGTGGTACTGCAATGTGGTGGTGACACCGGCAGTGCTAAGGTAGAATATATATTGCTCGTGTTAATATAGGCATCAATCTGTGCAGAAGACAAACTCAAAAGTAGAAAAAGACACGCCCCAGTATTATCCTTGACCAGTACCAATTTGCTTTTAATACTTTCGGAAGTGTCATTTTACAAGCCCCCACTTAGCTCCCACCCCCACCCCAACTCAGCTTCCATTCGCCTCAATTTTGAGAAAAGAAAGGCCCAAATCCGGATAGGAGCAAGTTTGTCGGTGTTTTTCGGGTATGTTGAGGAATTTCTTGCTTTCCAGCCACTCTTCCTCCATCATTTTGCGGAACTACGCCCCTGTACTCGGTCAGTTCCCAGTGTGAGAGCCAGCGATGATTTTGCGGATCTATTTGCCCGATCACGCCACTTCCTGCCCGCGCGCATTCCCCAATCCATCCGTAGTGCGTCAGGTAGAAGTTTTAGATTCTTTGCACCAAGCCCGTGGTGTATTCTCGAGTGGCCGTAACACAAATGTTTGGAAATGCCACCACCCTAAAATCAGAGGCATCAAAGTTGCAATTCTGGCGCGGCGGCGACAAATATCTATGCTATTGGCACACAGCCAAGGCTATCTAACGCTGCAGCGCTGCTCCCGTTCAGGTGCAGCGTGCGGGGAATCTGCTGGTTCAGTGCGCGCAAGCTATATTTACCGGCCTTTGATCCTTCAGTCACCTGGTCCCTGATCTTCACTGCCCCACAATGGCGCTTCACCTGCCAGCAGTACCCCCCATCTTGAAGCCCATCCAGCATTTCTTGAAGGTTGCCGCTGAACATGAGCGGCGGGATCCAGTTGTTACTTACTGGAGTAAGTTGTTGTGTGGGCTATACCATTTATTTACTTCATTTTACAGGAACACGTTGTACATCAATTGCTGTTGTATAAGAGGAAACATAAGAAACAGTAGAAAATAGTAACTTTGATCATACCTTGAAGATGAAATAATTTTGAAAATAATAGTATAGTCATGGTAAGATGCTTCTGTATGGTGCCAATGTAGAATATTATGGACTAGCAACATTTGTGCAGTACAGGAAATGCATTATGGATGTTTGCACAGTCACACAATCCAGTCTGCCAGCTACAGCAAACAAAATGAGATGTTTGGGGCAGGCAGAACCCTGTCCCAAATAGGGTAGTAAGTTACCTTTTTGTGACAAGTTTTGCTAACATCACTGGCCTCAAGTGTGATCCTGCCTGTTTTGTATTTCATAGAATGAGTTATGATGCCCACAATACTCAAGTTAAAATACTTCTGCCACAAAATTTTGGTAAAGCACCCCAAATAAGAATTAGTGTCCCACTTCTGTCCAAACAAGATCTGGTCACAATTGACCATGGTATGCCAGCTGGAAAGCAATATTTATTTTTCACAAAATTGAATAAACATAGGGCAAAATCAAGCCTAGCAATCTGCTGCATTCAGCTATTGCAAGTGACAGTCACTATATGTGTCTCAGAATCAGGGATGAGGATCATATGAATGTGCTACAGATGAAGTATATCAAATCATCCATGATGTCACAGGGATATTAAGTAAATATGCTACATAACCAATGCAATGTAACATAGGCAAACCTAACCTAACCTAACCTAACCTAATCTAACAATGATCAACACCTGAACAATGACTGCCCTTTGATGCCTCAGTTTTGTGAGGACCAGTTTTGACACCCATGTAACCTATCTGTTTGTTTTCCCAGTGATTTCACAAATGATTTGAAAGAGGTAACCCTAAACACACCAGTTGAGATTGGTTGTAGCCAGGTGAACGTGTTTTGTTTTCAAGAAGGAGATAATATAGAATTAGTTGTGAAGCTAGGTGAAAATCAGTGTTTTCTGTTTAAAGAAGGTGATTGTATGGAATCAGTCATTGTAAAGCTAGGTGAAAATCCTCACTTTGATCTAATTTATAACAGCTATCTGTACCATGGTGCTCATTCAAAGTCAACACAAGCACAACCTTGTCTCGTAATGTTCCGTGCTGAATTTGTTTCATGTAAGGATGTGGCTTACATTTTATACATGCTCTATGGATTCAATTCTGCATTCTCCCCATTTCTTAAAAAATGAATGTGCCTTGTTTTGTCCAGCCTAACCTGCTTAGTGTGGTTACTAACCTGTTTTAATTTGATTATCAGTTAACTATTCTTGGTTAATGACATATTAACCCACAATTTTGCATTTCAGGAATCACTGGGTGTCAGTTAAAACAAACAAGAAATCATTTATTTTTAGAGGGGGGCATCAGGTCTTATCTGTTCTGAAGCTACAATGGCTTGAATATTTTACATTTTGTATTGTATTGGCTACCTTTTTGTTTCTGTATCAGATGCATCTTGAGTTTATATGTTACAATGTTATGTGGTGGATTTTTATCCAAATATATCACATTGTGCTTTGTTGGCCTGTACCTGCTTTTGTAAATTTGTTTGAACATAACTGCAGTTTTTTGTATTTCTCTTTGTGCTGCTATTAATCCCAATCCTCCACATTCAATCCCCAGGTTTATTGATCAAAGTTTCCATGCTGTCATTTCAGGTCGCCTGTATGCCTTGCAGAATGGCCTACAGATTGACAAATCAGCAGAATCATTGGCCATCCTTCTTCCCCTGATGGACTGGTTGGAAAATGCAAAGAAGGTCTGATTAGTTATATGTAAAATGTCTATAATCTGTGATTGTGTTGTGGTTTGATTTGTCCCTTATCCATCAGACAGTTCTTTCCAAAACAGCTGTCATAAACTTTTGAGATCTTTTTAGATGACACTTGGTACTGTGCAACCTGTAACCATTTCTCCAAATGTAATATTGCAGTCACAACTGGCAAACATTTACCATGAATGTCATCTAATATGGCTTGAATGGGTTATGCCCTTTTTTGTATGATATGTGGTGTAACCCTCAATGAAGTCCAATGCTGTGAATAGAACAGTATCAAAGTTGGTGGCTGAATTTCCATGTGCTGTATGTTCCACCAGTCTTTTTTATGCCATTGTCCTTTTAACAGTGCATATGATATTCCAATGCACAGAGTGGTGCCAGTGAGGAAGCCATCACCAATGATGTGGTGGCCCAGGCCCACATGGAAAACTGCGGCAACCGACTTTTCCTCTGGGCGGACAAGGAGGACCGTGCTGCCCACTTCAACAAGTTAGTCAAGTGGTGGAAGGGTGCGGTGCATCTCACGTGATAATACATTGTATGCTTTGTGTTTATGCAGTAACACTTATCTCTGTCATCACCTGTGTCACATGACCTAGCACAGTAAGCTGCTACTGGACTCAGTCTGCATTTTAATGAAGCTCGTTTTCATTTAACATGATTATGTGATCAGCTCGTACCTGTGCATAGTATAACCAGTCAGATGTTGGAGCTTTGTAAGACATTTGCAGATGGGGCGGCCACACAGCATTTCTGTTCAGTGCAGTGCTCATTTGAACAAGTACTTTTTACTTCACTCTGAGGAACCGAGCCGATTCCGGTCGTCACCTTGTCGCAATCCGTGTGACTGGGACGCGGCTGGCTCCGTGCAGCCACGTGACGTCTGAGCTCACCCTGTCACGTGACCCGGTCAGTGATGACGTCACCGCCGCCCCGTCGCCAGGAACGTGGTCAAGGCGTTCTACACGGCCGGCGTCATCTATGACGTGTGCGAGACGTTCGGTGAGCTGTCCGTGGAGGTGCAGGAGCAGCGCAAATACGCCAAGTGGAAGGCGGCCTACATTCACAGCTGTCTGAAGAAAGGGGAGACTCCACAGCCCGGCCCGGTCGGAGGCGACGACGGTGCGTGCGCGGGTGCGCGCACCCGCATACACACGTACACTCACACAAACACAGGCAACCACGATTTAGCGCGTAGCGGCCGTCAGTGATCGTTTTTCACGGCGGGGTTTATGCACGGACCATATTGGAGTGGACTAGGGATACGCTTTTATTATTTTGCTGAGACCTGGTTGGTGTGTTGACAAACAAATGTGGATCAGAGGACATATCCCAACCTGGCTACGGGCGTTTTGTTAAGCCTACCCAAGCCAAGACCTTTGGGACTACAAGATTGTTTAACATATGGTTACATGACTACACTGTATGTACGCATGAGTCTAGAATGCCTGGTTTTGTTGGTCACTCTTGGGCTAAGCATCTGAATTGCTTACATACTATTTTGCAGTGTGGTACCACATTTGACAGCATAATGAGCCACCGGCAGGTTTTATCCACCGACGTGCACGGTTCGTTATGTATTTCAATACTGAGTTCCTGGCTTGCGGTCCCACTCCCTGCCTGCAGCCCAGCAATTACGCGGCTTATCGACGCTCGGGCGCGCACTGAATGCCAAATGTGATGTATGCGCTGTGTTTCAGAGGAGGATCTGGCGGGAGACGTGTCAATGCCGGTCCCGCAGCAGCCGCACCAGCCCGGACCGGGTCCCTCGGGGCCCAACGTCATGGGATTTCAGCCGCCTCCGCCGGCGGCCAGCCATCACCAACCGCCGCCGGCGGCGCCCGCCAGCCCGTACCAGCCAGCCCCAGCCGCGACCAGCCCGTACCAGCCAGCCCCAGCCGCGGCCAGCTCGTACCAGCCGCCGGCGCCGGCGCCGGCCGCCAGCAGCGGCTCCTCCGTGTCACTCAATTTCGACCAGATCGCCAAGGCGCAGAAGTACAGCAAGCTGGCTTACAGCGCGCTGAACTACGAGGACGTGCCGACGGCCGTCGTCAACCTGCAGAAGGCGCTGCACCTGCTGCAGACCGGCGTCGACGCGTAGGGGCGGCGGGCAGACCGCCGGCCGTGGACAGGTGGGGTGGCGAGCAGGCGGGCCGCGGACACCGGAGCGACTCACGCGGAGAGGTCTGGTGGGACTGCGATGTGCTGGGACACATTCCCAGGGTGGAGATGAGAAACTGGCCGCTTGTGTTGTGTGAACGCTTGTTTTCGCGGATTTCATCAGTGTCGTTGTCTTGCACGTTAACTCGCGTTAGCTTTACGGACCTAGTGCGCGAAGCGAAGACTAGTTGCGGCGTCATACGTAGTCCTTGGGGCAAATATCTGCTGGGGGCATGTCGCGTTATCTTGTGCATTAGCTCCTGCTAGCCTCACAGACGTAGCGCGAGAGGTGACGATGGCTTGCAGTGTCATACAGCGTCGTGTGTAGTCCCTGGTGGGAGTTGTCTATTGCAGCGTGGCGCGTTGTCCGGCATGGAAGGCTTTTATGGACCTTATCTATGTGGGGTTCACTTTGATCCTACTGTAGACGTGCCAGTGTGAAATGACACCCTCTTGCTAACTTTTGATATAAGAATGTCCGTGCAACGTGGGCGGTGAATGGTCCAGACTGGAATATCTGAAATGTAATTTTCATAGAAGTTTGCTTCACACTTTGTTGAACAGAGCTGTGTGAACTCACTGCACACGTGAGGGTGCCCCGTGTCAGGCTGTGTGCTTCTCGCCTTCACATACGCCTGATTCGGTCGGGCTTGTGTCGATCAGGTGTTAGGGCGCCTGTTTTTGTTTCCTTCTTCAGTTGAATACAAGCACATAGCTCTACAACGGCAAGGCTCTCGTGTTCTATTTGTCATCAACGCAAAACTGAAGTGCAAGTGTTTTTTTGTAGTTTTTTCCGTGCCTTGTTCAGCAGGAGCATGAGCAGTTGGAGTTCCGTATCATTAAGGTCCTGCCAACCAGTAAGATCTTTCAGTCCTCGTCGCATGTGTTTTCTCGTTGTATGTTCAGGTAAACAACCGCAGTTTTTGCCTGCCTCTCTGCCAGTGGACCTCGTCTGAACGCGGAGCGGGCACCAGTGCGGTGCTGAAATCGTGACAGGGGCACAACGCAGCGCTCCGCGTCGCGCCGGTGGGAACGCAATCGACTTAACCGCTGTGCAACTCGCGCGCGCCGCCAAAGGGTCGCTCCAGCCAATATGTTCGGCTATCTCCATTTGAAATTGGCGTGTAGGAGAAAAATCGCAGTGTGCGAGGTGCCCACAATATGGTCAGTCGAATGCTCCATATATGAGCAATGCAAGTTAGAGATATATCATTACCGTCAAACCCGTTATCCCTCGTATTTTCAGTACGGTAGCCGTTGCTGTCTTGACACGGTGGCGATACATTAAAAAAAAAATGGAGCCAAGCTAACACGCTCATTGGCTTTGGATCAGGATTTAAACCCAACTTAGTCTGGCCTGATGCTTCGAGTAGCGACAGCGAAGCTGATTGCTATTTGCTCCAGTCATCATCTAGCGTAGTTCATGGTGATAGCAATGCGTGCAATTGACAGTCGTCTCTGCGTTATTCGGTGTTAACACTGGGGTTTAAGAGTTGAAGTGTAAGGGTTGAAGGTTATCAGTCAACCTGCTATTAACGCACCCAACCCAATGCGTGAGGGAAAAGGGGAAATGTCTACAACTGCAGTCGGCCGGATTAAGAGTTAGCATGCTTCGATGCGTATCCAGGGCACGTAAATCACATGCGTCTTGATCCGGTATATATGTATCTAAACCCTGCGCGAATTCAGCGTGGTACTTTTCATGCTCGGGACACCATTCGCTCATTGGAGCCAACGTCCAATTCAGCAATAATGAACCTGTGGCTCAAACCAAGACCAGCTTCACAAAACCATACACAAACACAAACCACAATTGCAATCGGGTTGTGAATTGTAATGTAGCTTTTTCAGAATTTATGCTCTACATATTTTTTATTCTTTCAATCTGGTATAAATGTGGAAGCGGAATAAATGTTGGCCAGTGTAACGCACTAAATACATTGGTGGGGTGCTATACCCTAGATAGCCTTGGATAGCACTAGAAGGTGGTTCTGTAGGGAACGGTCCTGTTTCCTGTATTCTCCGGCGACAGCGCTTTGCGTAAAATTGCTGTTTGCGCGAGGGTTGGATCTACCTCTTCATTGGGTATGTAAGTTCCCTTTTTACGTAGCCACTGGAAATTTGAGAAAACCCAGTAATGAGTGTCTGATAAAACAAAATGTGTAAAAAATTGGGCATAGGCTTGGGCTTGCGCTCAAAACACTGGATTACAGAGCAATGGTGCAAACATTTTTGAAACAAGTGTGGTCATCTTTGGAATAACATGAGTGCAGACAATTAAGTGTTAATCCCACTTAAAGCAATAATTTATCAATGTTACCCTTGGTCACTTGAAAACTTTTGCTGAATGTGAGATGCTGAACCATGTTTCAGGGACTGGTAGGTGAATACTTCCTAAATGTGTGTGACTAGTTGACTCAAGCAGTTCTAAAACAGACATGTGGTTCCCCAGTTTGCATGCTTTGGAAATAAAGCTGAACGTAAACTGGCGAGTCACCCGATGCGTCTTTGCTGCTATGCTGGACCTTTGCTAAAAAATGCATCTCATGCTCAGTTTATGCACAGGGCGCAAGTGATGGGCACTATATGTAACATTCAGCTTCCAAGAATGTTTACATAACTGGAAGTAATAATAACACAGAAAGTAGAACACATATGGTGTAATCCTAACAAAACTGACCCATTGTCATAAGCTACTTCTATTACATAGACATACTGGTCTGCAGGAACTTGGCAATAGCATACCCTTGGGCTAGATGTAAAGAATTGACAGGGATGTAGTTGACAGAATAAGTGAATGGAGATCAGTAGTAATGAGTGGCTAACCAGCCCCAAAGTGCACAACAAACAGCTTTCTCCCATGATTTAGCCACTTGCTTCTCAAAGTTATAGGGAGTTGGACCCATACTGAAAAATAAAATGCAGCCTGCATAAAATGATAAGGAGCCATCTTTAAATTGTGTCACAAATCTTTGACCATTTTTCAATCTTTCCTCCATCATGGTTGCATTGGTTATGGTGGCAACCCCCCCCCCCCCACTCCCTCAAGTTCTGCTATTAAATATAACACCTCCCAAAATGCCTGTGTGACCCTTAATTGAGCTAGAAGTGCAAATGGATCACAAGTATCTTCCCTTTCATGACCAGAGGCAGAGGCTTCTAGCTGAAAGAAATCAGTGTTTTTCAAGATTTTACCATGATTTGCATCTACTCCTGAATGTAACCTTACTCTATAAAGCCTACCCCTTCTTTCCTTGTTTCACTTCTGTAGTGTTCCTTGAAAAACTCCCTCTTCCAATTGTAACACAGCATAAATGTCCACAATGGCCCCATAAAACCCAATAGACCCTGCACATTGCTGTATTTGTACCTAGTGTGATGTGCATTGTAATGATTGCTCTGATAGCTGCTTTACAGTAAAGCCCTTGGACATAAAACAGACAAATTACAATCAGGTGTGTTGAATCCACATCTGCTTAAAACTGAAGCATTCTTTGGTTTGTTTGTATCCCCAGAATATTCAAAAGGCCCATGATTTTAGCATATGTCATACCTTGCAAACACAATAATGACAAGTTTCCAGTAAAATGCCCTCCATTTTCAGGCTGTGACACAGGAAGTAGTCCATTTGAGATTAAAATGACATCATTCAAATCCAGGTTAGTGATTCAAGATTTGCCAGGTGTGTTTCTATTTGCACATATGATGCATAATTTCTCTCTGAGTTTGCTATTACAATGCTGGTGTCATTCGGTGTTTAATTTCTGTTTTGCGGCACGACCAATGATGCTGAATGTTGGTAGAATGTGTATGACTTACTCCAATGAATTATATTGTTTAAAGTGTAAAGTCTCTGGTAATGAGCTTTCTGTCAATCATTGCGCGGCATAGTGGTCTGAACTCTATTGTTCAATTTGGCCTCAAAACTGCATTTAAGGTCCAGGTAATGTCTGTGGATACCAATCACATTTTAAGATCTGTTATCAAGCTTCTATTTTAGGCATGTTTGATGCCTGGCTCTGATAACTCAGTCTATGTTATTTTGCTATGCCAGTACTGTGGTGTAACTGTTACAACTGAAACAGGTTGAAGGAACTGGATGTTATGCTGGATGAGGACATCATATGTCTCAAGGAGCTCAGGAAATACTGTTTTCAAGGTGAGGTCCAATTTTTACCCAGGTTTTCTCAATAACTGCATGCAACACAACAGTCTGATCACATGTATTGTGTCATGACATGCAAGCATAACATATGTCACGATTGCTGGGAAATTATGTGGTTATCGTTTTGGTGCGCTGCATTGTTGTTGCTGTGGCTGTGGCAGTGTCGGTAACACCTCCGATGGCTGGGGGCAGTCATTCCCGTGGAGCAGGGTCGGGGTCCACTCTGCAAGCTGTTGCCGTGGCCGTGGCAGTGTCGGTAACACCTCCGATGGCTGGGGGCAGGCATTCCTGTGGAGCAGGACCTGGGTGAACTCTGCTAGCTGTTGCCGTGGCTGTGGCAGTGTCGGTAACACCTCCGATGGCTGGGGGCAGTCATTCCCGTGGAGCAGGGTCTGGGTGAACTCTGCTAGCTGTTGCCGTGGCTGTGGCAGTATCGATAACACCTCCGATGGATGGAGGCAGGCATTCCGTGAAGCAGGGTCGGGGTGCAGGTTTTATCTCTGCTGGCTGTTACCGTGGCTGTGGTAGTGTCGGTAACACCTCCCACGGCAGGGGGTAGGCATTCCCGTGGAGCAGGGTCCGTATGCACTCTGCTAGCTGTTGCCGTGGCTGTGACAGTGTGGGTAACACCTCCGATGGCTGGGGGCAGGCATTCCTGTGGAGCAGGGTCGGCGTGCGCTCTGCTGGAAGCTGCTACTCAACTACCTACCGCCGAGCCGCGCCGCCTGGGACGAGGCGCTCCGCGGACAGCGTGACACTTACCGGCGCTTTGTCCGTGAGTCTCCGGTCGGCCTGCTCAGCTCGTCACACGCTCGTGATACGGGCCGGTTGCGGTCTAGATAGCTGTACTGGAGGAAGGCGTCTGATATACAGTGTTGCGCTCAGGGGAGGCTGATGTGGCTACATCCTGGGGCTCACCTGGCTGCAGTGGTAACAAATGCGACACCAGGAGACTTACTGCGGAACATCCTGGGGACGGGGCAGATTTGGCTGCAGTGGCAGCAGATGTGACGCAAGTGGAAGTCAAGTGTGCCTTGCATCTGGTGCCCACCCGACTTCACTACAGCCACATTAGTTAATGGGATGACAGTGGTTTTGGTGCCTTTTGATTGTTTACTGCTGTCTTTTCAATGATGATCACTGAGTGTTGTATCTGCGCGGCGGTCAGGTGAGATGGTGGTGCGGCCGGGCGGGCGAGCGGACGGCAGCGTACCGTCGCGCGTTGACGTCACGGAGCGTGACCATCCGCTCAGCCTCGACCCCGACTCACAGTGGCAGGCCTTCTTCAAGGACAACGACGTGCTCGGACAGATCGACAAGGACGTCAGGTCAGTATGTACGCCAATGGACGCGCAACCGCGTGAAATGGCGCGCCTGACCATTTGGCCAGCAGCACGTGGCCACTTGTGGTCCCGTTCACTTTTTGTAGACGTCCGGAGTAAGGTTAACAATTGCAATTGATCTGTGGTCTTCCTTTTATGTATGGCATAGTGTTGATGCAGTATTCGGCATATTGCACAGACTCATCCGGCCATTTGCTCTCTGCGCTTTGGTGGCTTTTCGTACGCGGAAAATCAGGCAGAGATCGCCGCAGGATCCTGTTGTATTTCGGCTTGGTCCAGTCTGTAACCAGCTGAGCAGCACACCCGGATCAGGAAGGGCTCGTCTCAGCACCGCCGATGCCCCTAACCGGATCATCGTCCTCTGCCGCAGGCGACTGTGCCCGGACATCTCTTTCTTCCAGCAGCCGACCGAGTACCCCTGCCGGGAGGTGGTCTGCGGCGACTACCACGAACGGCTGCACGAGCGCGTCGACCGTGTCTACCTCAGCTCGTCTAACGTGCGCCGCGTCGGGCTGGGCATGAACAAAGTAATAACGGCATGAAATCATGTCAGTCAATGTTTGCAATCGATCATCATGAAAACGGACCGTGTGACAACTACGGTAAAGACCACTTGGACATCTGATCGCGGCGATGTTTTGCTACTGAAATGCTTCAGTGACTAGTGAATATAGCCCGACATTGGTATGCTATGGTAGACAGGAAGTGACATGTGAAGAATAGGTATGTTTTCTGTTGCATTGAGTAGTGCCGTTTTATGTTTATTCATGGCTGTGTCCTACTTGTTATGCAATGTTTCTGTCAACCCACTCGAACACGCAGCTTGGGATTTGGAGAAGGGAGGGGGGGGGGGGGGGGGCAGGCGAAAACCATTTCTTGTTTTTTCTGTTCAGCTTTTATTTCTGCTTCAAACCAGTTATAGAAAACCACAGATTTGGAATGCAACAAGTGGGTGAATAGCCTAGTCCTTACAGGTCCCGGAATAAGACAGGCTACATACACGTTCTTGACTCAGTTTGAACATACATTTCCCCGTCACGTGCGTCACTGTCATTGCGTCCGCCCGTCGTTTTGCTCTCAGATGGTGGACTCGAAGCTGCGCCCGTCGGACATGGACTACGTGCCGCTGCCGCTGGGTCAGGAGGCCCACTGGGAGGTGGTGGAGCGCGTGCTCTTCCTGTATGCGAAGCTCAACCCCGGCCAGAGCTACGTGCAGGGCATGAACGAGATTATCGGCCCCATCTACTACACGTTCGCCTCGGATCCCGACACGAAGTGGAGAGGTGAGCAGAGGGCACCGCCGAGCCGCCCAGCTCACCACCGCTGCCGCGTCAGGCCATCACACTTAGCTGGTAACACGCTTTTCAACTGTTGCGGTGATGCACTCGTCCTAAACATCGCTCATCAAACTACGGGACGTTGTAGTATGCTCCTGAGTGACGGGCCTCCATGGACAAGTTATTTTAAAGGACAATAGCATAGCAGCGAATGGAGTGGCGAGTCCCAAACGCTCTGTTGAAACACTCCTGGAACACCACTCACGGTTTGTTCGTAGATTAACGTTGGTAGCCAAGGCGACGCAGGCGCCGAACACGCCTGTCGTAGATTGACCGTGGGCGTCGGGCCGGTGGCCCGCTCCTCCAGAGCACGCCGAGGCAGACACGTTCGGCGTGTTCACCAACCTGATGTCGGAGATCCGCGACTTCTTCATCAAGACGCTGGACGACTCGGAGTCTGGCATCAACTACCGGCTGCGGCTGCTGATGGAGAGGCTGCAGCAGCACGACCCGCACCTGGCCGTCCGGCTGCGCGTGCAGGAGCTGCGACCCCAGTACTTCGCCTTCCGGTGAGTCGCCCCACCTCGCGGCGGATTGAGGGGCGCCCAGGGGACACTTCGTGCTCGGCTGCGGAGATGGAGCTCCGGGGGCGCCAGTGGTCTGGGAACCCCTGCACATCTGGGAAGCCAGAAGTACGGGGTTCGATTCCCCGCGGTGCCCGCTTTTCCTGCCAGGGTGAGAGGCAGGCGGCGCCATATAGCCTGAGCAGCTGAGTGCGTCGTAAAGCCCCAATGACACACACGGAGATGGAGCTCGCGCCGGATTCGCCGCCCGACGATGAAGCCGTCTGGAGCCCTCCCGTCCGAGTCGGAGCCAGGCGGTTCCCGTCGTCTGTGCGTTGGCACAGGGGGTTTAGCGGAGCCGTGCCTGCGTGCCGGTCGGCCTGCCGCCACGGCGGGTCCCCAAAGCCGCACCGTGCCGCCGCGGCGGGCCTCTGAGGCGACGGCCCGCGGGCTGCCCGCCCGCCTGCGGCAGCCAGCGACCGTCGGGTGCTGATCCGCAGCAAGCAGAACCGGACAGGGCGCGGATGTGGCCTCCTGGCTCGTGGTTCCCCGCCCCGCTGGGACCTGAGCGCGTGACGCCTCACGAGCTTGTCTGCCGTGTTCCGTGGCGCGTGGGCTTGCCGCTGCTCGCGGCGGCTCACCGGGCGTCCTGTGGAGGTATTTGACTCGACTCGCGCGGTCCGTCAGGTGGATGACATTACTCCTGTCGCAAGAGTTCACGTTGCCAGACGTCATCCGCATCTGGGACTCGCTCTTCGCCGACGAGAAGCGGTTCAACTTCCTCACAGAAGTCTGCTGCGCCATGATGGTGTGAGTTGATGTTCCAATGGCCTTCGCGCGTTAGCAGCGGAGTATCGTGTCCAACAGCATGTTTATCATGCATTGAAAACTATTCGATCTGTATACCCGACGAGGATTGTGATCTTCCTTAAGTAATGACCTTATTGTCCGTGTTATACGCGCTTGAAAACCTCCAGATGCTCCCGAGAGCAGCCTTTTTAACTGCCCCCCCCCCCCCCCCCCCCCGCCCGGCTGAGGTATCATCCGGAGACGGGCTTTCTCTTACGACTAGCGGCGTTTTCACGCGCCTGACCTGCAGCGGCAGCCACAGTGACATGACCGCGCCGCCGCGCCTCGCCAGCCTGATACGGGACCAGCTGATGTCGGGCGACTTCGCGCACAACATGAAGCTGCTGCAGAGCTACCCTCCCGTCGAGATCCGCACTGTGCTGGCGCGGGCCGAGACGCTCATGCACAGGTAGCCGGCGGTCAGGCGGCCGCGGCGGGGCCGCCGCGGGCGACGCCGGGCAGGTCGGTCCGGGGGCAAGCTTTTGTCAGGCCTTGTGCGGCCAGGCGCGAGTGAGAGCCGCCCCAGGCCCGCGTCAAATAACAGCTTAAGTAATGACATGGAGATTGCGACCTCCCCCGTCGTGGTAATATGATGTTTAATGCTCCGAATATCTACGTGTAGACAATGCCCGCATTGTCGAGGAGGTACAAGCTCCCCGTGGTGTTTGGTATCCGCCAAGTGTCTTGGGTGTGAAGGAATTTGCATGGAGGGGCATGTGAATTATTCTGTGATGAAGGGCGAATTCAAATGCGTGCATACCACTGACCACTGAGGAGCCCATTATGGTTGGAACGATCGACGGACGACGCTCATCTACTAGGTACTGTGACGATTAGCCGTACGAAAGCGCAAGCTCAGTGAAACGGAAGTGGTCGTGAGATATCGATGAAGTTGCAAATAACAGACCATTAATGTCACGCACTGTCATGTCTAGCTGCTTGGTATTGGAGCCTCCGCCACTATGCATATAGCCGAGGTGTTTTGTAAGGTCTCGGTATCTCCTCTGGCCCACGGACCGGGTACAGACAATGCTTAAACAAATGTGTGTACAGATCGCATAGTTTGCTACCGCGGATATTTTGCTTCAAAGTAAAACGCCTAGCTTTACGCCTCTTATCATGACATTGACGTGTCAGTGTACCGACTTATGATTCAGAGCCTGTGGGTATATTCTTACATACAGTGGTACAACATCTTGACTCGCCGTACACGTACTGCGTCTTCGGAGGTGTGCGCGCGTGCCGCAATTCAGGCGCCGACCGCACGGCCGCTGTGCCGGCCGGCGGCCAGACGCAGCGTGTGTGTGGCGCCGCCGCGAGCCGCTGTGATATTGTGGACGGCGGACCGTGCCGAAACCGCGCCACTGTTGTACAACCCGGCTCTGGCGGCGCCGGCTGGTCGGGTGCCGCGTCTCGCAATACAGAGGGAGACACAGGCTGCCGGTGGCGCCGCCCGGCGGCTGGGGAGGTCTGCGTGTCGGGACGACGGAGTGCGGTCTCTGACCTCGGCCCGGGGCGGGGGCCGACTGCTGGCGGGGCAGGGCAGAGCGTGAAGGGTCGCTTCGGCTGGCAGTGTAGGGCGACAGGGCACGAGTCACGCGCGGCAGGACTGGGCTCGATTCACGCAGATACAAATTATTCTACAAGATGTCACTTTCCAGTCCCAGGTGACTGACATTTGGCAAGGGTCGGCCCCACACGTGGGAGGTCCAGTGTGCTAAACACTCGACCATTACCCCCTCCCCTACACACACAAGCGCAGATGTAACGTTTGAAATGTATTAACACGTCTCCAATGTAGCACCTTCAGCGGCGGGCAGCTGGTCAGCTCGGGTTAGACCATGGCTGAGAGGTCACCATGCGCCGACGGCCGGTCCGCCTGCCATGCGGGCAGGCTCCGGGAGGCCACCGGCCGGAAACGCCCATCCGCATCGCACGCGAGCGTGCGCGAGCGGCACAATTTTCGTGCTGCCTTATACTCGGTGCTCTCAAAACAGCACTTGGTACTTACATACTTGTTTCTGGCGAGAAATGATCGCGTGGCGTTACAATCCGGTTCGCCAGAGCGGGACGGCCCTGGAGAGACCCGCACCACCCGATGAGAAGCGGCGACGCACGAGGAACACGAATGAGAACACGAAGGTCATTCCACGGATCCCACTGAGGAGCAATGACATGAAGAACACACAACGGCAAGAACACACCACAGACCGACTAGGAGCAGATAACAGAGGCAGCCTGGCCGCTATGGGTTCCCGGCCTGTGATGATTGTCGCATCAACCATCCCGCTTTTAAACGTCCAGGGGAGGCGGTGTCATCAGCAAGCTTTCGTCGTAGCAAAGGTGACAGTCGAACGCGGCGTGGTAAATTGCCTGAAATAATGCCTGTACGGTTTAATGAACTAGTCAGTCGTGGAATCAATGACGCATATTGGGGTTAGGGGGATAATGGTGCCTGGCCTATTAAGCTCTTCAAGCAAAAACAAACATCTTCCGTTCGTTGGATCACGACCAAACAAAATCAAAACAACCGGTGAAGGCGTGTTCAGCGCCGTCCGCCCAGCACAGCATCCCGCCACCAACCTCACCTGCGCGACGCGGCCAGCAAGCCGACGCTAACCGGACCCGGGTGTGTTTCTGCCGCCTGCCGCCGTCGGCGCGTGGCGCTGGTCTCGGCCAGCAGGCGGGCCGGGCAGCGGGGCGCGCCGGCGCCCGGCCGGACCGGCGACCGGGCCGGCTGGGACGCCCTCTCCAGCCGCGCCACCCTCTGACGCGCCATCTGCTCCGCGTCACGCCGCCTGCACACCACCGGCACGGCGCATCAGCTGAGCTGCTCAGGGGGCTGCAGGCGGGCCGGCAGCGCAGCTCGGCAGGCGGGCATCCAACAGCGGGAAACGGTGGGGAAAAGCCACGCGGTGTGAAATGGTGCGAGCGCCCATAGCTGTAGAATCGTTATGAATGAATTGACCTGAAGTGCCGCGGCAACGTAGTTGTTGGCGATCGGCATAACGTACGAAGCACAAGGACTTCTTTCAAACCCACTGCAAGCGAACGACTGTTTCAATGAAAGAGGCCGATGCAAAAAAGCAAACACGCAGCGTCCGAGCACAAACGAAGGAACAGGGAACACGTACGCCGAATGAGTAACGCGGTGAGGAAGGGGGGGGGGAGGCGTCACGGCGGCGCGGCGGTCTGCGGGTTGCCGTCCCAGCAGCGCCGCTCCTGACTGACCGGTAGACCTCCAGTGCCTTAGAGGCCAGCCGGCCGCGCAGCTGTCGCTGCTGCTGCTGCAGCTGCTGCTGACGGCGCTGGGCGTGCTGCTCCTCCTCTCGGCGCCGCTGCCGGTGCTCGGCAGCCGCCGCCCGCCGCTCGCGCTGTTCGCGCTCCCAGCGCAGCCGCGCCGGCGCTGCCGGCGGAGGCGGCGGCGGCGGCGGCGGCGGGGCGCTCGCGGCGCGGGCCGGCCGGGCGCGGTTGCGCAGCCGGCGACGTATGGGGCGACCGCCGCTCTCGGCCGCGGGCGGCTGTGAGGGAGTTCAGGGCATTGTTGGAGGCGGCGCCGGCCACCCAAGCGTGGCTTGAGTCAGGAACAGGCGTATTGGACGAGAACCAGGCGACTCCGCCTGCATGATAGGCAGGCCGAGTCGACACATCACATTTTGCTTTGTGACTCTGGCGATACAATCGGGGATAGTACTAGTGATAGATCTGTCCCCGACAAAACTGCGTTACTTCATAATGTTATTATCCAGTACGAACATTGAATAATACGCAGACCAGATGACACAGTTGGAAGCAGAGGACGGAATCACGAAGATCACCGCACAGCACCCAAACACAGCTCGCGATGGGCGCAGACTGGCACCGCAGATTGGCACGTACCCAGCATCGCCGGTGCGCAGCGTTTCATGCACGCAACCAATCCGGAATACCCACTCCGCTGCAGCGGAGCGTTTTGACGAGCCAGCACGCGTCCGGCAGGGAATTTGGCCGCCGGCCCGCTCCGCAGAGACGCCGCCGCTGACTGACCCGGGACTGGGGCTGGGGCTGAGGCTGAGGTTCGGTGTCGGCGGCGTGCGCCGTCTGCGCCCGCCGCGCCTCCCGCCAGCCGCGCACCGCCCGGCGACGCTCCTCGGCCAGCGACTGCAGCTGCTCGTGCCACTGCACGTGCTCCACGATCTCGGCCATGCTGCGGGCTGTGGACGGTGGGGGTCGGAGGCGCCGTCAGGACGTAGCCCGGTGACGGTTCCAGGCGGCGCCGCCGTCGGCCGGCACGCTCGGGCGTCGTGCCAGTCGCCACCGACGACCGCCCGCAGCCCGCTATCAGTAACGTGGGCTGGCTGGTGGGCGCGTGGCGTGCGAGGCGAAGGGTGATGCGCTTAGGAATGCGGGGGCGGGGGGGGGGACGTGCCTGTTGACTTTGGGACAGCGAGACATTCGGCATAGTATCAACACCCCCGTCATGCAACGTTTGCTGGCCAATCTTTTGAATCAAGTGGTCGTTTCAGTCTATTCCAATTACAGGTATGCGCTCCTGAACACACACGAACACAAACGTGAAGCCTAAGCTGATTCTGACGGCGTGGTGGCCGACGGGAGCTGCTGGGGCTGTTCACTGACTGGGAATCTGCTGCGCCATGGCCTGACACTGCCGCGCGACGCCGCGGTGGCGGGCGCGCAGCTTCAGGAACAGCGCGTGGTCGGTCTCGTCCCAGCCGCCGCTCAGGCCGCCGTGCTCCCGCAGGAAGGCGTCGTACGCCATCACCTGGAGAGGTGGCGGCACGGGGCAGCGGCTCAGACCTCAGTACCATACGGCCGCCCGGAGAGGCGGCAGGGTCAGGTCAGAGCATGACACAGTCACCTGGACAAGGAGCAGGTTCAGGTCAGAACACGACACAATCACCCGGAGAGACAGAAGGCTCAGGTCAGAATACGACAAGGTCACCTGGACAGGCAGCAGGTTCGGGTCAGAACACGACAAGGTCACCTGGACAGGCAGCAGGGTCAGGTCAGATCACGACAGTCGCCCACAGAGGCAGCGGGCCCAGGTCAGAACACGACACAGTCACCTGGACAGGGAGCAGGTTCACGTCAAAACAAGACACAATCACCCGGAGAGACAGAAGGCTGAGGTCAGAACACGACAAGGTCACCTGGACAGGCAGCAGGTTCAGGTCCGAACACGACAAGGTCACCTGAACAGGCAGCAGGTCCAGGTCAGAACAAGATACAGTAATCCAGAGAGGCCGCGGGTTAAAACAAGAACCTGAAGTCCATTGGAGACAACAGGTTCAGATCAGAAACCAAGAAACCTGGGCAGGCGGCAGATTCAAACCAGACCAGTTGCTCCCTGTTAATAAAAGGCGGCCTCCGATCATAGCAAGCTGTTTTGCATAAAGCGAGAGAGCGAAGCCCAGAGGATCTGACTTGCAGTGTGAACATGAGGGCCCCCTTAACGCGCCCCCATGCGTGGTCGGACAGCCGTATCGCGGCGCCTTCCATCCCACAGTCTGGCGGCCGCCCTCGCCCCCCCCCCCCCCCCTCTCCTTTGCCAAGTCCGCTCCGACCTAGCGTCCGGGCCGTACTTCGGGCGGCGCGCGGTGACCCTGAGGCTGGGCGGGCCGCTCCGGCGGCCGCCTCGACCCGGACGGTGCCGTGGCCGGCCGGCGCGGACTCAGGCTCCAGCGGCGCACGCGGTCGCAGAGCGCGCCGACCGCCGCCGTCAGCTCGCGCTCCTCCTCATCCAGCTCACGCCGCCTGCCGGCCGCAGGGCGCGGGTCTGACACACACGACCAGCTGCTGTGCGGTTCAGTATACCATCAGATGGAATACAACCCAGGCACGGGTCTGACACACACGACCAGCTGCTGTGCGGTTTGGTACACCATCAGATGGAATACAACCCAGGCACGGGACTGGCACACACAACCAGCTGCTGTGCGGTTTGGTACACCATCAGATGAAATGCAATGCAGGCACCGGCCTGGCAAATACGACCAACTGCTATGTGTCTCACTATACCATTAGGTGGAACACATTGTCGGTTTTTTTTAGTAACACGAATGGAACCATCTGATTGACAATTGAAAGTAATAGTATCCAGCCATCAACAGTGTATATTATTTGCTACAACACAAAATGCTCCCTCACTGGCCACAAACGGATGGTATACCTTATCAAGACGCAGTTATTATTTAGCGGTAGTTATACACATCCTGATTTGAGGCGAACAACACATGACTCGCCCAATACCGTTCTGGGAGCCTCATGAGGTGACCGGCGCCGATCTCGGCGGCGGCCGGCGCCGTGCGTGCCCAGCACTCACCCGGGCCGGGCGAGAGCGGTGCCCACCTCTGGCAGCAGCGGTGTGACACGGCCACCGCCTGCGCTCGCACGCTGCCGGCCACGCGCCCGATCACGGCCCGGTCCTGGTGGTGCACCGGCGGCTGGCACAGCTGGCGCAGGCGTAGCACGCGCTGGCGCACCTGGTTCACCTCCGCCACCAGCTGGCGCCACGCGCCGTCGCCGCCGCCATCTCGCCTATGGGTTTGAGGGAGCGATTCGGTCATGGCCGCATTGGTCCTGCACAGGGCTGGTTATGCGCCATAGGCGATGCGGGCGTACCAGCTGCATCGGACATGATGCATGTGAAATCAGCCCCTATAGTCTTATTTCATCTGCAGTGAAACTTGGAATCCTTGCACACTGCACACCACTTTTGCATGATGTTGATGAAACATACCCACCCAACCCCCTTCTTTGCTTTAAGCCACCTCTTTGCATGATATTTAGTGCACGTCAAGCCTATTGAACTGGCGTCCGGTGGTCCATCTACCTGTCGGCGTCGCCATCTCCGCCGCGCGGCTGCAGCAGGCCACACAGCTGACGTCGACTTTCGTCGCTGTACCACTGCTTCCAGCTCCCCTCAGCCGCGGACAGCTGGCTCCTCAGCCGACGCGACTCCTTCACAAACTCAGACACACTCTTGGCTGCCATGTCATTGCTGCTGCTGTCACATCGATGTCTGGAAAGAACCTGCTTATAAGAACCCAGAAGAAAAAAATGGAAGTTTTCTAGACATTTGTGAGACGCTTTTAGTTTGTCTATGTGATGAAATACAAAGGAGTGCCACCTCCTAAATACAGGTTACCACAGTGGTCATTTTTGGGAAGGTTTAACCATGAGCTTTGCATATGCACAGATCTGTGTAAGTACAACATCATCCATCACTTATCAAGATGGAACAATTTGTAGATGCATACAATGGGAGCTGTAGTCAGAATATGCTCCTGTTATAATACACCAACATGTGAAACATATCAGCGGTTTGCTCTTTGCACTTGATTATTTTTGTAGAACAGCACAATAAATGTTGCTAATTTTTGTAACTTTCTCTTATATATCTTAGACATGGGCAATTTTAGGAGGGCAGCATTCTGCATGACACCAGCATCATGGCCCCAATCTAGTTGACAGTTTTGTGGTATCATGAGTCAAAGAAGACACAATGCATGTTTACTGGCCATGTTAACATCATTCACCATTTCTTGGAATTGGTAAGCTGCTTTCTGATACCACCATGCTTGTCCTGTTACTTAAGACAAAGCATGTAAAACCTTTATTAGTGTGTCTGGCATTTGCAAATGACTTCCATCATGCACCATCATACATTAATGGACAAAATCATTAAAGGTACAATGCAGGTAACAAAATAAGCCATGTAACAAGACATCCATTACATATTTCAGGGACACACCTGTCAGTCCCCATAGGGGTGAGTGTGAGGACAAAGTAAATAATCATTTTTCCTTTCCTATGTTTGCAAATCATGCTGCAGGAATGGCTTTAAGACCATGGTCTATTTCCAGGCAAAGGTTATAGCCAGTTTCCAAACAAAGGCAGGGCACACACAAAACACTGGGAGCAGAGTCCAAAACCGACAGGTACTCAGGCAGCACCACTGCCCAACTGCCCAAGTATGAAAGCCCTGGCATGTAACAGCTTTCCTCAGGAGGAGGAGGCAATGCAAATCTTTCTCTGACATCCTATGAATTTGGATTGAGTGCATTGCACAAATGCACAGTCTCTAGGCTGCATCTATTCATTCGGGGGGGGGGGGGGGGTGCAGATGGCTGCAGCCCTCCCCCCCCCCGGCCCCCGACTAAGTCTGACTGCCCATGATTATAAAAACCTGTCATAATTTGCAGACCAGGCCCAGTTTTACACGTTATTTTCAAATTCTCTGCAAGCCGAAATTATAAGTACCCACGTGACGGTAATAAGTCAGATAAGCATTGTACCTGGGAATCTAAATTATAAGGCTGCTGCATCTTGGTCATGCCGGTTTTCCGAAGCTGTGTCGCCTGCTCAACTGGAATATCACAGGTTGATCTTATCATGCAGTATGTTCTTTCATCCGTTCCCAATCAACAACTTACATTTCATTAGACCACACTGATGCTGCAGTCAGGTGATTGATTTTTTGAAGGTGGCGCCACAAATCGTTTACGAACAAGGTCTTACAACCACGAGAAGGAACGTGAAATACTGCTATGCCATCTTTGGCGAGTAAGTTCGATACTTGAGAACTTAGGAGGAAATTTTGCAAGCTTTCGAATCAAAATTGGATAAATCTATCATTTGACACTGTTATGATCATTTCTTCATCTGTTTAGAGGGTATGAGTGCACGCACGTGACCGTTTGTAACAAGCAAATTGAGGATTTGCCACCAGCCTAATAATTCAGCAATCAATGCATTACCTTAAACGGACAGCAATCTCACAAGATGAAAAATTATAACATTGATATTCGATTTTATTGTCATTTTAACCATAGCAAGTGACCAATTAGAAGCAGGGCCACAAGGTGCTCAATGGGTGCATCTAAAAGTGTTAGCAGTACTTTAGAAGACAATTGCTTTTGTGCATCCTATTTTGACGCAGTAGAGACAAAAAATACTCTACCCTTTTTCTAGCTTTGTGCTGGCAGGAATATGTATGTTGCGGGGAGTATGTTTACATGCCGTTGCCCAATTAGGACCGTTAAAATAAAGGTACATGCAAGGTGATTGAACCGTTTAAGATTAGTGATGAAATTTGCGTGGGAATTGATGAGTTGCCCCAGGCCAGGGGGTGCTAGTTGTGGCATATTGCCCGAAGTCCCAGTGCCTATTACTTGTCATGCATTTGCCCCAAACACTTCAAGCTGCAATTGGATTATGTTGAAATGTCCCAATGTGAATCAGAAGGTACCCACTATTCAGATGCATCACGCTCGAGTGTTGCCTGGTGATACTAGTGGAATGCACAGTATTTATGATAAAAAGGCCCCTTAAGTGGACAGTGAACAAATTGAAGACTTGTCTCTACCTTGTCACTGGTTAGGAGCAGAAAATGTTTCTGTGCCACACAGTGCTGCAAAATGACTGCTCCAAGCCTGGGTTGACTTACATCAGATCAGGCTGCATAGAATCCATCCGCTGCATGGTACACTGATATCTTGTGATGCACTGAACCTTGTATTTCTGTGTACTGGATGGAGATCGGGCCAAATTGTCAGAATCTGTCAGCCAGCTTGTCAGAATCTGTAATAATAGTGTTCTAAGTCCTTTTTCTTGAAAACTTGCCTGTGTTACATCATAACTCCCTGAAACATTGGCCTTGTATACTGAAATTGGTGGTGAACGTGGGCTTAACCATGAGCAATTGAATTTATCATGCTCATGTGCTAAAATTGTTAGAGTGGTGTGGTCACTTCATATTGAATGCTTAGCATAGTGCATACTTTTGAAGTTTGGGCAGAAGACAATACCCAGCTGGCCTTCCCATGTGGTCAGAGCAAACCAAGTACTGCACTTACTTTGGGTCTCATACCCAATGCTGCTAGATAACTGGTCCAGCATCTTTTCCCTAAACCATAGAGACAGTGTTTGAGATTCTACTTATTTCAGGGCTGTTGTCAGTTGTGATGGTCAGGCTAAGGCCACGGCCTCCTGTAAACTTTCAGCACTCCCACCATTTAAATAATCCTGAAGGTTGATCCATGAAGTTATCTGTGTAGCTCTGCAGGGTGCCAGACCCATAGTTTACCCCCTAGGCACCATGTGCCAGTTGTGTCCTGTAAACTAAAAGCAGGTTGCATGTATGCTGTATTATGAACAATATGAACCACATTGCATTTTGAAGTTGCAAATAATGCAAACAACCCTTAACAAACCACTCTTGCTAATACTGCAATAGGCATTCTACCTGGTATGACATACTGATAACCAAATTGAGGCTTCTTATGGTGATGGCTGTGAGTGCCAGCTGGGATGAAGTGTAGTGCTCATGTACAATTTTTATACAGTTCACATGGGAGCTCACTAAAATATTTGGCTGCAGTGTACATAGGCCTGTGTGTAAACCAATCATGACAGTAAAAACATGCTGAAGTAAGCTTACTGCCATGCATTTATTACATCTTTTTGAAGATGTGTGGCCTGCTGGATTTTAAGATTGTTGCCTTTGCTTTGTAATGCATGTTGTGCAGACTTGCTGATGCTACTGTGGCCACCTTTTTGTATGCTCTAATATGTTGCAGTGTGTTCCACAGCCACCTCATCATCACTGGAGTGAGTGGCCCTTTCCTGTTCAAGTCAAACAACCATGCTTCCACAGGTCACAAAATTTGGATATGGACTGGAGATGTTACTGTGGTATAAAAACAACTCAATGGCACTAATATTCTGGTGTTTGACAAACTGTTGTGATACTGAATGGGGCAGTCCATTGTTTTCTTAAAATGTTTGTACACATTTGGGGCCACTGGCATGTCATAGCTGATGAGTATGTATCCATGAGTATGTATGCCACTCACTTGCTGTGCTGCTGCTGATGTATTCATTATTGTTTTTAGCCCATTGTGCCTGACTCCTGAAGAAGTCAAGATAAAAAACAATGCCTAGAGATCGCAAGAAGAAAAATCGTAAGTGACAACATTTTTTCTGATCTTTTTTTAGTAACTTCTGGAGAAAAGGCTGCTCATATGTGAACCAACATTCTTATGCAAATAGACAGGAGACCATTGTCTAAGTGGAGACTTGTTTGATCATCTTCAAGGCTATCAAAGACACATTCAGTGCTGCTCAGGTACAAGTGGTTGTGATATTGTGAGGCCAAATTTCAGCGATGTGATTTTATGTGGATTGGTGTGCTGATAATACCTCAGTTTGTGTGTCGCCAAGTAAATCAAACAAAGCATGTATGATGTTTTCAGGTATCTCACTTTGCAAGTTCTTAAAATCTGAAGTTACACGAAGTTACTTCCTCCAACAATATGAGGAACGATATGAGTTCAAAAGAGAACAGATATACACCTTCATGAAAATTCCAAGAGAGGTTGAAAAGCTGATTGGTTATGGGTTCTTCCAGGTAAGTAAACATCATTTAAACTCTTTCCTGGAATCAGCGCTTTTGGGCTATGTGTATATTGTTGTGGCCCGGACAAGTAAGTGGAGGAGGTTGAGAGGGCTGGTGCTCTGTTCCGACCCTCTGAACCGATTCTGTCTTGTCTCACAGCAAATTGGATAGGTTCCCATTCTGGCGCTGGCCGCATTTTGTACCTTGGGCTTGACTGCTGTGCCTGGCTCATGGATATATGAATCATTCTCGGAACCATTGTCGTTGAAAGCGTCTCTGGGGACTTGGGTTGGGGTGACAGCAGTTAGTGTGATACAGTATTGGATGGGTTTCGTGACAGCATGCATGCAACAACTGTCGGGAAATACAGCTATGCATCTAATGGTACATTTGCTGCACACCAGAAACACAAACATTACAAGGTTTGTTGTTGTTCATGGTTGGTATGGCTGTCTCAATTTCGACCTACATTACGTGTCTGATGAATCGATTCAGCGTAACCCAGTGTGGCTGTTTAGTCCGCGGTCTTCCCTGAATCTGCGCTGGATCTGAATCTCGAGGAATGTCCGCTGCGAGGCTTTTAAACTACCTAGCGATGAGTTTTTTTTTTTATTCGGAAAGAAAAGTGTTGACTACGCCCATGGCTCCTGTGTCGTGACTTCTGCAACGCTGCATCGGCTCCGTCAAAGCGGTGGTGTTCTGGTCAGTTATAAGGTATCCTTGAGACCTATCAAGAAGCTCGTTCCGAGTGGCAGACTAGAATGCACTGACTACCGCTCGACACAAGTTGGAAACTCTTTGCTGACAAGATATTCTAATAGGAGGGGGGTGGAGGGAGGGGATTAATTCTCCGGCGTGGCACGAGGAATGGTTTTGCCGGCGCGCGACACATGTGATGTCTTCGATTTACAGGTGGTCGACGCGTTCCTTTTCATTTTCACGTTCTTGCCGCTGCGGTTCGTGCTCGCTGTCTGGGCATTTCTAACGAGGCCGCTGCTGATCGCCGTCGGGTAAGTTTTCTTGTAGTATATAGTGCTAATGTAGTGTTGGTTATGTGATGTTCGTGTGGTACTTACCCGAGCCTTGAATGGGTACCGAAGTGACGTTAGCGCGCCATCCCTTTAAACCCCGGAATGCCGATTATTTTAAGGAATAATCGTTCTGTGGTCAGGTGACGACTGTTGCTTTCCTGAGTTTTCCATCAATTGCTCGCGATGTAGCGATGGCTTGGAGCGATTCATGGATCGGAGTGGTCGATGTCATTCCATAGTGTTTTTTTATGTACACCTTTGCGCCTGTCTTTGACCTCTGGCTTTTGCGTCCGTAGGTTGAGAAGACAGCAGGGAGATGGCCATTGGCTGAAACCGTCCGAGATTATCGACATGATGAAAGGCCTGATTATCATTATCACGTGCTTCTTTTTGTCTTACATCGACACGTCTATGTTGTATCACGTGGTAAGTGATCCTTGGAAATGTTTAGCGCGACGAGGGCACTGTGTTCGTTGACTTTGCGTGATCTGTCTTGCACCTTAAACGTTTGGTCGCATTTTTAACCACCGTTGAAAACGTTTGTGCTTACTGATTCTCATCTGTGTCGTCCATTTCATGCCGCTGGTGTCGTTTGTGAAACATGCCGCATCTGCGAGACCAGAGAACAGTGAAGCTTGCACGGCGATAACGCGAGCCCTCTTCGGACGGCAGGTGAAGAGCCAGTCGATCATCAAGCTGTACATGTTCTACAACATGCTGGAGGTGGGAGACAAGCTGATGTCGTCGTTCGGCCAGGACACGCTGGACGCGCTTCACTGGACGGCCACGGAGCCGCGCAAGAAGAAGCGCCAGCACCTGGGCACGCTGCCGCACTTCTTCCTGGCCACCGTTTACGTCTGTATCCTCACCGTCAGAGCTGGTTGGGCTTTCGTTTACGGGTCCGTCGGACGCTTTAGGCGGAGAGAATGGGTAAGAACAAACGCGTCCTTTATTGTGTGAAATGTGTGCCTCATACCAGGCACGCAGCTCTTTAGGCTATCCGCACTAAGCTCTCTGGGCTCTTTTAGTAGAGAGTGCTAACGCCACCCGTCATGCCTGTCATGTGTTCACCCGGGCGTACCAGTGTTGTTT
The DNA here is from genome assembly GCF_011947565.3 of Pollicipes pollicipes. NCBI lineage: Eukaryota > Metazoa > Arthropoda > Thecostraca > Pollicipedomorpha > Pollicipedidae > Pollicipes > Pollicipes pollicipes. The sequence goes on along the minus strand of NW_023596746.1, from coordinate 22,711,185 downwards.
TTCGCTATCCTCTAGTGAACAATATGGAGCCAGCTGTCATTTAGGATTACGATTGGGGCTGTTATGAGAAGTTCAGACCCCAGTCTCGCCGTGTACATGCCGTGCTCGGCGTCATGTCACGGGTTACCGCAGAGCCTGCAAACGAACCCTCGACAGACGCAGCTGTAAGCTGCACTATAGCTGTATTGTACTGTTGCCATCGACACGTATTCGGAAGCCGGGGGCGGGGGGGGGGGGGACGAAAACCGCTCTCGAAGTCGAGTAGGCTCTTGTTTTATGAATGCTCCTGGTAATAGGTAACGCATAGATCCTGTTGATTGTTGGGATCTGGTTTTACGGTGTTTGTGCTGGACCCCGAAATTCCCTTGACCGAGTCGCAGTCCTGCACGGGATCTTGATTTTGTTTCAAACCACCGTTCTGAACGTAGCGATCAACTCGAGCAACAAGGCCCTGCTGACGGTTATGATGTCCAACAACGTGAGTCATCGTTCCCATGTATGGCATGCCTTATCTAGTGACGCCGTATTTGCAGCGTACAGAGAGCAGTATCATTTGTTCCGAGCGCTGCTTGTATTGCAGAGGTGGAGCTTGTAAAATGATGTGATTAGGTTCAGTTGTTCTAAACCAGCCAATATGCTTGATGCTAGCCCATAAACATGAGGGTTCAAGCCTCTGGAAGATATGGAATGTTCTACCGATCGATTCGGATGTAGTTTCTCACTAGTTCGTATGTGGACTCCAGCGTATCTTAAAATGTCTGCCTTTCTTTCTCAGTTCGTCGAACTGAAAGGTTCGGTGTTCAAGAAGTTCGATCGGAACAATCTCCTCCAGGTGGCCTGCAGCGACATCCGCGAGCGCTTCCACTACTGTGTCCTCCTCCTGCTGGTCACCGTTCAGACCATGAAGGAGTTTGGTTGGAATGAGAGTAAGTTCAGGCACCGAATCGCCTCAAGTGGTCGTGTTTGATCATGATGATCACATTGCCCAACATAAGCGCACTGTTAAATCGAGGAATGCATTTGCTTTATAAGAGCGCGCGCGCGCGCCTGATCTTACCAGCGGCGTTTGGCCGGCGCGAACCCCGACGCCCTCAGCTGACAGGCGTGATGTCCGGGTCGTGTCCGTCCCGTCCGCGTGGTGCCCGGACCGCGTTCCGTCCCGTCTGCGTGATGTTCGTATTGTGTTCCGTCCCGTGTGCGTGGTGCCCGGGCCGCGTTCCGTTCCATCTTCGTAATGCCCGTATTGTGTTCCGTCCCATCTGCGCGATGCCGGTATTGTGTTCCGTCCCGTGTGCGTGATGTCCGGACCGTGTTCCGTCTCGTCTGCGTGATGTCCCGACCGCGTTCCGTCCCGGCTAGGCTGAACATCGGTTGACGTAAGAAGTGTGATGAGTTCACACGAACCTTGTGATCGTGAGATTTCGTACCTGAGTTTTGAAGCGTTAAATTAAGGTATTTAATTACCACGCACAGCCAAAATGCACCGGAAAACTATTTGCTATGCCTAAAATTACATGAGAGCGAAACAAGTTGACCAAGGTTGACTCCGGCCAGGTGGTGTGGTCAGGCAAGTGACAGCGCCGTCGTGTCACGAGGCCGTGTCACTGCCTTTTGAGCTATTTTACTAGACGCCAAGATGTCATTTTGTCTGAAAAGTGATGGCTGTACGATCAGTCATCATCGAGTCTGAGTGCACGCTCTGGTTATGGCAAGCCTCCAGTGCCGTCAGAACTTCAAACGTTTCTCCAGATCGTCACCCTACTTGTATTACCTATCAAGTGAGAGCGTTTGATTACGTTGCGTGAATGTCATCAGTGACAAACACGGAGGAAAGCTGTGCGAAGATTTCGGGGAGTACTAACATGTGTCGGCAGCCAGGCTATTCTCAAGCCGATCGGTCCATCCGCCCGTTTGCATATGAGGTCCGGGATGGTGGGGAAATGCTGTGCAGCTGATTTATGGAAACGGTGTGATCTGACGATGGCTGAGGCCTGAGCCCGACTGGAAACATACCGGCTAACGTGCTGCAAAACGTCCGCGACACCGCGCACGTCCCTAACGTTGACCGAGTGGTTTGACATGTCAAGGGCCCCGTGCTTTTCTATCCCGTCAACGGTGCCGGATTCACCAGTGCGCTGCTCTGAAGTTGATGTTTATCGATGCAGAAACGACGAGATGCCTGTGCAGTTTTCGCGCATCAAAAATGTGTCTATTTAATGTTCGCTTAGCTTTTTACACCCTTAAATTGTCGGAGTGGTGGGTTCCATGTAAGTATGTTCGGTATGTTATGATGCACTTTCGGTTCCATCTAACGTGGATCTGGTCCGTAGTGGGTTGGATCTGTATATGGTTTGTCGGCATTTGCCTAAGATCAAGCACCAAATGGGCGAGACCCTCAGCTCAGCGGGCCCTGGTCGTACCCGTATGCCGGCCCCGAGGTACACTCACGTACGATAACCGCGCCATAAGCCCTATGGAATCTTAAACCTTATCCTTCCTGCAATCAAGATATCTTTATCACGGAAGTGCTCATGCTCAACCATGCTCAGGAATATCTGCCGGTGGACGATTGATAAGTGTTTGTCATCGTGTCCGCCTGTTTGCCGAACTTTTGTGACCGCGCTTGCCTACAGACCAGCTGTGGGTGCTGCTGCCGGACTGCATCCTTGTGCTGGTGGCCGAGCTGTTCGTGGACTGGGTGAAGCATGCCTTCATCACGCGATTCAACGAGATTCCCGTCGAAATTTATCGCGAGTACACGCTCACACTGGCGTACGACCTGATATCCAGCAAACAGAAATACGTACGTACCCGAGGGGAAATACGTGCGTACTTGTGGGACTGGTGACCGCCGACCGCGTTACTGCGATCCTGCAAGATGTTGCGATATTGTGTCACCTTGATTTTCTGTCGGGGTTAGGACTGGAGACATTGTTGGGGACCGGTGTGGAGAGGTTCGATGGCCTGGTTGAAGGCTGTGCTGCTGCATGACTTGATGACAGAAGGCTCTCCCGTTGGCCGTGTGCCCGCGCGGTGAGGTGACTGACCTGGCTCGAGGCCGCACCGTTCGCGGCGACGGACGGAACCGAGACCGAGACATCCCCGCCCAGCTGAAGCTGAAAGGTTGCGTTTTAGTCCATGACGGAACCTGTTACTTGCTGTTCGACTTGACCGAACTTTTATCAAGTGGAGGGGGGAGGGGCGCTATCCGCAGCAGCATTTCTTGCTGCTATTTCTTCCATATCTGATGTCCTGCTTTGAAGTCTTGCAACCGATCGAGTTCCGAGCTTGCTCCTCCGTACACAGCTGGGAGACGGGGTGCATGGGGCACGGCGTGACCCCGTGACCTGACCAACTGCCGTGTGGGGCGTCGCTTGTCCACTGCCCGCACACCCCGGCCCGTCGCCTGGCTCTGACCGGCGCGCGGCACCCCCGGCAGGCGTTCAGCGACCACTCGGACATGGTGAGCCACCGGATGGGCTTCATCTCGCTGCCGCTGGCGGCGCTTACCGCGCGGATCCTGCTGCAGTCGGTGCGGCTGACGGGCACCGGCGCCTGGCTCCTGGTGGCCGCCGCCTACCTCGCCCTCGCCACCTTCCGCGTGCTCAACACCATCGTCATCCTGGGCAAGGCGTGCGACCTGATCGAGGCGGAGTCGGCGCCACCGCCGTCGACCGTGGCCAGCCCCGCCTCCGCCGCCGCCGCCGTCGCCGAGGTGCGCTCCCGCTGCGTGTCGGAGTGCGATCCAGCCGCAGACAGCTCGCTCACGGAGCCATACAACGTGTTCAGAGAGTTCTCGCCGCCGGCCACCGCCGCCACGGGCGAGGAGCCCGACTGCTCGTGCGCGCACGGAGACGGCCGGTGCGAGTCGCCGGCGGCGCCGACGCCAGTCAGCACGGTGGGCACGTGACGTCGCGCGCGCCAGGCCAGCGCCGGCGCGACCGCGGGGCTTTCACGGCGGGGGGCGCGGCGCCGCCTTCTGATGCTTGTACAAGTGAACTGCATTGTGGGGCAATGGGCAATGGGATTTACGGCCGGTTTTGGGTTGCTGCGGCAGTATTTGTTGCAGCGCGTTATGGTCTCGGTGTCCGTTGCCTGATACGGTGGCTGTTGATTGTTATAGGAAGCATATTTCTGTCAATAGTATTGACTTGTGCGCAGCGGAGCGATTGAAAGAGTTCTATGCGCGATTATGATTTGAAAGGAGTTCGAGGATTTATAAATGCAATGGGGTTCCAATGTTCTAGTGCTGCTGAAGAAGGTTGACATGCGATTGGATAAGGTCAATTTGACCCCGGAAGGTTTTTACGGAGTTTGTATAGCTTTAGAAAATTGAATGGTGGATAGTTTGGCGTTAAAAATTTCGATGCACCTTGTAAGGTCGCTGACCTACGGCAGGTCAGTCAGGCCATGGATTCAGCGAGGACAATGACTAGAGAGTGGTTCAGTCTGATGCAACAACGTAGTGTTAGAGGAAACCATAATCTCTCAGACAGTTTCTTAGGCAACACAACAGTCGAATAAATGGTTCCATTGACCTAGGGCCAAGTATAAAGGTCAGACGAAGGTCAAAATCAACCTGTTGTATTACCCTAGAGCTTGCCATAGGAGGTAGTTTCTGGTACTCATTCCCAATTTAATGATAACAGGAACCGAATTACACATCTAAAATGAGCTTTTCAAAGGTCGGAATAGATCATTGACTGAAAATAACCCAGGCAAACATTTTCTTTGTTTGTTCAGGATCACAGTCTGGCATGATATTTTACGCTTATTCAAATGCAAAAATCAAAGCAAACTTGCATGATTTGGGTTACCATGACCTTCGAAAGAACCGCGAGGTCACTGACCTTCAATGAGCACCGGTGACCTTCTGCCTTCAACAGGTATCCAAATTCACGGTGGTCACATGAGAAGGTCTGGGGGCACTTTGGACACCAAACTGGAGGTTGACCTCGTTTGACCTTACTTGACCCGAATGTCATGACCTAGGAACATCGAACTTCGACACAAGTGAGTTCAGGCGCCGGCTAACACACAGTTTGAGTTTGGCGCCTCTTTCTCTTAGTTTCGGAGATCTCAGGGCGTCAAAGTGACCCCCACCCGAGCAATGGGCATTCAACCGGTCACCCAGGTGCGTTAATAGCGTCATTGGTCGAATTAATATCCATCGATTAATAATCCATCGAAATTTGTGGCACATACAAGACCCACCAATACACCACTAAATTGGAGAACATCGATGTCCACCGGAATGGCCGAATACGAACCAAGTCTGAACGTCCAGTCGTGCATGAATATTATCGCGGAAATTGTTTAGTGTCAACTCCAACTGTAATGCCAAACCGGTTTTACGCTGCAAAGGTTCGTATCTGCTGCAACGTTGCACAAATGGTTGTTTGTGTTACTCAAATGTTTGATCAGCCCTCATCTTGGTATGACTATTGCGTCTGCCGTGGACTGCCTGTAAGTGCCGTTCCAGCTTGTATGTGCCTCAAGTACTCAGCATTGCCAACGCGCATGCATACCTTTAACCGCACCGACGATTTATAAAAGGTGTTTGATCGAGTGTCGTGTTCTCTAGCCATAATTATAATCAATTAACCGGTTGAATTCTTCAAACACAAAATGGTAACTTAGACTTTTTAGAATTTAGAATTTCATTCAAAGCGATTACATTGCACTCAAGCGAGTTGGCAAGTGAGCGAGATTGCGAAATTCCAGGATATACTAACGACAAACATCATATTTTTATATCAAATCGGTCACACAACACGGCGCCTTCGTGCGAAGTACCCGAAAAACGCGCATCAGACCCATCAGAAAGCTCACGCCCACTCGATGGTCGTGCAGTCGCAGTGATTGCGGGATGCGGAGACATCCGCTAACATCATCACAAGGTATACCAGATACGATGTGAAGAACGCACGCACTTAAACGCGCCAGTAATTACGCTGTGCTACAGCGCTGCCTTCTCAAACAACGAAATTATGCACTCAGCGGCCACTGATAAACGTAGGTACACACGTTGCGTGAGTGGGCGGGGTGGCCAACGAAACCAAAAGGTCTGTACTCATGATCCATCAAATACATCAGACGGCCAGTAGTCCCGTATTCCTCTACGACCAACTATTCAGGATTTCAAGAACAAGGGCACGACGAAACGACATTCCGGCACGTATCACAGACAGCACATCTGGACAGCACCACCCGCAACTGTGGTGAATCTCACAGAGCACGCGCCGCGCGACACGAGCTGATCGGGCGGCCAGCCGCCGCTCAGCGGGCGCACACGTCGCGAGTCGGCGGCCTGATCGGCACCCGGCCAAGCGTGAACTCGGCCGCCTCGAACTCGAGCCGTTCCGCCTCGCTCAACTCGGCCGGCTCCGAGTAGGCCTGCGGCTCGACCTCGGCCTGGCCGCCGCCGCCGCCGCCGGCCGGGACGCCCTTTCCGAACAGGCCGCCCCCGGCCGGCGGCGCGGCGCCGGCTGCACCGCCGGCCGGCATCGCAGGGGTTTGGGGCTGGGACGCGCCCGAGCCGAACACCGGCGCGGCGGGGGCCGAGCCAAACACGGACGGCCCGCCGCCCGTGGCGGACTGAGCGGCGGCCCCGAGCGTGGAAGGCGCGGCTTGTCCACCGAAAACGGACGAGGCGGGCTGTGGCTGTCCACCGAACACGGAGGTGGCCGGAGGCTGTCCACCGAACACCGAAGAGGTGGCCTGAGGCTGTCCACCGAACACGGACGAGGTGGCCGGAGGCTGTCCACCGAACACGGACGAGGTGGCCTGAGGCTGTCCACCGAACACGGACGAGGCGGGCTGAGCCTGTCCACCGAACACGGAGGAGGTGGCCTGGGGCTGTCCACCGAACACGGAGGAGGTGGCCTGAGGCTGCCCACCGAACACAGAAGGCGACGCGGCCGGTTGTGCGCCGAACACAGATGGTGCAGCCTGCGGTTGAGCGCCGAACACGGAGGATGTAGCCTGAGGTTGGGCGCCGAACACCGAAGGCGCACCCTGAGACTGTGCACCGAACACAGAAGACGACGCCTGCGGCTGTCCACCGAACACAGAGGAGGCGGCCTGCGGCTGGGCGCCAAACACCGACGACGTGGCCTGCGGCTGACCTCCGAACGGGGAGGTGGGCTGAGCCTGTCCGCCGAACAAGCCGGCCGAAGCCTGCTGCCCGCCGCCGCCGAAGACGGACTGGCCGGCCGGGGCGCCGCCAAACTTCCCGAACAGGTCAGAGCCGGTGGAGGCGCCGCCGCCGAACACTGCGCCCGACGCGGAGCCGCCGCCGAACAAGGACGCCTGGCCGGAGCCGCCGCCGAATACAGACGGCTTGGAGGAGGACGCGGCGAACATGGTGCCAGCAGTGCCGCCGCCGCCGCCCGGGCCCGCCGCGGATGCGTTGAACATCTGCTGCTGGAAAACGAAGGAACAGGTCATGCGCAGGCGCCGTACCGAAATACAGCTGGTATGACATGGACCGGAAGTAAAATCCTGTAAGGGTTAACGAATGGCGTTTTTGCTTATATCACACAATTGTCTTTGATATACAACAACGCGTGACACTCAAATACATACCTAACGGATAGCGCACGACGTCGGTGGGAAGCAGATAAAGTCTAGTCAAGACCGGGTTTGAGTTCAACATAACAGTCCTCCCTGTATATTTAGTGCAATCAAACCACCAAGGTCTAAAGGTTTAGCACTGAACTTAAGTTTTGTCACGGTTACTTTGTCCTCGGATTTGTACTAAAATGGCCAAACTGGAAATTTTACGCACAAATGTTTATCAAATGACGTTGAAAGTGCACGCAGTTTATATATCAACAACCAACACAGCTTCCACCCAGTCAAAACCACGGCTACTTGGTGTTGGAAAACGAGGATCAGCACAAGCCTTGTTGAATTGGTCATGACCGCTTGTGCGTAAAATAAAAGTACCTTTTCTACCTTCAGCCTTCGGCAGCACATGTCGACAAGTGAAGAGTAAGGACGCCCCCACATACCGGGCCTTCATGTTGGTACAAATAGGTGTTCAGTGTTGCCGTGGCATCTTGTGCGCAAAAATACCGCCCATTCCTGTTTGGTGAAGCATCTTTGCGTCACCATGTCCTCGTCCGGCCGCCATGTTCGCCAGCGAAAGCCCGCGCCTGGCTTCTATTCTATTGTGAATCAGCATTTTCACTCACCAGGTAACTGCGGATTTCGGGAGACGGATTCTTCAGCGTCTCTCGCTTCTGTCGATAGTCAGCTATCTGAGTGTTGAAGTACTGCAGCTGCAATTGATAAGAGCCAGTGTCACTGACCACGTTACCACTTCGGCGAACAACTCACGCGGCGGTGGCGGCTAATGCGTTACGAGCATGGCTAAAACGTAAATATATCATCAAGGTATCGTCGAAATAAGCCAAATTGGCAACCACACAACCCGAAGTTCAGATCATCAATATCTCATCGAAATGAACCGGAATGCCAAATAAACAACCTCATGTCCAAAGATGTACGAACGTCGGTGAAGCTGGCACCAAACCCTATTTATTGGTTGGTTATTTGGGTCTCAGGGCGCATGAAACGCACGGTCACACAGCGTCCATAACAACCCCATTTCAAAGCCAATTCGAAATGAGGAACTGGCGCCCCAAGCTTGTCGCAAACATTAACACAAACTTGCAACATGTTCAACCTCCATGACATAGACAGGGGAACTAACCCAGCCCCTGCTCCAAGGTCCGCGCTCTGAACGAGCAACTACAACGGGCGAGCAGAAATACGTGCAGCTTTACCATTTCATCGATCCACAACTGGCATTGCCCCTGATTCAGTACTAATTTACCATTGGGATTTGGCATTCCTTCTATGGCTACATGAGGAACCACAGGGCACAATCGCGTTCTCTCTTCAAACTCTCACACTCCCACTCGTCCATAATAGCAAACTTCATATCACACAGGCATAGTCTCTCGGACCAGCAACTGTACATCTGCGCAGACATCTTGCACCGAATCAGCACCGCTAAGTTTTTACGGCGCGCGAGCCGTTCTCCTGGCCGTAGCCGGACGCTGCATCGCCGGTCCAGGCCGAGGGCAGCGCGGCAGCTGGCCGCGGGCCGTCCTTGATACTCACGTAAACGTCCGGTGTGTTGGCCACTTTGCTTTTGTACGCCTCGGCGCGCACCTCCTCGGGCGAGAGGTCCAGGAGACCTGAATGAGACATCACAAGTGACAGATGTATGGCATGCTAACCAAATGCTCCAGCCATAATGCCACACTTTGGGTCTACATTCATCTTGTAATGGTTTGCTTGTGCTTGTGAAAGGTTTGGATCACACCATCCACATGCATACAGTCTGCCTGTGTGGTGACATGGCCAGAAATGTTAATAAAAAACAAACAGAAAACTTGGAAACACAAGGGTGACAGCAGTAGTGAAAAAGAACATTTTGTCTGATAATTGTTTTTAACAGTTCCTTAATGGTTCTCTGAGATTAGTAGCTGGACTGCTTTAAGTCAAACCACTTCTTTCAGTCACTACCTGGAATGCAGGGCTGGCCCTTCAGGGGTGAGAAGCAGGAGAGTGGCCACTGCTTTGAGCCCTCCCATACTTTCATCTCAGTTGCTATCCCATTCCTGAAAACAGAGTATGGTGTGCAAAGTTCTCACAGTTTGGATAATATTACAACAACAAACACATGACAAATACTTGAGCTGGTACACATCATATTCCTACTTCATGTACCTGGCCTGAAACATTTGGTTAAAATACCAATATGCAATGCAAACACATTTTCACACACTCAACATCTCTTGCCTTCCTACATCAGAGCATACAACTGATTCATGTTCAATTGCTGTCACTTCAGAACAGAACTTACAGAAGCTCAACAAAGGTAGTGGGTGTGACAGCCACACCTGCTGGCTGGGAACTGGTCTGCTGGCCTCTGAATGCCCCTGAAACATGGTGTGTTCACTTTTCACTTAATGTTCAGTTCTGCAGACCTGTGTAATGGTGTGTTACCACATGGAAATGAACATGGCATGCCTTATTTGATGCAATCAGACAAGATACCTATGACTCAAATGCTGTTATCAGTGACTGGGCTGAGAAACATTCTGCCAAACATTGCCTGGCATGGCAGCAAAATAACAGCAGTGATTTCAGCACACTTATGTTGTAAATCCAAGCAATGAGAGATGATCACACAGTTTGTACCAAATTCAAGGCAGTTCAATCATTAAGAACAATTCTCTTGATTCTTTAAAGCAAACATCCAAGGACAATAAACTATTCCCCAAAGAAGAAAGTACAACTTGGCCTAGCTGAAGCTTGGTATACATGGGCATAAGATTCAGTACACAGCTGCTGAACAGGCATCCAGCACAGTGGATACATATTAGCAAACTAAATCATTGATACATTTCCTGTAATCATTACCAACATTATTCACCTTGTAGAGTCAAGAACACATTGAAGATCACTCACAGCTATTTTTACAGTGATATACGCGTGCATGAAATGATCTGCGCAAAAGAATCTCACCTTGGGCTGGTCCTTTAAATGGATGATCAAATCGGCATTTATCTCCATAACGACAATAACCTTGGGTGAAATATTTACACACCACCATATCTGAGGGCCTGAAGAAAACTGAGAACAGGTCACTGATTCAACTAATTGCAAATTCGTGAGTCACCGCCTGCTCCTTCGGCCCTCGCCAACACTAGAAACAAGCAGTCAGAATTCACCTCGCTAAATACGAGATACGCGTATAGCTTGCCTCCGGCGTCGAGGTACAAGTGCACATAGCGTTAGCGGCCTAATTCGCATTTGTCACAGCTGCGGCACAATGAACTATTATTGTGATAAAGTCTCCGCAAGCAATTACAGTTTTGAGAGCAAACCGTGAAAATTATTTTCTCGGCAAATTATAGGCAACTTCCAGGACAGCATCCCCATTTGATGCACACAAAGGAACACAATTTACGAAAATGCTATTCATTACTCAGAAGGGCATCAAGATGCGTTATCACAGCTCAGTTATGTATTGGTTACAGCGCCTGCCGTCCGATCTGCCCACCCGCGGCGAGGGGTTCGAGTCACTTTAAATGCTCGCTATTTGCTATTGATAGGTATGGCTTGCGGTCGTAATCAGCGGTCACGCTAAAGGTTAGGCGACGTTGAGAGGTGACTACCAAATTCTGCCGTTGACCTGGAATGGCACGGTCTGATGGAAGGTGTCAGGCCCATGGGCATCGATTTCCCAAAATGATTGGGGGGGGGGGGGGTCAGGTCTTGGAAGTCGCTGTAAAGGCGACCGGTGCGAAATACTAATCGGATTTCAGGGGCGAATCCAGAGTAGGGAGGGGGCGGGGTCATGTCCCCTTGGGCCCCATAGCCGGTCGACATAATCATACCCATTCATTTTTCATCATTGAGGGTTCCCGATAGAATATTAAAATTCGGCGTGATGCGCGCCCACCGAGCTTCGGGCCTTAAGACTCATCCTGGCCGAGGTTCTTTTAGTTACGTCGGGTGAAACCCACTCCCATCCTGGTTACGCTATGTTGAGTATATAGAACCGTCCCAAGAAAATGTTGCCGATTAAATCCCTGGTGGAACGCTGCATGCAAGGAATAACGGGCACATTCCTTGTCATGAACGAAAGTCAATAGCATCCGGCCGCAAGGCTTGATTTGTGTTCAAAGGTTTTAGCATGACTTGCAAAACACGCAAGAGCAATTTTACTGTCAAAAGCCTCGCCCTCCTTTGACACCGCACGCCTCCGTTATGAGGCGTCACGTCCTGCACACCCCTTCTGTGCGTATCGGATTTTCTGGACATGTGCAACGCAATTTTCTGACGGCCCCACATTTTCACCGGCAAGCAGCAATTTGTCACGGGAGGGGGACGTGCTCTGATGTTCGCCTTGAATACGTCCCCGTCCAAATGCATCACCATGTCATTAAAACACCTATCGCAAGTGATGGGTACTGCTATCACCATCCCCTCGCGTGAAATCGTGATTGCATGGCGCTAAACTTGTGCAGTTGTCACGGTAAGTTACAATGTCACGCGCCGTGCGTCGGAGCAGCCGAAGTGCCTGTGTGTCTGTACTGTAACGGACGGGGCAGCAAGCGAATAACAATGTGATGGAATGATCGCTGCTGGCAGCTGTCACGCACGGTGGACACGGCCTAGCAAAAAAACAAACAAAAAACACCGCATTCTGAACCGATTGGACGCGTGGGTGCTACCCACTATTTCTAGGCATGTGTGACCCCGAACTGACTTTCCAGTCGCCAAACGCCTGCTCCAGTGAGTTGAGCGGACGTAACGGGCGCAAATGCCACAAAACGCGAATGCGGCAAGCTTGGAGGTTGAGATGCGTGCTCGGTGTGGGATATCCGACTGCATGCGTTATGACCACAACTGTTCTAACAGGGGAGATGGCTGCGTCACTGATGCACGCCAGGCGAACAGCACAGAACGCTGCATCCCAACACCCCGCGCTGAAAGCGGGGATATATAGTGTCAGTCTGATCAACAGACGGGCTATGTACACGTGGCATGCTGATAAGGGCTTCACTTTTGATAAGCGTATTTGACGATTTGATGAGTGACATTTGATGGGCAAGATTTCAGCCACATCCCAGTGAGACTCCTCAGCCCGAATGCGCAACAAAACACGCTCCGAAGTTCCATAAAAATGTAATCGCCTACTCAGAAAATACAGCGCCATGATTTAGCACGAGGAGCCCGGTCTCATTGCTGCGACATGCAAAGTAAAAAGCCGCGAGAATGAGCACAATCAGCCCGCAATGGCAACAACACGTGACGCGGCCCCAACAGAATTCCACCTATTGCGGGCATAGTGAACACAGGCACACGCGCGCGCGCCTCGAACGATTCGCGGCTCTCGCAACAGAACGGAACAGGAATCACGCAAACAAGATCACCACACGTTACGCGGGGCGCGAGCCGATCTGGGCGCGGGAACGTTCCATATCACATCAGCAGACTTCACACGGTGGTCTATGATTTAAAAGCATGGGCACTTGGCGGCGGGCGGCGGCGCAGCGCCGCTCGACCGGGCGGCGGACTGGGCCCGCGCCCGCGACGGTCGCATGAGACTGCAAACGCGGGCGCGCCGCCTCGCAATCAGGTCTCGCAAGCGGTGAACGACTGATCCCACTCTACATCGCCTCATATATTATATAGTATAACGCTATGGATTTACTCGCTCGCGCCCCCCTCTAGGCTACAGACGGGGATTTGACGGCGCGCCGGCGGTTTGGCAACTGGGAACGAACAGGGACGGCCGGTGCCGACGCGGGACGCGGTCGCGCCGCTACACGGTGAAGTTCATGTCCTTGACGAGCTTGTCCAGCCGGTCGAGCTGCACCTGCATGACCAGCCGCGACTTCTTCTCGGCGTCCAGCTCGTCCAGCACCGTTCGCATCCGCTTGGTGTAGTCGGCTCGCAGGGCGGTCAGCGCCTCCGAGAACTGGCGCGCCTGGCGACCCCGACGCCGACCGTCACAACTCGGGCCGGCCCGCGCGGCGAGACGCAAACGGACGAGGCCACTCACGCACGTGCGGGGAGACGGAACGCGAGCGTAAGGAGTCGCACACTGCACACCTGAACTCGAAGGTCAGCATTCATATATGGACTGCTGTGACGCAGGATTGCCAGACACATGCATGCAAAGTATGAACTTGAGCGCCTCGAGTCGCAAACAGACTGCTGCTTGCCGGCCTCGCAATCCACACACGGAATGTTCGAGCTCGAGCTCACGAGTCACATACAGGGATCGACAAGAGGACAAGGATCGACAAGAGGACAAGGATCGACAAGAGGACAAGGATTGTCAGGCCCAGCTCCCTTGGAGTCACATAAGAACAATCAAACCTTTGTTCACCGCAATCAGACAAACGGGGACCGCGCAGCGAGATAACAACTGCGGACACCGGCGGCGCCCACCGACGGCGTCCGGCCCAGCGCCTCACCTGTTCGTTCAGCTGCTTCTGGAGCCGGCTGCACTCCTCATGCAGCTCTCGCGTGTCGGTCGGCCGGCCGGGCGGAGCGGCGACGGCCGCCGCCACCGCCGCCACTGACGCCGGCAGCGCGGGTCGGGCCGGAGCGGCGGCCGGCGCTGCCGCTTCCACCGCCTTGGCGACGGGCACGCGGGCCGTCGGCTTCCGAGCCTTCACTGCAGGGACAGAGACGCGTCAGCGGACCGCCATGCAGCACGGAGCAGCGGCAACACGCAACACAACCTCCAAACCAACTGCCCCAAATGCAACCCCATTCAAGGGCGGTCAGGAAGCGGCCGCAGTACGAGCTTCAGGCCCACTCCACGCCGCCGGGAGCCGGAGCGCCGCGCTCACCCTCTGACGGCGGCTCGGGCCTGGCTGGCCGGCCGGGGGCGGCGGCCGGGGCGGCGGCAGCGTCAGCGGCGTCCGGCGCCGGCCGCGACTCGCCGGCCGCCTTCTCCTCGTCTGCAACAGAGCGCCGCGTCCGGTCAGCCGCCTCCGGCATCGCACGGTGCAGGGGCTCGCCCCGGCCGTGCTGCCGGCGGCCTCCGCGCTCGGACGCCGTCGCGCCGCCCGTTCCGGAGCGTCCGTCGGGCGCCTCGCAAGCCTCGCCGACATGCGGCGGCCGTCCGCGGCCGGCGGCGCCGACCCGCGACTCCCGCCGCGGCGCGCACACCACCACCCAGGCCCCAATCGCAGCCACCTACCCCGGTCGCTGGCGCTCGTGAGTCCGCCCGGAGTCGCACCTTTGGGTCGCGGCGCCGGCTGCTTTTTGCTGTGGGCGCGCTGCAGCTCACGCATCCAGGGCGGCGGCGCGGCGGAGGCGGGACCGGCCGCCGCCGCCGGCTCCGTCGTCTGCTGCTCCATCTTATCGTCATCGGTCTCCACTAGCGGCGCAGAAACACGGGCTCTACAAGCGGCCACCACAGGCACGGCGCCGCCGCTCGGGCCAGGCCGGCGGTCGCGCAAGAGGCCACCGCCTGGCGGCGTGCGTAGGGAGACAGGCAACGAATGGGGGCAACGGCCAAACTCGAGCATAAGTGAGCAGGCAGCCAGTGAGCAAGCAGCTACGCGGGTCGGCGGCTTGTGCTCCAGCCGGAATGTGCATACATCTACAGCACGATACATGCATCCTGAGCTACATATTCAATAAAGCACCGCATGCCGCGTTGACAGAAGTACAAGCAGCTGAGAGCTATCCACCTTCGACAACACCACACAATGCAGCAGCAGCGTTACAGCGCGCGGAGCCGACCAGCGGCAGTCAGTCGGGAGCCGGTACGAGTGGGAACGCCCGCCCGGTTTAGCAATCATCCTTTCCGGCAAGATCACCCGGAAGCTCAATCTTATGAGCTTTACTGGTTGTCCCAGAACGAGAACGTAATAACCGCATACGTGACGTGCGTCGCATGCGCCGGTTTCAGACACTAAAAAATCAAGTGGCAGTACTGGACACCCTGTGACTCACATTAGCAGCTTGGCTTGATTATTGCACAAGTCACGCAACTGGTGCCGTTTACAACTAATTTCAAACTGCGATGCTGCTTTGATGATCCCGTGTTGGGGAGATGGAAGCTCTCCCAAGTTCGTGGATGGGGGCAATATACATTTTTTTTTGTCATTTCTTTCTAAACAACGTACATAGTGTCAATGCTAAGCTTCCAGCAAATTGGGGGGGGGGGAGGGGGTTAAGCCTCCCATCTTCCCGCCCCTAAGTTGTGTCAAACGCCACACAAAACCCGGACTCAAACAGCGATTATCGCAGTGTACTACGTTCCGTGCCGTGACGATCTCTCTAACGACCGATAGAGACAGGGAGAGAACATGACAGATGACATCAGTTGTGGCATTACGCTGCCTTCGGTGCCTGCTGCCGTCTGAGTCGCATGACCCTGGACTCCAGTGCGGTATTCGTGTCAGCATGCACATACGTGCGCCACACATAATATCCGCGGACCGCCCTCGGCGGACGGGCGCGAGAGGCCGGACCCACCTAGCCGCGAGATGCGCTTGTTCTGGGCGCGCTGCAGCTCCTTCATCCAGGGCGGCGCGGCCGGCGCCGTGGGCGAAGCGACCGGCGCGCCGTCGCGCTCGGCCGAGCCGTTCACCAGCTCCGGCTCCTGGCGGCGAGGCGCGAGAGCCGGGTCAGCGGCCGCGCTCACCGCGCCCACTCCGCCGCAGCGGACGCGGCGTTTGCGACCGCGCGACACGGGAGGGGCGGCGCTCACGCCCACGGAGCGACGCGGGAGTAGCGGCGCTCTCACCCACGGAGCGACACGGGAGGAGCGGCGCTCTCACCCGCGGAGCCACACGGGAGGAGCGGAGCTCACACTCACAGACCGTGCGGGACAAACGTACACTCATGAGGCTGTTCTGACACCGATCTCAGCGGGCGGGGAAGAGGAGACGCCGGCCTCACCCACCATCCGCGCCATCGGTCACCGGCTGTGGGCGGGGCGGGCCGGCGGCCCGCCCCGCCCTGCGGCGGCCGGCTGGGCGGGCGGCAGCCGCGTACCGACACACGGGCATGCGGCGGGCGGCGGCCGCGTACCGACACACGGGCATGCGGGCGCCCGGACAGACAGCCTCGGCCCCCACCCGCCCGGGACCGATGGCGGCACCCGAACAAGCCGACCATGTACCTCTGACACAGGCGTCTCCACGGGCGTCGAGGGAGACGGCGAGTTCTGTGGCGACATCTGTGGAGGGCACAGGCACACTAAGCTGCGAGCGATCGAGTCGGAACGCTGCCCCGCGCGGCGGGACAACACGCAGTGCAATCTACAAAAGCGACTTTCGGCAGAATTGCTATGTGCTGCTAGGCTACAGAGCTGAGAGTGAGCGATACGAGGTGTAGGCTGAGACTGGTCGCCAACAAGCGAGTCGGGCACGCAACCATCAATCGGTGCAGCTAGCAAAACACGCCGTGCAGCGTCGGGCAGAGCCATGTGCTGGTGCACAGCCATCGACATTCACAATCTACCACACCTAGTGTGCAGGGGTGCCCAAACTTTGTGAGCTTGTCTCCGACCCATCGTGCTGAGCCGGGTCACTGTCCGCCGCGTCCGCGGGTCTCCGGGGGCAGGTGCGGTGCTCGCGCCGGCCAACTCACGCTCTCCCGGACGAAGATGCTGGAGGGGGGCCGGCGGCCGGGCGCGCGCGCGCGGTCGGCCGTGATGTGCGTCAGTCGATCAGCGCCCCGCTCCACGGCGTCGAACTCCTCTGCGGGTCGGGCGCCGGCCGTCAGCGCGAGGCCGCACAGACGGCCGACAGCGAGGCCGAGGCGCTCGTCACGCGCGGCGCGGACACCCCGCCGCCGCCAGCGACGCTCACGGGCAGCTGGCCCGGCTCAGTGACAACTCTCGAGAAAATCGATCATCGCTTTCGCGCCAGGCGTACGCTATAAAAAGGAACGCATGCGAAGGCGTTGGCCTATCATTACGATAAGACGCCGGCTACGACCAGCGGCGTCCTCATCAAGTGCCGCGCCACACCCGCCTCACCTAGACTCGTGTCCCCGTCGGGCTTCCCCGCCTTCTTGGCGCCGTCGGTGACGCTGGTCGGCGCGGCGGCCGGCGGCGCCGCCACCTCTGTTTGGACATGCGTGTTAGTGGGCTCAGAATGGGGCGTGTTAGTGGGCGGCGGGACGGCCGGTTTTGGAGCGGGCGGCGGCGGGGAGCTGGGCTTAGCCGACTGCTTGAACGCCGTGGCCGGCGGTGTCGACTCGCGGGAAGCGTGGTTGGGGGAGGTCGGCTTGGGCGGGGGCGTCTTCGGGAGGGCGGGGGGTGGCGCCGACGCGCCGGGGTCGGGTTTCGCGCTGGCCGGGGGCGGGGAGGGGGCTGCGGATGGCTGCGGCGGCGCCGTGGACGGCAGGGGAGGGGGCGACATGGCTGGCACGCGACCCGCCTCTCCGGGAGACTCTGAAACGTCGGCACGCATCAGCCGGCACAGATACACGGCGCGACGAACTCACACCGCGACACCAGGAAACATCCGCGCTGTGGAGGACCGCCCGCCTCACCACCTGCCCCGTGCATAATGCATACCGCACCGAGCGCAGCTGGATCCACCGGCTTCGTGACTCATGACTAGTGATTCTCCCTGCCGGCCACTACTGACCGGTGGCGGGCCGACCGGCGGCCGACGGCTGAGGTAGCGACGGCGCCCGCTTAGGCCCGGCCGGCTCGGCGCTGCCCGGCCTGTCCGTGGCCTGTGGCGCCTCCGGCTTGGTGAGCGGCTTGGACGGCGGCTTGTCGGGCCGGGCCGGCTTCTGCGGGCGACAGAGGGGACGCGTGACTGGCGCGTGCGACACGTCCGCACGCGCGCGCACAGCAGCCGGCGCAGGCCCGGTCAAGGTGAGCCGATCGGCGTCAGAACACGGTCCATCGATCACTGCAGCCGCAGCCTCAGCGTCGCAGCTCAGTCACAAAGGGTTCACAGCGAACTGGACACACTGGACGCAGTAGACTGGGAGTACTGCAGCGGCGGTCATTAAAACCAGCGCAATGGGTGATTTAGATACCATCATCTTAACAGTACTTCGAACCGTAACTGGCTTTGCAGTCCCAAACCTCACACCTTACTCCCACTCGTTGTCAGAGCAAACTCCTACCCAAGAGCGGATAAAACATTACCACCGTTGACAACGTTAACTACTACCACTGAACCACCGCTAAGTCGTTCGCACTATTCGCAGCTGAGCATGCTTTGGAGCCGTTAACAGCCGATTTCATGAGAAGGCGACGTCATTCCCCTCCCCTCCCCCCCCCCCCCCCCCCTCCACAGCCGCGCCGACTGGGTCCGGAGCCGGATGCGACCCGGCGCCGCGCCTCTAGCGTCCCCGCCCCCCGCCCACCCAGCTAGCCCAGGACGGCGCGGGGGTGCGTGCGGCGGCCCGGGTGGCCCGCTGACTCACTGACTCTGAGTCAGCTCATGCACCGCGTGTCTCCGGCCGGCATCGACTCGGGGCGAACCCACTCCGTGGTTGGCACGCTGTAGGAAGCCTATTGTTTTTTAGCGCGCGGCGTTCCAGGCAAATACCAGCTGGCGGCAAATACCCGCCATAGGTCGCTGCGCTGATACGAGCTCGCACGGCGGATGTGCTGGGACACAAATCAGCCGCCGTTGGCACAGACGGCGTACAATCAACAGTGAACGCCGGAAGGTCAACTGGGCGTGTTGGGGGCGACCACAGGCTTGGACGAGTCTGAAGCCTTGACTGCAGCGGCTGAAAACACAATGACAGTGACAAAATGGCTTGTCCAAACAGCACTGAGTTGTGTCAGAATTTTACCACGTTGCTCACTGCGCGGTGCTTTTAGACTGAAGCGGCTTAGTCCCTCAAACCCCCGGCGGCCGCCCGAGAGCCCACCTCCGCCGTCGAGATGACCTCCACGAAGTTGTCGGGGAAGACGCCGACCTTCCCGGCCAGCTCGCCGCGCCACCAGCCCTTGTCCTCGCTCTCCTTGGACACGATGGTGACGACGTCGCCCTCCTTCAGCGTCAGCTCGTCCTCATTCTGGCGCTGGTAGGCGAACAGCGCGCGGCACAGCTCCTTCACTGGGACACACGGCGGGCGGCACGGTCACGCGGCGCTCGACGCTCTCCCACCGCTGGGAGCTCAGCACGGAGAACGGTCCCACACGGCGTCGGACACCGCTCCTTCACTGAGCCACAAAACACGGGAGCGGGAACATCGAACCCAGATCGTCCCTCTAGTGACGATGGAACAAGGTCACACAGCTCCAGCCATCGTTACAGACACTCACTGGCCAGCTCACGATGCGGTCAAATTAATCCGCGACACACCTCACCCCAGTCAAACCCTCACTGCGCGCGACCAACGCGTCCGCTCCACGCGTTCGTCAGTATGTTTGCGTAAGCCGGCACGACACCGCGTGAAAAACACTGTTTATTTACGGCAGTTGTACTAGGACTTCAGTCGCCACCGAGACCACTCATCGCCTTCTCCTCGGAGACAAGGTCAGCGTCACCGTCCAGCTACGGGCGCGCCAGTTCCCCGCGGTGTATGCCGTGATGTCAAGCGTGGGGGCGGTGGGGTGCAGGGCGGGGGGGGGGGGGGGGCGAGCGACCGGAAACAGCTGGCGGCGAGCGGCGGATGCCAGGATGTGGCCGCCAGACGACTCACAGCACAGGAGTGATCTGTACAGGGCGGAAGCAGAGCACGGCGTCTCGTCGCTGGCCCACCGTTGGGCTCTCACGACCCGGGCGCAGGCTCTGCCTGACCAGTGGCCTTGGGACGGGCTTCCTGACCAGCGATCCAGGGACGGGCTCTGCCTGATCAGTAACCCAGAGACGGGCTCCCAAATCAGCGACCCGAGGACGGGCTCCCCGACCAGTGACCCATGGACGGACTCCCAAATCAGCGACCCGGGGACGGGCTCTGCGTGACCAGTGACCCGGGAACGGGCTCCCTGATCAGCGACCCAGGGACGGAGTCCCTGACCAGTGACCCAGGGACGGGCTCCTGACGTGGCGCCACCGAGCGTCCCCGCCCCGGCGGCTGCCCTGACCTGGTTTGGGCGGCAGCTGCGGGGCCGGGGTGTCGGTGGCCGCTGCCGCGGCCGGATCGGGCGGCCGGGGCAGCTGCGGTCGCGTCCTCCCCTCTCGCAGGATGTCGCCCAAGCCGCCGCTGTTCTTCAACGGTTTCGGCTTGATCTCCTGCACGGGTTCCGTGTCGGCAGCCGGCGCCAGCTCCTCCACGAAGTTCGACGGGAACACTCCCACCTGGCGGTCGAACGCGGCGTCAGAGGTCACCCTCCGCACAGTGACGTCACCTGCGACGCGCACCGCACGGCGAGTGCGACAACGCGAGGCCTCAATCAATCACAGGCAGCCGAAGCGGCCGCCGCGGGCCGCTGCAACGCTTCCAAGGTACCGCCGCTACCTTGTCAGCGCGGGAAAGACCGCAACAGGCGCTGCGATACGTCGCCAGCGTTGCATGGTTCGGGCCACAGCACGCACGCCGCGGCCGGGCGCGAGCCCGGAGCGGCGGCGCGACAGCGTGTCCAGCGCGGCCGACCCAAGGTCACTGGCAGCGCCGCCGGCCGCCCGCGCCGGGCCGACCCCCGCGGCCGGCAGGCAGACGGGGTCGGCCCGATCCGGCCTCTGCAGTCGCTGAGATCCACGGCGGCGCGGAAAGAATCCCACACCGGTGCCGGACGGCAGACCACGTGACCCGTCACCAGTGCTCCGCGCCGGACCACATGATCCGATGACTGCAGCGCTGCGCGTGGGGGCACGTGACTCGCGACGCGCGCTGAGCGCCAACCACGTGACCTGGCGGCCAGCGCTGTGGGGTGGAGCACGTGACCAGCCGCTCCTGTGCGCCGGCCGGCCCGTTGAGTCACTGGCCAGCCGAGCCAGGCCTGCCTCCAGTCAATCCATACCGCGGCGGCCCGACCGGCTACGAGAGGGAGGGGCTCTGGAGGCTCTGTCGCCGGCGGCACCGGCAGCGCGGCGCCTACAAGACCGCCCACGCCCCGCATCGCCAGCACCCCGCCACCCGCCGCGGTGTGGAGACTGCCCACTGCCCGGCAGCGGCAGCAAGCCATTGCCCCACGGTGGTGACTACTGGGGCCAGGTGTCACCAATTTGGCTAGAGATTAAATGAGATTTAATCTGAGATTTCCCCAAATGAGATTTTGTCCTTTCCAATTTGGCTAGCAGCATACAAGTTCTGTTTAATCATGCAAAACATACTTCCGTGCCACGCTGTCTCCCCGCTCAGCTTTCAGTTTGGTCGCCTCCCCCTCTAGACCAGCCCCGACCGTCCCCAGTCACCGAGGCGTGATTACACCCACGACTGCGCCGCCAGACCTGGGCGGTCCTGCGCTGCCGGCGCCACCTCAGAGTGCTTCACAGCATCCGCAACGCCCCGACCCACCGCTCGCCGCCTGCTGAGGAGGGGGGGGGGGGGGGGCGACGGCGCCGCGCCGCACGAGCCCGGCCCACGCCGGACGGTCCGGGCTGCGCAACGGCCGGCCGGCCGCCCGCGTCACCGCTCAGTCATGCGGAAAACACGACGCTCTCAACACCGGGCAACGGCCTTGGACAAGTTTCCCGACAGCCAGGTATATTAGGTTTCGTTGCGGTGTGCTTGTCCCCGTGGTGTGTCTGAGGACGACTGCTGGGCACCGGTCGCGGTGTGCATGCTGCTCTGGTCACGCATCTCTGGCGAGTCTGGCGTGGCCTGGCGTGGCCGCGAGGCTGATTTGGGACAAACACGCGACTAAAGTAAACAATGCGGTACGTGTGTCCGCGATTTTCTCGCTTCACACTTGCTCGCTATGACTCCTTGCTCTCTGACTGTTATCTTGTTTCGCCCTCCATCGGACTCTGAGACTCAGCGAAAAGCCTATAGTTTTACGGGATCTCAGCGAGGCATCAGGAACCAAGGATTAAATCATTGTTCGGACTACCGTTCTCGCTTAGTGTGTCAGTGTGTCAGTTTGGGCCAGTACACTCTGCGGCCGTTGTCAGGCAATGAGGAGTCCTTACGGTTAGATCAGTTGACAGAACACTGGACTTACAATCAAGAAGCCGCGGGGTTCGAATCCCAGCAATTCCTGGGATCAGAACAGGAATTCTCGAAAGAGAGCATGACCGTTGTGACGCAAAGCTGGTCCATGGCCAAGCATCATTCGCTGCCAACCAGCATCACATCAAGACCCCGTAACACGTCAAGACGACTGGAGGATTTCCTCAACGAAACGTTGCGTAACTAGTACATCAGACGAGGACGATAGTTCAGACAAAACACCTATGTTTCGGCTTAGGACGTGTTATTCCAATATCTGGAATGTAAACATTGGTTGTTTTCACTGGCGCGGTATGAAAATTGCGCAACAAACCAGCCCGGCATGCTGCATCTGGCTACCGTTAGGGTTGCAAAACCCAAACAGAGCACCAGAACCACGGCTGCAAGGTCAGTGTGGTCCCGGGGAACCAAACGAAGCGTTCATTTTGTTTTTGACCGTAAGACTACGCGAACACTGGCCTGGTAAACAGCCATTAGCCCTGCCGTTGTCTGCCACGCTGAGCACCGCCGCCACCCGCGCACTACACACGAACACGGCATGACTCGGCCCAATGCGCCCAGACACCTGGCAAAAAAGCCGCCCGTGCAGACGGACGACCGGTTCGCCCGCTCAGGACGGCCGCCCCTGTCATCCCGGCGCGACGAACCGGACCGCGCGCCGTCGCCAGCCTGGATCCGGCAGGGCCGAGCGCGGACGCGCCGCTGCAGGAGCGCTGGGCGCCCACCGACTTGGCGCGCGCCGACTCCTGAGTTATCTTGCGCTATCAAGGTTGATCACTCCGGCGTGAGACAACATATTCTTACGAACGTTTGGGAAGCTGTGATAAATTACACAATATCCAAATGAACAGCTACCGGCTACAAAGGAACCATTTGACACCCAGTCGCCGGCCAGCCAGCCGCCGCCGGCCAGCCGCCGGCGCCGGCGCACTCTCACCTTGCCGTTCAGCGAGCCCTTCCACCAGCCGGGCTCCACCTCCTCCAGCACGTCGATGATGTCGTGCAGCTTGAGGCCCAGCTCGTCGGCCTTCTCGGGGCTGTAGCTGAAGAGGGCGCGACAGCGCCGGCGGCCTGTCGACGGAGGGCGGAGGGCGCCGCGTCAGCCGCCGCCCGCCGGGCCCGGGGCAGGTGACGCAACACGCCTGCGTCGCGCGAGGCGCTCCCGGGAGCGAGATGACCCTGTTTGTTATTGCCTCGTGCGATGCATATTTTCCTGGCGGATTATTGCGTCATCGTCTTGCATTAGGTCGCGAAAGCACTGCTACACGGCCACGGGCGCTAGCCGTCGGGCCCGGTGTCGCCGCCACAGAACGCTTACAGTGATAGCTATCTAATCGACGCGAATACTGATGGGGCTAGCACGACACAATCTAATCGTCCGCACACCGTCACGCTCTGGATGGCCAACACGCCTCGGGCTATCGGCGGCACGCCGGAGACACTCACACCGGCGCCTCCGATAGACAAACTGACGGAGACCAGACACGGGAACTGACGGGAAACCGGATTGCAGGCAGAGATCGCGACGACAAGCTGACGGAGCCGAGGCCGTGGCACTGTGGCGGAACAGGTGATATGGCCGGCCTGACGGACGGACCGAGCTCGGAGTGCCGGAGCCCGAGCCTGTGAGGCAGCACCGGCGGCCGGGGTAGCGTCTGGAGCGGCGGCGTCGGCGGAGCCGCGCGGCCGCCCTGCCCACCGCCGGCCGCCAGTATGGCGTGACATGGCCCATGGGGTAACCACACGACCGGGCCCACCGACAGCGGCAATGTCCGACGACGCCCGACGGCCCACCAGTCGGCGTCGGGCAAGCTTCCACGGCACGCTATGTGATGCGCAACCCTTCGGCGTATCGACGTCAGGGTCGCTGTGGTGCTCCCAAACTTCCGACGCTTGGCAAAGAGCACTCCAAATGAGCTCAGCCTACTCCACTGAGAGGTAGGAGAGACCCGATAAGCCGCCCAGAGCGCGAAGCACGAGGTCGCGACGCGATGGATTCTCCAGTGTCAATACGGAAAATTACAGAAAAGGTGGGGCGAAACGCTCAGTCAATACATCAAGCCTGACGGTGGGGCGGTGAGAGCACGGTGACCGCAGCGCGTCTGTCAAGCGCTGACGCTCCCCTCCCCAGTCGCCAAACAGCGCAGCATGCCGGTGGCGGAGTACACAAAGGCGTCGCTCCGCGCCGCCGTCCGTCCAAAGGCTGGCCCGTTCCGTCGACACAGCGACGGGGGCAGGGGGGGGGGGGGGGGGGGGGGCGGGGTCCGACGGGACGAAGCGGCCTGGGGCGCGGCGCGGCGCGGCGGGACAGGACGGGACGGGACGGGACGGGACGGGACGTGCGGACGGCGGCACAGCCGGCGAACGGCGCCGTACGCGCGCGCCGACCGGCGTAGTCCCGCCCGCCCGATGGGGCCGCTCTGCCCGGAGAGGCGGCCTTGACGCCGCACCGGCGACGACAGGTCCGCGGCGGTACGGTGGCAGCACGCCGCCCGCCCGCCGCACAGACCACCGGCCCGACAGCCGGCCGGCCGCCACCGGTCGGCGCCACGCGTGACGAAACCGGCTGCACGAACACACCGATCAGCACTGGACGGCGCCGACGAGAGCCGGGGAATGTCGTGGGAGTCGGCTCTCAACGAAGCGCCAGCGTGACGGCCGTGTGCCGGCTCGACCGCAGAGGTGTTGCACGAGCCGGATTTATCCCCATTCTCCAGAGACGGCTCTCACTTCCTCGCTGCGCCAGCCACTCTCTCCCAGCGAGGCCACGCGCCAACGCGAGCCAGACGTCGCCTCCCCCCCCCCCTCGCCTCAGCTGCGGCGGTGTCCCGTGCCCGGCATGCAAATCTGCTCCCCGCCCCCGCTGCTCGACGAAGCACGCGCTCCTCCCTAAGGTCTGGAGGTGCGGCCGGGCTGGGCTGGGCCGGGCTGGGCCGGGCTGGGACGGGGTGGGCTGGGCTAGGCTGGACTGGGTGAGTTGGGCAGGGCTGGGCTGGGCTGGGCTGGGCTGGGCTGGGCTGGGCTGGGCTGGGCTGGTCCGGGCTGGGCCGGGGCCGGGCCGGGGCCGCAGCGGATCGTTCGCCGTCACCATCCGTACACGACATCGGGTCACGCGGCCGCCGCCATGACGTCATCTGCCGCACCCCGCGTCGCGACGTCACAGGCGACGCCGGCGGCGGCGGCGCTACATACCTGTACTGGTCATGGCGCAGGTCCGGCCGTCGATCTCGCCTCACGCACTGACGCCGCTCGAACCACTGGCACGGGCGGCGGCCGCTGACGCACCACCACACGCACGTCCGCCGCGGCGCGCGTCGGCTCGGGCGGGCGAGCACGCCGGACGCCGACCGCCGGTCGGTCGGTCGGTCGGTCGGTCGGTCGCGGAACTCGGCGCAGCTGAATTTCAGCGGCGCCCGGCCGGCGGGCGCGCCATCGATTTCACGTCGGGCGGCGGGTCAGCCGGGCGGCGGGCCGGGCCGGGGTCAGGGCCGTGCGTGCACTCGTCGCGGACGTGCCGGCCGCAGCGTGCGGCGCGTGTGTGGCGCCCGTCGCCCGCCCGATAGCGGCGCGGTTGTATCGGCCGCCCGCTGGCGACGGCGGCCGATAACAGGCCGACACCGGGCGAGGCCGTACGGCGCGCGATTGCAGCGCGTTGCGGGGAGCGCGACGCCCGCTCACCACGGCCGACTTCGGTCACCGTCCAAGGCCGGCTGGACGCGGCACGGCGGCGCGGCGCGTGTGCGGCCGCTGCGCGCGAGTAGCACTGGCCGCGCCACGGCGGCAGGGGCCGCGGCGCGGCGCGGCGCGGCTGGGTGGCGCGGCCGCATGCGACATCTCGCGGCCGGCGCGGCAGACGGGAGACGCGCTGGCCGCCGCAAGGTGGCGGACGGCGCCGGCCTCGCATGGTGCCGACGATAGAGCGCCCCTCCAAAACTAGCGAGGAAGGGTGGATGGAGGCTTAATCAGACGCCCCACGCGGTTGAGCTCAGTCTACAATAAGCTGTATGGCCATCGTCACAGCTCATCGGGGAGGGGGGGGGGGGGGGGGGAGCGGGGCTGCCTCCGGCCACGAACAGCGGGACGAAATCGGCCGCCGCGTCCGGCGCCGGCCGAATCTCACCTGGCCGCTTGGTGACGCCGTTGGGCTTGAGCGAGCCGGTCGGCGGCTCGGCCGGCTTGGGTCGCGGCTTGGCCATGTCGCGGTGCACCATCTGAAACAGAGCGGCAGCGTCAGGTCAGCGGTCGGCTCGGGACGGGACGCGGCCACGTGTTCGGGCCGCCGCGCTTCAGCCACCGCAGTCGTGCCGCCTTCATAATCGATTTTAAAAAAGCATACAATCAACAGTTATGCGAAATAAGTTGATATCAGAGTCCTTGCTAAACATGGCTCCTTGCGAAGGCCAGGGCACTACACTTCGCCACCAGCACCAGCTCAACGGCACCTTGTGCGGACAGATTTTAACGTGCCATGCGGGGTAGAATGGCCCGACCGCCCCGGGCCAGCACGATCCCCGGGCGGTTGCCCACTGACTGACATCCACGCGTCAAACAGCGCGATGCCTGGGGCGCCAATCCAATGTCTGCCACAGGGTTGCCAGCAGGGGCAGCACCACCGGGTGGGCAGCATGAGCAGCCACCCACCCTGCAGTCAGACACGGTCGCCCATCACATCATTTTTTGAGAGGTTACGCGGCGCGCGCTGTCGCGCAGCCAATAATGGAGCACCAACAACTGGACACCCCATCTCGAAATTCCGGGAGGCTCATCCACAGCCCTGTGTGTGATGTACGCGATACGCGGCAACGACGCGGTCAGCAGGTCCGGCCATGACCCCTAACGTAACGCTGCATTGATGGAGAGGAGGTCCCAGCTATGGACAGCCAGACGTGGTCAGGGGTTATCGTGCTGCAGGCAGCGGCTCTCATGACCGGGTGGATGCTGGAATTATCTTGATTTGAATTAGGAATTATCTTGAGAGACTGAGAGGTCAGATAAAACAGGAGGCTTGTCTCGTGACTGAGAGCAGGAGACCTGTATCATGACCGAGAGCAGGAGACCTGTATCATGACCGAGAGCAGGAGACCTGCATCATGACGGAGAGCAGGAGACCTGTATCATGACAGAGAGCAGAAGACCTGTATCATGACAGAGAGCAGGAGACCTGTATCATGACCGAGAGCAGGAGACCTGTATCATGACCGAGAGCAGGAGACCTGTATCATGACCGAGAGCAGGAGACTTGTATCATGACCGAGAGCAGGAGACCTGCATCATGACCGAGAGCAGGAGACCTGTATAATGACCGATCGCAGGGGACCTGTATCATGGCCGAGAGCAGGAGACCTGCATCATGACCGACAGCAGGAGACCTGATCATGGCCGACATCAGGAGACCTGTATGATGACCGAGAGCAGGAGACCTGCATCATGACCGACAGCAGGCCACAACTCTGTGCATCAGACGGTTGGGTGATAGATGATGATGATTGGGGCTCAAGGGCGTGCCGAGAGGTGGCCTCTAAGGAATGGATCTGGCGTGATGGGGAGCCAAGGGACGGCGCGAGGCTCCATGATGACGGAGAGAAAGCTCCCACGATGACCTAGCTACATTTGAGACGGCTGGGGTTCATGTTACGACGGAATGCCTCCAGTGGCAGGGCTGGCCAAAGCTGAGATATGTTCAGATGTGCGTTTCAGCTGAGTAAAACAGGCGTGAACGTTTGTGTGTTGTTGACCGGAAGTGTGCCATTACGAACAATGATTACGTAAATGAGTGTTTGTACAATGAGAAGTTTTTGTGCGCTGTACACTACACAAATATGTGCCGTCTTACAGGGCCACACTCGGCCGTGCCTCAACATATATGCACGATGTGGGAATGCTCCACATTTGATAATCCAGAAGCAATCACCGGAGAAGATACAATAAGGCAACTTACAATCATCGGTATATTTCTAAGTGGAAAAGACTGCAAGACAAGACGATTTCTCTGTTTGGTTAATGCGCTCCTCAATACGTCAGTTCTTCATGAAGTCATCGGACCTTACACAACATTGATTAGGAACAAATTGACGGCCGTTGTATCTGAAAATCGTTCTCAAGAACGCCAGATATGAACGACTCGACAATTATATTTTTATTGGTCTTGATCACCACATGGTTAACGGAATGGCAGGATTTGAATGACGTTATTATGGCATTATGGATGCCTGTGTGATCTTGAAACACTCCGAAAAAGCATCCCCATTTTCGCGGGCGTGTATCTTAGGAACTAGAGGGGTTTGGGTCTTAAGACGGGCAAAGTTGTGAACTGCACCGAATGATCTTCGAGATCGCTATTCCAGTTCGAAGACGCATACAAATATGGAACACTTCCTTTAATCAAGCAATAAGCGCGGCTTTGGTATGCGGCAAGGTTTAGAAAAAGCGACATTTGCCCTCAAATGGTTATGTAAACCACAAGATGCCAAGCCACAATAAAAGGATGCCGATCGTTAAAAAAACGTTGGATTTCCCTCGCCATGACTTCGAGTCCGAGACCAAGTCTTCTTCTGACCACGAGGATGTACGTTACATGATTGCTAGCAGATCCGTGCAGTAGCTCAGACAAAGCCCCAATGCCACAATAATTCGTAACACACGCGTGTTGCTTGTTTTTTATGGAACTATAAGCAAATTGGTGCTGCGCTGAGGTCGTAGAAACTGATGGTCCTGGAATGTGCTCTCCCATTTTTGTCCAGCCAGTGAAGGGACAGTGGTGCGCTCAGAGGCCCCTTCACTGCGGTGAGTCCACTCTGTGGGAAAGGTCCACCGCGGGAACGGCATACGGCGCCCATCCTCCAAATCCCCTAACCGTCGCGGCGTCGCCCCTGCGCCCCACAAAGAGCGTGGCGCGAAGTACACCTACCATGGCCTCCAATGTGTGATAAGTCGTAATGTATAAGTTGTATTCTAGCGGCACGGTGTCCCAATGAGGGGTCTGTGTGCGCACCCACCGATCAGTTCGCGACGTCGCCTCTGGCGCCAGATGTCCGGCGTCCTGCCAGCCTAGCCACGGCGACGGCCTCGCGCCGGTACAGACTGACGTCGGCGGATGGGAGCGTCTCGGCGGGCGGCGGGCGGCGCCCAGCACGCCCCCCCCCCCCCCCCCCCGACCGAGAAAGCCCAGCTTAGCCACCAGTTAGTGTTTCCCAGTGTGCCGCCGTCGGGAGCGCCGGCGGGCCGCCGCTCCCCGCCGGCTGTCGCGTCGGCCGGCGGCCCGAGCTCGCCCGCCGACGGCGCCGGGCGCCCGCCGTCCAGCGCGCGGCGCTGCTCCGTCACAGCTGGGCGGCGGCGACAATCGACCGCGGGACTAGAGACGACTGGACCGGCGGCGCCCGTGGCGCTGTGTAAACGGCCTCACGCCACGGGACCGGCCTCACGCCGCCGGACCGGCCCCACGCCACGGGACCGGCCCTCACGCCGCGGGGCACAGCCTCACGCCGCGGTGCCAGCCTCATGCCACGGGACCGGCCTCACGCCGCGGTGCCAGCCTCAGGCCGCGGGGACCGGCCCCACGCCGCAGGACCCGGCCGCAGCTGAGCAAGGTCGGCCGACGGTCTGCCTCAGTCGGTCTGGTTCGGAGGATGGGTGATCCGAGGTCCACACAGCAGACCGGAACGCGGCGGCGATGCACTGCTCCGACAGACTCCGTCCAACAGCGTCGGGACTTCTTCCCCGTTCGTCATCCGCCCAGCTGACTTTCTCCGGCGAGCCTGATTGGGAACACTGCGACTTGCACGCGCCTGCATTGTTTGCTCGAACTTGCGCGGGCTACTTTCCGACGTTCGCAGCCACAAACTCCCACGGCACGTCCCAGGGAGGGGCCTTAATCCCTCAGATCAGCGGCTGGAGAGGCAGGCCATCATCGTGACGGATAAACCCCGGATAACGGGGAGCGGCACCGCAGCAGTCAAACCCCGCGTTGCCCATAATCCCATCACGGACAGCATACGATGTCCATTGGGGACGGACATCATGTCCAGCCCTGAGCCGCTGCCCCTGCACAGACCGCGCTCCGAGCGGCAGCGCGTCGGGTGACTGAAGCCGGCGGCCGGCGGCGGACGCGACAGTTCGATCGCTCGGCCGACGGCGCCCGTTTCCGGGCACCAGATCGACCGGGGCACGGCGCCGCCCTTGTGAGCGCCCGCTTCCGCCGGCCGGCAAACAGCGCGGGCCGGCCAGCCGACCAGCCGCCGCGCGCGCGGCCCGATCGGCAAACAGCTCGGTCGCTAATGACCCGCGGAATTCGGCCCGCGGTCCGCCGCGCCGGGTGACGGCGTTCCCTGCGCCGGCGACGTCCGCTCGGCTCCGGAGGTCACAGACACCTGACCCCGCACGCGGCGCCAGCCTGGACCGATGGTGTCTCGGGCTTGGTGCGAAGGGGCGGGGTACAGCGGGCGTCCTCAGGCGCATCACTGCGCGTACATAGCTCACGCACTGAACTGAGCAGCACCCAAAATCAGCGTGGGAAAGGCCAAGC
Organism: Pollicipes pollicipes; assembly: GCF_011947565.3. Classification (NCBI taxonomy): domain Eukaryota; kingdom Metazoa; phylum Arthropoda; class Thecostraca; order Pollicipedomorpha; family Pollicipedidae; genus Pollicipes; species Pollicipes pollicipes. The sequence goes on along the minus strand of NW_023596746.1, from coordinate 22,680,065 downwards.
TGGGGAATGCTAGCAGCGCGGTGGTTTCACTAGGCGGAAGGGAAACCAGAGGTGTGGGGTTCAATTCCCAGCGGCGTCCGCGCTTCCTGCCAGGATAGGTAGTGAACGCCACAGAGCGTCAGATACGGAGTGCGTCGTAAAGCCCCAATGACAACAACGACCAACCGTGAGCACAGTCATGTCACATCATTAGTTGACGCGACATGACTGACCCCTGCCCCATGACGAAAGCCGCAGCACAATCGGAAATGGACCAGCGCCGCCGCAGACCACGACCGAAGGCGGGGGTGGCGCCAACTCAGGCCGTACCGCCTCCGCGCCGTCCGGTGCCAGACCCTGGGCCGGGCGCCGCAGCGGCGACGCCGCCGGCAGGAAGTGGCCGCCCAGCGGTGCAGCGGCGGTTACGGCGGCCGCGCCGGAGCCGCACACGCGGCGCGGCGCGGCGGGCAGGGGGCGGCGCCGCGCCTCCTGCGCGTCAGCCCCACATCCGGCGGCGGAGGCAGCGGCGGCGCTGCACCTGCCCCCTCGGCCCGACGCCGGCGCGCACTCACCTCGGCTAGCAGGTCCATGCGTGCGGCGGCGCGGCGCAGCCCGGCGCCGGCGCCACCTGGACGCCGAGTGGCGTCGCCGGCCGGCCGGCACGCTAACGATCGCCGGTCCGGCCGCGGCCGGCGCACGCGCTCGCCCCGGCCGGCCGGACGGCCCGGCCGCGCCCCGGGCCCATGGCGCCGCCCCGCCCCGCCCGCCCCACCCCGCCGAAAAACTGGCCGCCGGCGCGCCCATCGCATGGTCGGCGGCGAGGATGGGCCAGGTCAGGAGGGTAGGCTGGGAGCGGGGCGGGTCAGGAGAGCAGGAGGTCAGCAGCGGACCGGGCCGGGAGCTATGGGGGGGGGGGGGGGGTCAGGAGCGGGCCGGGGCGTGAGAGACGGGGTCGGGAGCGGGCCGGGGCGGCGCAGGCCCGGACAGGCGGAGGCCGCGTCTGCAGTTCACCGCGCGTGCGTCCATGTTCTTAAGTACCGCCAACTAATCCCATTAGTCTCACTTACGCTAAGCGTGCCACTTCAGCGATTACCGAAGTGCTTAACAATTTTAGTCGCGAACAGCGGTCGAGACGACAGAACGCGGTTTCTCGAGGCTGAAAGGGCAACGCCATTCATCGGCCAAGGCCCGTATGTATGTTTTGGTTTGAACTCCATAAACTTCACGTCAAAGCACCAGGAGACAGCGCGGTTTAAGGATGCCGCACAGTTCACAGCAAAGCATATCTCCAGTGTCCACGACATGAGAGCAACGGTTCTTGGCTGTAAAATTAACTACAAGAGGGTCGCATGAGCGCAGGTGAGCATCCTACCATGCCCTTGCAAGGCTTTGATGGGTAGATCCATCAGGGCCAGAGAGTAGCAGCGCCCGGGTCATTCGAATCAGGCCGCCCGTGTGATCGCATGACCTTTGTGACCCGCCTCTGCGCAATGTGCAGTCGCCCAGCGCTCGTTAGGGCGCCACTTTCTGCGCAGAAGCCGGCGTGAGCCAATAAATTCTTCCGGGCATGCGATCGTTACAACTCGCAAATGCTCAGCAGGTCCATCATTAGGAAACCACATCGTCGACCTGTTCAGTTCTCAGGACTCATGATGGAACGCGCAGACGGGAACTGTCAGCGGCAAAGCGAGGGTTGAGGGTGACCAAAGGTCAGTATGGTGTGATAGCAAACCTGCGGCGTCGCGAAGGCAATGCAGTGGTGGACGAGCCCGCTTAAGCCCAGAGAACTGCTTCTGAACTGTAAGCTCACAAAGCACGTTACTTTCACGCCATGCTGTGTCGAGCCAGCAGCAACATTTCGACCAGGCTTCGCAAGTATTCCCAAGCGCCGAAAGTCCTATTAGCAAGTCCGGGTGCGTGGCAAGTCGGAAAGTCCCGGCACCGACGACCAGCAACGTCCGGTGCCCGGCCAGAACCGCTGCCGTCCTGCCAGCTGCACCCCAGCGTCCCGCGACACAGACTCCGGCCGCGCCGCGGCCGCGCGGCAGTTCGTCAGGACGGGACGGCTGGCGCCGAGGCCCGACCGTCAGGGCGGCACGGCTGGCGCCGAGGTCCGACCGTCAGGACGGGGCGGCCAGCGCCGAGGCCCGACCGTCAGGACGGGACGGTCGGCGCCGTGGTCCGGCCGAGCGGCGTTCGTCCCGGCCGACGGCTCGGCGTCGCCGAGCGCGGCCGTCGGCAGGTGGCGCCGTGCGCGGCTAAACAAAGGTCCGGAAGCGGCAGCCCGCTGACCCAGATCGCGACTGGGCCGTACGCCGCCGCGTCGGCCCGCGGGGCTGGCCGCCGCCTCGGCAGGGCACACACGGGCGGCGGCGCACGCCTCCGCCGCGGGCGCGCGCCTCCGCCGCGGTCGCGCGGCGAATCCGTGTCGATCCGCGCCGGTGACGCGTGACCGGAGGGCGCGCCGCCGGACGATCAGACCGTCGCCGAGTGACGCAAGACCCGCGGTGGCGTCGCCGGTCGCCGCACCTCCCACGCCCGTGACGTCACTACTGACCCGGCGCCCCGTCCGCCGTGTCCCGCGCTCGCCGACGCCGGCCGCCCGGCGCCTCAGGCGCTGCCGCGACACCCGGCCCCGTCAGCGGCGGGCGAGACGCCGTCGACTCCGCTCGCAGTAACACCGATCCAGCTCACAGGGCCGCCGTGCCACGGTGTGTGGGGACGGACAGCCGCGGCCTCTGCAGCAGCCGACAGCTCCTGACCGCCGATAGTGCCCGCCCAGGCAGGTGACGCATCGCCACCCCAGCTGGGAGGGCGTCACAGGCGTCACCCGGCCTCGGCCGCCCGCGCCGTGACGGTCCGCCACGGGCCGTCTCCTGACGCGTCCAGGTGCGGTGGTGTGCCGGCGCCGGCTGTTGTCCCACAGAGCCGGCCGGCCCACTGGCGGTCGGGCCCGGCCGGCGGCGCGGCATGCACACGCGAGCCGGCCGGGCACGGCGGGAAGCCAATGGTGCGGATAATTCTTTAGGCAGGCGCTCTTTGTTGCCCGACCTAATAAGCGTATCGGTAGCGCACGGACGGCAAAAAAAACCGTGGCCAGCTGCGCGTCTGTCCAACATTCATCGAACCTTTTTTGGTGACTCAGCGGCTACCCGCCATCGCCTCCGCCACATAACACATCCGCGCGTCGCGCACCAAAGCGCCGGACCGGCCCGGCGTCGAGGGCAGACCCCGTCGGCCGCGTCCGGGCGGACCTACCCTGACGAAGTTGTCCGGGAAGACGCCGACCTTGCCGCGCAGCCGGCCGCGCATCCAGCCCGGCTCGGTGGGCGTGAGCTCGGTGACCATGTCGCCGACGCGGATCGTCAGCTCGTCAGCGTGTTGCGCCTCGTAGTCGTACTCCACCAGCGCCTCTGCAACACGCGGGGGGGGGGGCGTCAGTCGCGCGGCGCCGGCAGGACACGGGTCGGTCTCAGGCCCCGGCCGGACGTAAGCCTCACCTCACCGCCAGCGACAGCGACACGTCCACCCGGCCAGCCACCGTGCTGCCGCGCCGCCACGGCGGCGCGTTACGTCCCCTCACACCAAAATGCTCCTGTATTATTTCTTACACGTTGAGGAAAATGTGACTCACAAGCGTTGGCTTATAAGGTCACACCAATGGAGAATGCTATACCGTTATTTGAGCAACGGGAGCTTCCGGCTTCGGTGCGTGGCGCCATAAGGCATTATCATTACCATATAAATCACTTCTCCCCTCCCAAATGAGCACTACCATATTAATAACAGACGTGACATTAACTTAAGGCTGATAATAATGAGAGGCATGCCTAAAGTTAGATAAGGTACAATGTACATCACTACCGCGACCCCATAGAACAGCTGACATAGAACAACTTGTTTTCGGTATCATACTAAGCATAAGCTCACCAACACGTCGCTTGGCGATCCAGTCACTTTAAGGCAGCCAAATACTTCATCATGTGATTGGTGACGAGCATGAGCGGGTCAACAACTAATGAGAGAAGGCTCCGCTTTTTGTGAGCGTATGGCTGTAACAATGCCGTTCACAATGGATGGCTTCGGTAGTTAGGCCGGGCAGAGGGCACCGAAATTCCCACCGACGCGCGCCCAGCCACGTCGGCCGTCCACTCGCGCCGCGCGCCAGCACTTTCGCCGGGAGTACCAGCGCGGTGCGGCCGCCGCCGCTTCCCACCGTTCGTCAGCGCGGCGAGAGGGCGGTCGCTAATTCCCGGTCCAAACACGGCTCCCCCGCGGCCGCCGACACCGACACCCGGCGGTGGCGGCGGCGGCGGCGTGGGAACGGCCGCCGGATAATCCCCTCCCTCGCCCGCTCCCTCCCCGGCCGACGGCCCGCGCGCTGACGGGACGACATCGCGTAAACAAAGGAGCACTCGGCGGCGCTACAGCCCCATCCGCGTAACCCGCCCTGTTTACCGGCCGCCGAGCCGGCCAAACAGGGCCGTTGCGGCAGGCCGAACACGGCGCCTGCAGCAGCGGGCCACCCGGGCACGGGGCGGCGCAGAGGGCGCGTGACCGGGGCGGGTTTGGAGGCGGCGTGTGTCGCAGGTGATACAGCCGACGGGCATCACGATCGGCGGCGCCGGAACTGCCGGCGGTCACGGCACGCGCCGCCGGGCAGTGCGTGGCTGCACAGCCAGCGCCGTTATGGAATCGTTACGCCCACAGCGAGCACGTCACGCGCCCGCATCGGCTGGGACGGCCGGCGGCTGCCGCGTGGGGCCCGGCGGGCCGGCCGGCACTCGCCGCGGGTGACCTGCGCCGGGCCGCGCCGACGCCGGATGTGACGCCGCGGGTCGTGACACGTGACCGGTCAAGCAGGGCAGAGCGGCGCCGCGTGAGCGGCCAACCGGGGCGGCCCACGCGCCGCGGCCGCCCGGCCCGCGCCGCGGCGCAGGTATTCACCGCTCTCGCCGGGCCGTCTAATAGGGGCGTAAGGTGCGTCTGGTCCGGGTCAGACCGGCTCACAAACACGACAGCGAACAAATTGTCAGCGAGCAGGGCACGTGGTGCGGAGCGGTCGATGGCACCGGCACAGAGCATACATCGACGAAAAGCATCGGTGCCACCGACGCCGGCGGGCAAGCCGAGCTGAAGGCCGTCCAAGCCAGCCGAAGATTCGGCTGGCTTTACGACAAAACTGGGATTTGGTTCGGCCACAAGGGGGAACAAACGTCTTCAGAGGGTGTCCTCAGTGCTTTGCCCAATCCTGCCCCACGTGTTCACCAGCCTCAGTTCCCAGTGGCACGCTCTCATACCCGTGCAACGCTCAGGAATCTGAGGCACCTAAAGCCCGACCTCGACAGCACCACCGGCCTTCCTCCGGTCGTCGATCGGTGCCGGCGGCCGGGCGGCGCAGGCCGCCGCAGCTCGTACTCACTGGAGGCCAGGAAGCCCATGGCAGCGACACGGACAGCGACAGCGACAACAGTGGCGGCGGCGGCGGCGGCAGCCGGCAGACGACGGCGCCGCGCCGGGACGGACCGGCGCGATGCCAGCACGGCCGGCGCCGTACCAACGCGTGCCCGGCACATCACAATCGATGGTCGACAGATCAATGGACGCCCCTCTCACCTGGCCAGACTGTGCCACCTCCGCCGCCGGCAGCGGACGGCAGGGGAGGCGCGCCACCCGACAGCGCGCCCGGGGCGGCCGGGCACGACGCCCACGGGCGGCGTCGCCACCTGGCAAGGTCGGAAGCCCACAGCAGCTCACCCGTAACGCGATGCAAAACGAACTTCCCGCGCTCGAGGGCTGGTGGCGCGCTGAGGGTGGCGCTCGCGGGCCAGACAGACGACACGAGGAATGCGCCCCAGTCATGACGCCGAGCGCCGGCGCGGCGCTGGCACGTCCTCGGCTCAGATCTCACCGCTGGAAGTTGTTGCCACTAATTTGGTGCCATTGAGGCATTATTAATTTGCACCGGCGGGTGATGAGTATGCTAATTCGTTGATTTCCCACCGGCAGGAATACCTGCACAGGGGCCTCACGCGACGACGGTCCATGGCTTTAATTCCCCACATAGTTCCGACTTGGTAAGGATGAACTGCTTGCATGCAACTGCTGTTTGCAATCTCCCCATCTATCCCACAGACCGAACCAGGAAAATTGGACACTCAAACGCCGATGCACGAACAATGCGGGCCATGCACCAAACTCGAACAGAAAATACTGTCACCCGACGTCCCCCGGCCGCCTGGGTATAAAAAATGCAAGCTGGTATCAGAACATATTACGGTCAACAGCTCACGCGAAGCCACATACGTGCCCTCAGAGAACGGACTGCTAAGAACGGAGCTATGAACGAAGCACGCGAGAAAAAAACTACAAGAAAAGCTACGAAAATTGCCGTACTGTATGACGTTCTTTTCCAGCCCCCCCCCCCCCCAAAGCAGGAATAGCAGAGACGTCCAGCGTTAACGAAGCAAATGAACCCACAATTATCTAGTGTAAACATAATACCATGAATTATCGAGTCTTTCACTGGACTTGATGTGTCTGGACTGAACTGGACTGGACTGGACTGGACTGGACTGGAGGTGTTTGGACTGGACTGGAGGTGTCTGGACTGGACTGGAGATGTCTGGACCGGACTGGACTGGACTTGACTGGAGGTGTCTGAACTGGACTGGAGATGTCTGGACTGGACTGGACTGGACTGGACTGGACTGGAGATGTCTGGACTAGAGGTGTCTGGCCCGGACCAGACTGGTGCGTCTCGCACTTGGAAGGTCAGCACCGCAGTTCGTGAAGCTAGATGACAACACCGCGGTACGCGACACCGAATGATCACAAGCGCAGTTCGCAGAGCTGGCTGATCGCCAGGGCAGTACGGGACACTGCAGAAACAGCAGTGCGGCAGGCTTGTAACAGCCATCACATCCGTTGAGGCTGCCCCCGTCCGTCCCGTGTCGGCCGTGCTGTGACCGAACGCCGCCGCCTGACCCGCCGGGCGCAGGCCCCCGCCTGCCGGCCCTTTTTCCCAAAACGGCCGCGCTGGACGGCCAGCACGCCGCTGCGGCCAAATAAAGCCAGCACGCGACCGGGGGCGGACGTCATCGGCGTCGCCAAAGAACCCCAGCACCGTGCACGCCATGCTCCGCCCGGCCAGTCGGCGGCTGGTGCCCGCGCGCCACCATCCCGGCGGCAAACACGCGGCCTTGACAAGGAGCTTCTGACAGCGCTCAGTCACTGCACGTTCATTATTGAAGAAGACCGACCTATAAGCTAATCACCTTCTAGAAATACTGGAGCACTTGCATAACAATAAGACGCAAACAGCAACCACCAGACATGTTCAAGTGTTAACTCAGCGGCAAAAATACGCCAGATTAATGCGGATCACCGCAGCATGACTTCCTCGGTGGCGTGGGACCAGAGGGGCGATAGCAGACGAGGACTTCCTCAGCGGCGTGGGACCAGAGGGGCGACAGCAGACGGGGGACTTCCTCAGTGGCGTGGGACCAGAGGGGCGATAACAGACGAGGACTTCCTCAGCGGCGTGGGACCAGAGGGGCGATAGCAGACGGGGACTTCCTCAGCGGCGTGGGACCAGAGGGGCGATAACAGACGGGGACTTCCTCGGCGGCGTGGGACCAGAGGGGCGATAGCAGACGGGGACTTCCTCAGCGGCGTGGGACCAGGGGGGGGGGGCGACAGCAGACGGGGACTTCCTCAGCGGCGTGGGACCAGGGGCGACAGCAGACGGGGACTTCCTCAGCGGCGTGGGACGAGAGCGGCGACAGCAGACGGGGGACTTCCTCAGCGGCGTGAGACCAGGGGGGGGGGCGATAGCAGACGGGGACTTCCTCAGCGGCGTGGGACGAGAGCGGCGGTAGCAGACGGGGACTTCCTCAGCGGCGTGAGACGAGAGCGGCGACAGCAGACGGGGACTTCCTCAGCGGCGTGAGACGAGAGCGGCGATAGCAGACGGGGACTTCTCAGCGACGTGGGACGAGAGCGGCGACAGCAGACGGGGACTTCCTCAGCGGCGTGAGACGAGAGCGGCGGTAGCAGACGGGGACTTCCTCAGCGGCGTGGGACGAGAGCGGCGGTAGCAGACGGGGACTTCCTCAGCGGCGTGAGACCAGAGGCGGTAGCAGACGAGAGCGGCGATAGCAGACGGGGACCTCCTCAGCGGCGTGGGACGAGAGCGGCGGTAGCAGACGGCGAGTGCCATCATCGCGCAGACGGAAACAAAACGCAAGAGATTGAAGCCAGCTTACTTGGGACACCCTGCACAAAAGCCTTGTCAACGCAAGTGCATTGAACTACATTCCCCCTGAGTTTGGCCGGCAGACGTAAGTGATTGTTAAGCGCTCCCACGTAAGTCTCCAAGCGACTTTGCTCACAAAATAACCGGATTCGGACCAGACAATGCCCAGCCACTTCGATCCACGAAACAGAGAAATGTGGCAAGGTTTTCCGTACTGGGTGACTGTGACGAGCATGCTGTGAGGAACCGCAAACACATCGTGTGGGTATTTGGTCACGCAATTTTTGCAGACTTCATCACCTATGCAACCTCTAGGTATCAATCTCCCTCGATTGAAACGCGACGTGTTGAGCTCAAGGTCAGCCTCGGAAGCCGTGACACTGGCCGATGCCCCGGTGACCTTCTGACGCACCTACGTGTCAGACGGTTTTGGGACATGCTAGCGATTTGTAGATGGTACACCCTGGCAGCCAGAGGCTCTAGCTGCGGTGTTCCGACATCAATTCTCAAACACCCTCAGCAGCGGGCAGAACCGTCAGATGCTCTCTCGAGAGCGCGTGACCCGATGCACATTTCTAACAACACGCGCCGCTGACCCTGGTCTCCTCCCCTACTGAACGTATCGGCCTCCCGCGGCTCCGACGACGTCAATGAGAACTGAGCCTGGTTTCTGGTTTTGAGATTGGTTTCGCTTCGACCCGACGAGACTTGAGCCCGGTTTCACGGCGCGCTCTTCCGTTTTTCGTCGCAATTTGAACATCTCACTTTTCGCATGTATAGATGGAGCAATGCTACATTTTGCTCCGATCGCCATGCCGCGGGAAAGCCACGCCAGGTCCAAAACCTTACACGACACACGTGCTTTAAACAATACTGGGCTTCGTATTGCAGAAACCTGCATTGAGATGTGACCAACCTGAGATGTGATCAGTAGCTGCAAAGCTATCGCCTCCGGAAGCCTGGAGGCGATAGCTTGGACTAGCTGAAATTTTCCCGTATTTTAAGCGAGACTCGCAGCCCGCCCAGTCAGCCCAGGCGGCGGCCTCGCTCGCAGTCAAACTATAGCGCACCCATCCAGTGCGCTGTCCACATCAACACCATGCCACACGGCGTCTGTCCTGCGCTCAGATCAACAGCGTAGCCTGTGGTCAGCACTACTGACCGCGGTGCGCCTAAGGAATGTTTGCAGTCGGGTTCACAGGCGGTGCGCCGCCACGCGCCCGTTGGCGGGGCACCCGGCGCAAACAGGCCATTAGTTCATCATCGGCGCGATTGGTAGGGAGTTAGCGCAGTGTCCGCAGGAGCCCCAGCCCGTGCCGACAACCGCGCCCAACGCACCGATGCGCACGAATTTTTCTTGAGATTCTGAATGCAAAAGCGAAAACGTTGCTGGAATTACGGCGAAATCCAAAATGTGCCGTAGACCTAATCGTAAAAAATTCAAACGAGACAAGAAACGTAGACGAAGAAGGGACGAAGTACGGTCCCAGCTGCCCTGCCCACAGTCATCCCTGCGGCACGGCAGGTCTGCGGGCGGGGCGATGTGGCCGCATGACTGACCTATTCTGCAGCGTCCGTAGCAGTGGTGGAAGGTGCGGCTCTTGTGACCCCTGGGCAGCGTCACCCATCCGGGGTAGGACATGCCCACGCCGATCATGGCTACCCGTGCACCGCGCGGCCCGGCGGCGGACACTCGACTGGAGGCGCGGCGTCGCGGCGGCCGCCGGCGCGCGGGCCCGTGGCGGCCCGCGGCGTGCCCTCTCGCACCGCGGAGCGGCGCTGGCGGCCGGCCGGCGCCGCTCCCCCACCGCCGATACACACATACACACACACACACACACACACGGCTGCCGCCGGCTCCGGAGCACGTCCCGCCGCATCGTATGGCTCACGAATCCGCTCGCATGGCCACGAACAGCGTCAGCCGGAATTGAGGCGTGAAACTGGACATGGCAGAGGCGTGAATACGACGTTCCCAATGACCGACTAAGTTCGGCAATGAGTTGCAACCTTCGTTCATGCAGGCCCGGACACGACTTCTTCGGCGAACGTGCAATGCCTTCCACAAGTTTATAGCATAACACAGTCGGCTTTGTTACGTCACCGCACTACACAGAACCAATCGATCTCTCCCAGAGCCTGGGACCGGGGTCGCGGCGGGCCGGTCACCCGAAGCGCACTCGGCAACCCTTGACCCCGCGGCGGCAAAGGTCACCGCTTCCGCCGTCCCGGATTCGCTGCCACTTTGCTTTCATCGAGGAAGCGCCGGCCGGCGGCCGGCTTCCGGCGGCGCGGGCTAAATCTCGTGGCGATCGCCGGTGTGACCGGTGACGCGCGGTTCCGGCCATCAGATGGGAGAAGGCCGACCACGGCCCGGAGTGGGCACCGGCAGCCCCCCCCCCCTCCCCTCTCCCCGCAACAGACGCGTCCCTCCAGGCGGACGGCCGATCGGAACGGCTCACATGCTGTCGGCGCCGGAGCGCAGCCGAGAGCCGCCCGAGAGGAGGCGACGGGTCAGCTCGTCCGGCCGCCGCAGCTCGCTCCGCCGTGGCGGCCCGCTCCAGCTGCGACGTGAATCGGCAGCGGGACGGCTCGCCGGGGTCAAGGTCATGCACCACCCCGTCACGGTCCAGAGACGAGCCACGGCTTCAACCGCGGCCTGTCCCGACGGGTCTCGCGTAGGCACGTGGTCCGTCGCCGATCGTCACCGCCGCGCACGGCCGGTGGGGATCCGGCCGCCGCGCTACCGGGAGAGGGCGCTCGCCGCCAGGCTCCGGCCGCGGCTGTCCAATAGAACTCGCCTAATTACCCCCGGAGAGGCCCTCACTCGGCGGCGGCGGGCGGGCGGGCAGGGGAGGGGCGAGGGGAGCGAGGCGGTGTTTCCGGCGGAACAGGTGGCCGGTGGGCCGGACAGGTGCGTGCCGCTCCGGCCGCCACGGTGCGGTGGCGCGCTGACGTCACGGCACCGCCGCCCCGGCGAGCCGGCCAGTCCAGAGCCGTGGGTTCTGACGCACGGCCGGTTGGATGTGCCGCGATGGGGCGGCCACGGCGCGCCCTGGTGACCCGTGGTAGTCCTTCGATCACTGCACACCGCATGTGACTGGCATGGCCATCAGAGCGGCAGTCTAGCGCGCCTCCTGAGGCCAGGAAAAACAGCCTCTGACGGGAGCCCGGAGGGGGGAGCTGACGGGAGACTGGGGAGACGGGGGGGGGGGCGGAAGCTGGATAATGGGATGACAGTTCCGTGTGAACCGGATTCTGAGGCACGATATAACGTTAGGCTGCGGCAAAACTCCCAATGTTACCCCAATTTCATCACAGACGCTCCATCTATGGGCTTAGAGCCAGCACCTGTCAAGTAGCAGCAGCCACCAGCAGCTTTATGACACTACTTTTGAGATGCTCCCGAATGCTCCCTGTTACCGTGCTTTCTCACTGACGCTCACCAATACCTTATCTTTAGGGGGTTTTGAGTCGATTTGTCTGTTCTGCAGGCTTGTGCTGGCTGCGCCCCATACCACCCTATGCTGGGTGCACCTCTGGGTTCCGAACCAGCGGTGGATGAAAAGCCGGCGATAAAAGCACCCGCCGCCAGAAACCCCGGCCGACAAATATAGAGCACGAGTGCGCTTATTCTGCACCGGTTATTTACCCTCGCCCCAATGGGGGTCGGGGGGGGGGGGGCGGGCAATGCGACCCCACAGTGAGGTTTTTTGAAGATACCTCTCCGGTATGCGGTGCAATCGCGCCGAAATTTTCGATAACCTATGGGGCATCTGTTGCGCGTGCGTTGACACCAAAAACGTGCTCTCAACTTGTCTAGTTTCGGAGCGGCGGCGGCTTCGAGGAATACTGCACGGCGATCTACGGATGACGCCGGCGGCGCAGAACACGCGCGGCGGGCCGAAATTGCTGTATTGAAGAAGGCATATGTCATAAATATATGCTCCAAACACACAAAAATATGCACCATTGTGCTTAGAATCAAACAAAGAATCACGCCCATTTAGTTTTGCGTCGCCGCAAGCCATGGTCTCGTATGCATGATGTAAACCGAAAATACGATTTTCTAGAAAATCTGACCTTCGACCTGGCCTAATGAGATCAATTAGTAATTTAACAATATAAAGCAAGTACCAGTCACGAGATCTCGTTGAGAACAATCCAGTGAAGCTTTCCGCTAAGCTCTATCTTCATTAATTTGTAGACACCAAGGGGTCACATCGACTCCTTGGCGACCTCCCTCCCCCCCCCCCCCCGACGAAATATTCGCCCCTATATCACTTATTAGTCCGTGTTATGAAAACGGCGAATCAGGGCGAGAATTAAGAATTCATGCTTCAAACCCTCATTGGGGAACTCGGTATAAACTGAAACGGGTTCAGCGGTATACTTTAACGTCATCAGCCGCATATATATATATATATATATATATATATATATATATATATATATATACATTGCAAAGATTTCGAACCCTTTGAATGAATGGATTTCTGGGATCAGAGCTCACGCTAAGTAGTGCTTGTTGTGTGAGCCCTGACCCCCACCATCCATTGGCGCAATTCCAGGCAACGGCAGAATTAAGTGACAAGAGTTTAACGTGCCGCAATGTCCGGCACGGTCCGACCTGCCCTCTGATGTCAAATGACCTTTAGCGCGACCGTTGCCACCGGCCGCAGAGCCATACCTGTCAAGGGCAAATAGCGTGCGCCTAAAGCGACTCAAACCCACCCCGCCACGGGTGGGTGAATCAGGAGGCAGGCGCTCTAACCAACTGAGCCACCGGGAGCGGACAAATTATTGTTACGTGAGTTTACACCAACTCTTGGCACAAAAGGAAATCGGGCGATTGCGTTTCCCGACACTTCCGATATGCGGCTGAAAACACAGCTGCCGACAGCACACAGGTCGCGTGGGGATGTGGTGAGCTGACAGACATAGACACTACACAGATACGCTGGGGAAATGGTCACCTCACAGATGCCAGGGCCACAGACGTCGCAGTGGACAGCCATTCCTCGTTTATGGAAGTATTTTATGCCTAACGTGTAGTGCCTTCAGCACTTAAAAGAAGTGAGCCTCTAACACCGCACACTTTTCAGCGAGCGCATGGGGTTCTTTATGGGCGGCCGAATGTGAAATCTTCGACCGCACCTATAAAGTGGATGTAGCCCGTCCCCGAAGCATGCTAATTGGCTAACAGCCTACAAGGTCGCCTGCGTCTGGGGAAAAGGTTCGTTTGGCGTCCAAGAGACGCCGAAGACGCGGAATCTGCAGTCATGCCCACAGTGTCAGTGCACTGCTAAGGACGTGCGAACCCATGAATGCTGAGTTTTCCATCAACGGTTACACTGCCCGCCGCTTGTGCCCGGGCTGCTCCGACCGGGCTGCTCGCTGTTCGGACTGCACCGCCCGGCTGTCCCAGTTGTGCGAACTGAATCGTCCAGCTGTCCAGACTGCACTGCCGGGCTGGCCGGACTGCATCGCCCGGCTGTCCGGACTGCACCGCCCGGCCGTCCCGGCTGTGCGGACTGCATCGTCCGGCTGTCCGGACTGCACTGCCGGGCTGGCCGGATTGCATCGCCCGGCTGTCCGGACTGCACCGCCCGGCTGTCCCAGCTGTGCGGACTGCATCGTCCGGCTGTCCGGACTGCACTGCCGGGCTGGCCGGACTGCATCACTCGGCTGTCCGAACTGCACCGCCCGGCTGTCCCAGCTGTGCGGACTGCATCGTCCGGCTGTCCGGACTGCACTGCCCGGCTTTCCGGCTGTGCGAACTGCATCGTCCGGCTGTCCGGACTGCACTGCCGGACTGTCTGGACTGCACCACCGGCGTCTGGCTGTTGTTTACCGTCACAAGGATGCCGGCCATTCTTTGCAGGTCAATGCAGGTGCGGAGAGACCATATCCCTGAGCTGAATCGATCTCCATTCGGATGGTTTCTTGTTCGTTGCTGTTCGGTTTTTGTATGGTTCGCAATGACGCATCAGCTCATTTTTATTAGTTTCAGTCACTGAGGCAGACGCCTTGTCTCAACTCTCTCATAGGGTTGCCAGATTTTTACAAAAACTCGGTTCCAGCCACCGCTCCGGCTCCGGCTCCAGCGTACATATCGCTAATGACCGGTGAAAGGGAGTGTTCGAAATTGATATGGGATTTTGAACTGAAATAACTATCTTAAAGGCCTTTCGGTGCTGTTCACAACCACGTCCTGAAGACCTAAGCCGCTCTCTGTTCTGAGCCATGCGTCCGCGAAAATAGCAGAGTATTTCCCATTCAAATCCTGTCATTCCGTAATCCATGCGGCGAACAAGGGTAAGAAAACAAACTGCCGAGGCGTTCATATCTGGCGTTCGTGAGCACGATTTTCAGATTAACGGCCGTCAATTGGCTCTCAATCAATGTGGCGCAAAACACGATGACGTAAGTAAACCATGACGCATTTGGGGCATGTGTACTGAACAGAAAATTGTGTTGCCTAGAGCAGCCTTTTTCACCTAAAAGGTATACCAAAAGTTATAAGTGAGCTCATTTCATCCTTTCTGATGCTTGCTTCAATATCTTCAAATGTAAAACGTTCCCTTGAAGCACGGCAGATGATAAGGCACGGCACGGTACTGCACATCAAACTGATACACCATAGGTCAGTTTTCCCAACAAAAATACCATGTAATTCACGTGGTTGGACAAAATGTGACCGCGCTTTAAATCACTGAACAAGTGTGGATTTAGCACGGCCGTCTCATTAAGCACAAGCTATCAGGCTACCAAAGTACCACAGCAAATTGGTGGTGGAGATGGTGCTATTTAGTTTGGAAGTGCAATGATGCATTAACAATTTCCTTACTCCTGTCTGCATTTTAGTAAGTAATGTAGGAAGTGAAACCCTTCAGCCTGCTTACCCTACCGCACACAAGGTATTGGAAAAAGAGGCAATAAGCGAATACCAAAGTGTTGCCTTATCGGAGCACATGGGCTCAAGACCTCAAGCCAAGGATAATGGAGTCCACAAATGTTGATACTATGCACTAATTTGGGAAATTTTGATGCGATTGTTTCCATACCCACTCCACGCTTTGTTCACTGTTAATCACTGGGCCCCATGGCTCCCCAAAATTATACAAAGTGGCCCCGTTACATCAAGCTGTCGAACACCCAATGCTCAGCGCGCTCTGGGGAAAATATTTTGGTACTCCCAGTCGTGGAAGAGGAGCAATCCCCAAATATAGACCTTCATGGCAGAATGACCAGGGCGTGCATCGCCCCAAAACTTACCCAACGAATCCCACGCATGCAGCCCAACACCAATCCCCAAGCATCTGTGCCGAGCTTACCGTGGCTGCTTATGGCATAGTCAAGGCCGGTGTCGTATCATTCGCTTACGACAGCGCCATGCTCCGCGGCAGAAAAAAAAACGCAGTGCGGTTTGCGGCAGGGAAAAATAGCCTTCCAGCAACAAGGTGGAATCTGCTGGCTGTGGTTTGGGTAAAATGCGTCACCATCAATAAGAAGTGATTGGCGTCATAGAGACCTAGTTTGATGACAAATATTGACGAAATGAAGCACTAGACGTTGGACGTTGACCGTTGGACGAGCGGTGCCACCCTACACACGCGACCGGGGGCTACCATCATACTGCGAAATCGGAGGCAGGTTCCTGTATCAAATGTAGCTGATGAGACCCCTGCTCATGCGTCAAAGTGATACGTTGACTACAAATACCTTAAAGGGAAAGTTGCTCTCATGTTTGTGACAACATTGCACGCACCAGATGCCTTCAACATATATATATATATATATATATATATATATATATATATATATATATATACCTTGTAAATATATGAAGAGAGAGAGAGAGAGGAGAGAGAGAGAGAGAGAGAGAGAGGAGAGAGAGAGAGAGAGAGAGGAGAGAGAGAGAGAGAGAGAGAGAGAGAGAGAGAGAGAGAGAGAGAGAGAGAGAGAGAGAGAGAGAGAGAGAGAGAGAGAGAGAAGAGAGAGAGAGAGAGAGAGAGAGAGAGAGAGAGAGAGAGAGAGAGAGAGAGGATAGTAGAGAGAGAGAGAGAGAGGGGAAGAGAAGAGATAGAGGAAGAGAGAGAGAGAGAGAGAGAGAGAAGAGGAGAGAGAGAGAGAGAAAGAGGAGTGAGAGAGAGAGAGAGAGAGAGAGAGAGAGATGCGAAGAGAGAGAGAGATAAGAGAGAGAGAGAAGGAGAGAGAGAGAGAAGACAGGAAGAGAGAATGAGAGAGAGAGAGAGAGAAGAGAGAGAGAGAGAGAGAGAGAGAGAGAGAGAGAGGGAGAGAGAGAGAGAGAGACGAGAGATAGAGATAGAGAGAAGAGAGAGAGAGAAGAGAGAGAAGAGAGCAGAGAGAGAGAGAAGAGCGAGAGAATAGATAGAGAAGAGAGAAAGAAGAGAGAGATCTGAGAGCAGAGAGAGAGAGAGAGAGAGAGACAGAGAGAGAGAGAGAGAAGAGAGAAGAGAGAGAGATCTACTCTCTTATCGCGCTTCGATCTCTATCTGCTATCGATGCCTAGATCTGAGCTAGAAGAGAAGAGCAGAGAGAAAGAATAAGATAGAGAGAGAGAGCATCGAGAGAGAGAGAGAGAGAGCGAGATCATTATCGCGCTATAGGGGCTAACTCTATTATCTATATATCTATGTATTATACTCCTTCTCTATATATCTTTTGCATCCATTCTATAATATAATCACTATATATGATAATATCTATTCGTAGTATATACACATCTATATGCCATATGTGTACGTCCAGTTATCTGCTATATCTTTCTAATATGATTTCCCTGCATTACTCAGCGGCTGCAAAAGCTTCCCCACGCCGAAACAATATTCAGCGCGACTCTGGCGTAACATTATTTCAGGAAGATGCTGCGTTGGCTTAGGTCTCCTTCTCGGGTTTTCCGGTTTGCTTCGTATTGTGTTTGCATTGTGAGCCTACCATCTGTGCACTAGCCCAAAGGCCCGGAAGCGAAGGGGCAGAAGGGGCTTGCCACAACTTTAAGGCTAGGAAGTGGCGTCCCCCCCCCACACCACCACGTTTGATCCGGCAAATCGAAAGATTTTTTAGTAAAAAAGCAACCTTTTCTTGTCAGTCTTAACAACACAAGTCACTAGGGCTTTCCCACAAATTTCAAACACTTTCAGCACTATTTTTGCTAACCTCTACCGTCTCGAACATCGATGACCCTCTCTTTTGACGTTTGCGATGCAAGGCAGGCCTTTTCCACACAATGGCTTTCATTAATCGACCGTGTGTCCTTTGTAAACCTCAGGGGCCCAGCCAAAGTCCCCCCCCCCCCCCACTCCCACCCGCCCCAACCTTAATCCCGCGTTTTTCGTTACTCACCATACATGGCTCCTGACAAAACCAAAAATCGGCGTGATGCGTTCTTACCGAGGTCCGGCTCCCGCCTACGAAAAACCTGGCCGCGTCCTTGGTAAAGCTGGGGCGATTTTTTGGACCATGAGGGGGAAGGAACCGACTAGTTCCGATGCATCCCAATGGCAACTATCATTTGCAGTTGGAATAACCAACGACGTAAATAAATATTTACAGCGGCAGCAAGCGATATTTTGTGGGGGGGGGGGGGCTCCCACCTAATCCATCATGAAAAGCCTGTCACTTACGTGACAAGCATTCTGACCTTTACACCCATCACACCCAAAATATACCCTGGCAATAGATGCTATAGCGGAGAGCAAACATGCCAACCACAATATTATCGCGCGTGTAAACTAATAAGGCGCGACAGGCGCCGTATGTGGCTGGATGGCCCCGGCCGCAAGCAGATGTTGCCGGCGATACACTATCGGCGTACATGTGCGGCGGCTGCGCGGCACAGTCGGGCTTCAGTACCCGGCCGTCCGCCGTCAGCGCGCGATGACCGACCACTCCTGTCCGAACCGGCCGAGCGAGGACGACCTCGAGACCTACCGCCAGATCTCGCTGTCTGCGTACGCCGTGGCCGGCGTCGTCTGCGCGCTCGGTATCGCCGGCAACGCGCTCAACCTGCTCGTGCTGCGATACGTGCAATACCGCGCGGCGCCCATCTACCTGTACCTGACAGCGCTGGCGGTGGTGGACCTGCTGACGCTGGTCAGCGTGCTGCCGTACGTGGTATACCGACTGGTGCCGCCGTCCGCCGGCTGCAGTGGCGAGCTCGTCATCACCGGGCCCTTCCTCGCATTCTACGTGGCGCACTGCTTTAACCCCATTGTCAACGGCTTCATCTACACCAGCGTGTACATCACGTTCTGGATCACGGTGGACCGGTACGTTGCGGTCCGGCACCCGGCACGGTACGCGGCCCGCCAGGATCGTTCCGGCCAGGCGCGTGGCCGAATCGTCTTCTCGGCTGCGATCGCGTTCGTCGCAAACATGCCGTCGGTATTCTACTACGACATGGTCGCAGACAGCGGGGGCTACTGGGTCAACTTCCACCCGTCAGTGATGAGAAACCACTGGTGGATGTGCGTTGTCTCGCTGCAGCAGGCCATGCTGCTCGGTCCCGTCGTCGCCATTCTCGTCATGAACGTGATGGTGATGACGCGTGTGCTTCGGATCCAGCGTGGCGTGCGCGCCGAGCCGCCGCCTGTCTGCGTGATCGTGCCGCCGGACTGCGAGCCGCCGCCGCCGCCGCCGCGAGCGCAGACAGGCCGCCGCCTCACCAGCGCGCGCGAAGATGCCGAACGCCGGCTGGTCTGGCTTCTCGTGGCCATCAGCGTCTCCTGCGTCACGTGCAGCGGGGCTGCCTCCGCCGCCACGCTGATATCGCTGCACCAACCGCGTGACGTCACCTTCTTCGTGCTGCAGTCGGTCGGCAACGACCTGCAGTTTGCGAACTGCCTGTTGAACGTGCTCTTCTACTACGTGTTCAGTCTGGAGATGCGGCGCGCCCTGTACGGCCTGGTCGAGCGTGGCGTGGCGCGGCTGCGCCGGCTTCGCGGCCAGGCCGACTCGGTCCAGCTGCGGGTCAAGTCGCTGCGCGCCCGCCAGCTCGTCTCCGGCTCCCTCTTCACGGCGCGGGCTTTGACGAGCGAGGGCGTGCCGCACTGACCGTCGGTCGCTGCCGCCCGCGAGCAGGGCACAGCTTATCCAACAGAACGTATTCACTAGCAAATGCTATCCTGTCTTGCCATCTTGGTTTACTGCAGACGCTTCGCAAAGCAACGAACCACACTGACCATAACCCAGCGACGGTGCTAAGAGAATGATAATACCCGTCTGCAATTTAATCAGCATTATTAATCCAGCATGATGATCAGTTATCAGTACAGAGATCGTAGTTTCGATATTCCTCAGTCACGTTTACCAGCTATGGTGTTTGTGGACGTTTGTTGTGTCCGGCTTACTGTGCCACATCGTTTATTGCACAATTGTTGGAGACAAGGTATTACAATGATCAACACTATGTGTACGCGACTAAACCAGCACACCACACCCATCAAACAACCCGCCCGTTCTCCACCGACGTAACACCGCACAATGCGGATGGCGGTATTGGTGCATGCCGGTATACAAGTGATATGAATAAATAAAATGAGCACAACCAATTCCAAAACGAGGGGTAGCATTATCCCAACTAATAGTTATCGTAAAAAGCAACGAATCCCGTCATTAATAGCTTTTCCATGATAGATAAATGCGCTTAAGTTTTTTAAGGTTTTCAAATGTTTTTGGACACTTCTAGTATTCACTTAACAAGTTGACAAGAAAACAATTGCTTTGCTGCAATTCCATTGACGTGCCTCTTCAGAGACGTAAGATGGCACCAGGCCTCGCAACGGTGTGAATTGGTTGAGGGCGATGGATGCAGGCTGTGCTATTATTGTTTGCATTAGTCATGCGGGGCCAAGCGGACTCTGTCCGGAGATGTCAGCCCTGCCAGTAATGAATGCCAATCAACAGCACAGCCAGGAAATAGAAGCACGATTTGTCCCGTCTGCGTCAGACATGTCACCGAATTCTTTTAAAACGCTGCAAAAAGTTTCGTCAGGAACCGAAATTTTATCAACAATCATCTACGTCTTTACAAACATGCGTTTAACTTTCTGCGGGGTATGTCTCGCCCAAAATCTTTCAAAAGAGCTGTGTCGTAAGAAAACAAACGCTGAAACGTCTTGAAGTTTTCAACCGTGTTCCTTTCGAAAACAGCTTATGCTTAAGCATGCTAAAATACGAGCTTTATTCTTAGCACAGCGTTCTATACTGTTGATATAGCAGTCAATGGTCAATTGCTGGGACCATTATCAGTATGCTTTGGGCGCTGCAGGGCACGTGCGTATGTACACACATACCGTTATCATTGTTCAGAAAGAGGTTGCCCAATATGGTCATGCCAGTGCCTCGCGGCTGATAGAGTTCTCCCTTATTTGAGGTGCTATAATAGGAAATCAAACCACCGACGATCACCATTGTATAACTACCAACTTACCACCGCAAATGCTAAGCAAAATATCAAAGAGAACAAGAGAGGGAACACCCATAGAACGGGGGGGGGGGGGGGCTTTAGGGTGCCTTGACTGCGCGGCCATATCGCGCTTCTAGAAAAGATAATTTAGGTAGTTGTCATGTACAGAACACTTCCAGGTAGCAATACGGACACTACATCAAAGTAAACAAGAAAGCGATATTAAATTAAACAGTGCAACTAGGCAGTTAAGTGCGCAGGTAGTATTGTGGTTAAGCTACGTGTCTGAAAAACCAAAAGCACGGGGTTGTATGCACCGCGGTGCCCGCCCTTTCTGCCAGGGCGAAAGGCAGGCGGTGCCATATGACTTCAGCAGCTGAGTACGTTGTAAAGCCTCGATGACAACATAGGGGGTGTATATTCCATCCTCATATCCACAGCATGCATCGTTGCTTAGCATTATAGTTACCTCGCATGAAATTTACTTCTTACCTGTAAAACTGTTAAGGAAACGGAAGGGAACCGATTCCAAGAAATGCGCGGTTTGGAAACTGTTTTAGGCAGTCAGCATTTAGCAAAGGCATGATAAAACAGCTAGAAATCATTGGAAATGAGCATCGCTATTAAACTTTTCATACCCCCGGCTCGCCATCATCAGTCTTCTTAGTGGCGACATCGTCAACATTTCAGAAAAGTGCAGAGATGATAGGAAAGTGACTCATATCATCTACAGACATTTCCACTTCCAGCTCAAATTCTGTTCTATGTAGATATAACATCACGAAAGCCACTTCCTGGTTTGAGACTACTTTCCGAAAGTGAAGCTATCGGCCTTCTACTACAGTAAGTATTCCATGTTCCGTTTTCTCCCAGTGACTTGCCACTCAGTGCACAATTTGAGAACAGTAGCGTTTGAAGCAGCTCGCTGTCACAGCTGCCACCTTTTTTATGTTGTGAAAGCTTGCCCCCACCCCCTTCTCCCCCTCGAAGTTTGACAATTCGATCCGCTTATTGAGTTCTTTTATACAATGCTCGCTCCAGCCCCAACCTTCAGTTCTCATCTCAGGCCACAAAGCAGTAATCGGCATATTAGTCACAAACCATAGACAAATAACCGCAAACCGTACACTTTGCCAGGTTAAAAAATATTACCTGATAAAATGATTGTAAACCCTATGACGTGTTTATGGTGAGTGTAACATTCTTTAATCATTTAGACAACGGAGACAGCTAATCACTGAATCACAGGAAGCTACACTCTTCGTAAGGTTTCATTCTTTTCTATAAATGCACAATGTAGCAAGGCGTCTGTTGCATAATAACACAAAGTACACATATAAATTTAAAATCGGCACAGAATGCAGCGCAATGTTGCATGTCAATATTATCGTGCTCTACAGCAGTACTTACTGTGTGTAATTTATGCTGATTTGGGTGCTGGTAGTGAGATCCAAGAACGCCCCGAGAAAAGGGTGATGATGATGATTGGGGTTTTAGGGCGCGTCGACTTCTAGGGTCATTTTGCGCCCATAACAGCTAAGTGTTTACCGTGGTGTATAAATGGCTGTGAATCCTACGTTTCTCAAAAGTGAAAACAGCTGTCCGGTGCCAAGCATGCGAGAATCGTCACCAATAAGGTCGAGAAAAGGGCCAAACAAGAGAACATAACAGTATTTGACTCAGCGAACGCTTCCAATCCGTGATGACATCTCTTGCGAGATTGAAAAACTACAAGTGAATGCTATCATGCAAAGGTTTCATGACGCAATAAAAAATAACGCATTAAGGAGCACATTCACTAAATACAGAAAATGTCTTCCCTAGAGCAGTCTTTTCCATTTTGAAGCACACGGATAGTTACAAGTTGGCTTATTTCATCATATTTCATGCTTGTTTCAATAACTTCAAATGTCTAGCATTTCCTTTAAGCCAGCAGTGAGTCAATTTATTAAGTAAAAGCGCTAACACCGGCTGTTGGCTTTGTAAATGAAAAGTGCAAGCAGGTCTTGATATTTCTTCAGTGTGCATCAATTTGGTGTAGGTTAAAGGTCGTCAGTTCAGAACGAGACTGCTAATGCAAAATTCAAGACAAATGTATCCCCTTCATCAGTTTAATAGCACCTGCGTCAGCGATACGAGCGTCCTTATTTGAGATGTTTGAGACAAAACGCACAAACGAGCGCCAGTGCAAACAGAGAGCACACCAAATTTTGGTCGGTCAAGTTAGTTAGTTGGGCTTTCAACCATCGGCACAATAGAACTCCCGCAGCCAACAGGGGGCCACAAAGATCCAGGAGCTAGGGCCTCTTGCCCCCCCCCCCCTACTGCAACGCCCTTGTCACCTTGTGAAAGATCGCGTGACAACCCAGCGCGCAGTCGTCCGGGAGATGACGCGGTCCCATGGCCAAACTGGAGTCCCTAGACAGCAGCCGAGAGCAAAAGTGCGGGTGCGGACGGGAAGGGCGAGGATAGGCGGTGGCAGCTCATGTCTAGAAAACTTCCCGTTTGCCTTTTTGTTTGTTTTTATTCATGGCACTCGCGCAAAAAGGAAATCTCCGTTTGCCTCACACTCCAGCTACTCAGAAAGCCGCCGCGTGTCTTTGTGCGTCCGCGCAGCGGGCTGCCCGGACTCACAGTCGACACACACGCGGACGATGGTCGCTGCTGTGTGTAACCCAGCAGCGGCCGACTGTGTGCGTCCCCGCAGCAGCCAACTGTGTGTGTTCCAGCAGCAGCCGACTGTGCATGTCCCAGCAGCAGCCAGCTGTGTGTGTTCCAGCAGCAGCCGACTGTGTGTGTCCCAGCAGCAGCCAACTGTGTGTGTTCCAGCAGCGGCCGGTTGTGTGTGTCCCAGCAGCAGCCGACTGTGTGTGTCCCAGCAGCGGCCGGTTGTGTGTGTCCCAGCAGCAGCCAACTGTGTGTGTTCCAGCAGCAGCCGACTGTGTGTGTCCCAGCAGCAGCCAACTGTGTGTGTTCCAGCAGCAGCTACCTGTGTGTGTCCCAGCAGCAGCCGACTGTGTGTGTCCCAGCAGCGGCCGGTTGTGTGTGTCCCAGCAGCGGCCGACTGTGTGTGTCCGATCAGTGGCCGACTTGGTGTGTCCCAGCCGCGGCCGGCTGTGTGTGTTCCAGCAGCACCCGACTATGTGTCCCAGTAGCGGCCGGCTGGGTGTGTCTCAGCAGTGGCCGACTTGGTGTGTCCCAGTAGCGGCCGGCGGTGTGTGTTCCAGCATCACCCGACTATGTGCCCCAGCAGTGGCCGACTGTGTATGTCCCAGCAGCACCCGACTGTGTGTGCGGTGGGCGTCGCGTCATCCCCATCTCATACCTCGGCCGCGTTTCCCCATTCACGCTTGATCCTGCATCCCCGCAGCGCCCCGTTGATCCGGGTCAATCTGCATGCACCAACCGCCAGCCAAGGCTCAGCTGCTCCCTCGGGTAAGCTCGTTCGAGCGTGCGCACATTCTCCGAAGAGAGGGTCCGCGTGAGGGCTAGGCCTCGGCTGTGCAAGAATTTCAGGTCCACATTGTCCTGCCCTTCCGCTATCTCATCTCCTTCATCCCATATACCTGAAATAGTCACTACTGGCCCGAAAGGCTCAAACCAAAACCAAACCAAACCATCCTCTGCGCCGGGTGCACGGGCCTTTCTGCCGCTATGCTCGTTTCCGGTCGCGTTGCCAGCGCCAGAGTGCAATGTCGCGTACGGTTCGCACAGTATGGGAGCACCCAACCTCTCCCTCTAAGCCGGAAGACGATAACGTGTCCGGTTGCTGCGTGAACGTGAACGTGACATGAACGTGAGCCTGCTTGCCATAAATTTCGAAGAGGAGCTATATCGAACCTATGTGCAATCGAAATATGGCACCGACTACGCCGTTTCATGCGCTACGGAAACTCGTCCAGAGGTGGAGGAGATTCTGGGACACATTAGGTATACGCCAAATGCGTTCAGAGGTTGAAGACGATTTCCGAAGAGATTCTGGGACACATTAGGTATGCGCCAAATGCCCTTTGAAGATATACGAACTTAAGAAAGTGACCTAAGGACAGGGAAATACTGATGACTTGTGGGAAGAGGATGGGACCCTTACTCAGTGAAGGTAAATAAACGAACAAAAAAGGCAATACAACTCCGTAATACGTGGTTCTGCAGTGATTGTACGATGGAGGATACAGGAACTACACCAGCACCAGTCATTAACTTGACTGGACCAGCGCTCGAAAAAGTTGTTATCACAGAAGAAATGGTATAGGAGAGCTGTTCAACCTGAAAACTGGAAGTTCTTGCGACCCTGTCCGCATTCATATGAAAACAATGTATGAGAATGCACGATAAGTACGTCAAACACTCACTTCGCTTACTAAATGTCCATGAAGGTCTGCTTGAAGATTGGGAGCTGAGAAAAGTGAACCTTGATATAAGCAAGAAATGCCTAAGCTCCTGGTTTTCCCGAGTTAGACACACGTACCGCTGCTATCACCACCAGGTCCGGCGACCAGCAAAGCTTATTACCGGCGCTGCTGTATCCTGGGCTTTTCTTTTGTTTCCAGACATTTGAATCGTTCGGGTAAGGTTCCTGTTTGGCACCGAACAGGCGTACAGCATTTGCACGCCTTGTGCAGAGTGGTGATATCGACTATAAAAAATTTTCGCAGAAATGACGTAAGTGGCCATTTCAATCCCATGTGTTTGAAAGATCATACGCATGTTGCTGGAAGCGTGCGAAACAGGAAGCATCATTACAAGGCGCGACAAGCCCTCTAGCCTTTAGATCCACCGCCTGCAAAATGTTTTCTAGAGATAAAGGCTATCGTGAAGTACAAACGCGCCAACACCCGATATTGCAGCGAGTGTAAACTAATAAGGCGTGGCACGCGCCGCATGGGGCCCACTGGGGACGCCCTGGACGCAGATGTCGCCGGCGATACACTATCGGCGTACGTGTGCGGCGGCTGCGCGGCACAGTCGGGGTTCAGTACCCGGCCGTCCGCCGCCGGCGCGCGATGACCGACCACTCCTGTCCCGACCGACCGACCGAAGACGAACTCCAGATCCACCGCCAGATCTCGCTGGCTGCGTACGCCGCGGCCGGCGTCGGCTGCGCACTCGGTATCGTTGGTAATGCCCTCAGCGTGCTCGTGTTGCGATGCGTGCGGCCCCGCGCCGCGCCCATCTACCTGTACCTGACGGCGCTGGCGGTGGTGGACCTGCTGACGCTGGTCAGCGCGCTGCCGTACGTGGCGTACCGACTGGTGCCGCCATCTGCCAGCTGCAGTGGCTTTCTCGTCAGCACCGGGCCCTTTCTCGCCTTCTACATGGCGCACTGTCTCAACCCGCTTGCTAACGGCTTCGTCTACATCAGCGTGTACATCACCTTCTGGATCACGGTGGACCGGTACGTTGCGGTCCGGCACCCGGCACAGTACGCGGCCCGCCAGGATCGTTCCGGCCAAGCGCGTGACCGAATCGTCTTCTCGGCTGTGATCACGTTCGTCGCAAACATGCCGTCGGTATTCTACTACGACATGGTCGCAGACAGCGGGGGCTACCGGGTCGACTTCCACCCGTCAGTGATGAGAAACCACTGGTGGATGTGCGTTGTCTCGCTGCAGCAGGCCATGCTGCTCGGTCCCGTCGTCGCCATTCTCGTCATGAACGTGATGGTGATGACGCGTGTGCTTCGGATCCAGCGTGGCGTGCGCGCCGAGCCGCCGCCTGTCTGCGTGATCGTGCCGCCGGACTGCGAGCCGCCGCCGCCGCCGCCGCCGCGAGCGCAGACAGGCCGCCGCCTCCTCAGTGTGTACGACGACACAGAACGCCGGCTGGTCTGGCTCTTGGTGGCCATCAGCGGCGCCTGTGTGGCATGCAACGTTCTCTCTCCGGCCGTCGTCCTGATGGCGCTGGCCAGACCGCGCAAGGATCTGCTCTTCGTGCTGCAGTCGGTCGGCAACGACCTGCAGTTTGCGAACAGCCTGTTGAACGTGCTCTTCTACTACGTGTTCAGTCTGGAGATGCGGCGCGCCCTGTACGGCCTGGTCGAGCGCGGTGTGGCGCGGCTGCGCCGGCTTCGCGGCCAGGCCGACTCGGTCCAGCTGCGGGTCAAGTCGCTGCGCGCCCGCCAGCTCGTCTCCGGCTCCCTCTTCACGGCGCGGGCTTTGACGAGCGAGGGCGTGCTACACTGACCGTCGGTCGCGGCGGTGACCCGCCGTGACCGCACTGACCCGTCGTGGCGATGGCTTTATGATACCATTAACCAGCGAAACAGAGACAAGTGATCTTGTTCGTGAGCGGAAGGAGTATAATTGGATCATCCGCCGAAGCACTTCACGCTGACCGCAATGCCGCAGCTGGAGTGGCAGGTAGCAGCAGACGGAGACGAAGACGACGTCGAAAACGCAGACGTCGACGAAGTTACAAGCGTCACTGCGCAATCTGTTGTCGACCACTTTCCGATGCTTGTCACCAAACCACCGGACCGGTGAAAGCGTTAGGGGCATACGGTCCACTGAAGTCCTGAGGTTATTGAGTTCCGGTACAGACCACGCCGTGGCGAAGCTGTTTGGAGTGATGACTAAGTGGCGATCAAGGGAGGGATCGTACTGCACACGATCCCGTGAGGGCGCTGGACCCAGCCACGCCATGTACTGACTACAGTGCAGTGATGCTGGACGCACACCAGACCCGTACCGACGGCAGTTCAGCGAGGACTGGGGACACGACGGGAACCTTCACTGCCCGCATCGCGCGGCTCTGACTGGCGTCATGTACTGACAACTGTGCAGTGATGCTGGATGCACATCAGACCCGTACCGACGGCAGTTCAGCGAGGACTGGGGACACGGCGGGGACCTTCACTACCCGCATCAAGCGGCTCTGCCTGACGCCTGGATTGTTCGCGGTGAGCTGCATTAGAACACCATTGCCTCAGAGGAAGGTGCCAACAACTTCGATGGAGCCAATGTGCAGCTGTTTTTTGTGTCTTCCGTTGCTCTGTGAACGATGGCATCGGGTGTAACAGAGCGTAGGGCTTGGAGCAGCGCCATTCGCGCACTAGACCGACGACACCTGGCGATACAAACCGCGCTTTTATCAGGAGTTCAAATCGGCATAGGACAAGCAACGTCACAGCTGATCTCATCAAACTAGGGACACTCCCCGCTTTGGGAATGCCACACTTGGTCTGGCTCTTCCAGAACCCCATGTTATCAGTCAAAATCATCGGATTAACGGCGCGTGCAGGCAACGCTTGTGAACGTGTGTTTTTGAGCTGTTTTACGAGAAAGCGGGCTGCTTCTCCGTTCATGTTGCGGTAGCTGAACAAACCAACGCCACTTATGGGTCTCCCTGCATACTGTCTGGCCGCCCTCGACAACGCCGTTCAGCGCCACTGTAGCAGACCATCGCTACCGGGGTCCATGTTACGTCCGGGTATATGGTGAAGGGGGGGGGGGAGTGTGGATGTCAAGCCAGCACTCGTACGATTCGCCGCGTCTGTGCACCCGCCCGCCGTCAGTCCCCGGGCCGTGTTGAGCGGTCCTGGTGTGCTGCGACTTGCTGCCAAAACTTTCCGGTTGGTCTAGCATGTGGGTTCCCCTTTTGCAGGGAAGGACGGTGCGCGACGCCCGGATGAGTGCGGTGTCCGAGGTTAGTCTCGCCTGTTGTGGAGGGAGAGGAAGCTGTCAAGGGTTCGAGGGCCGCTGTGTCCACGGGCCTTCAGCTGACCTGGTAGAAGCCGTTTTGGCCTGACTGGGTCAAACGCGTTTTCTTGCGGTTAATCTCCTCATGGCTACCAAACTCTCCCGGTGGGGCCTCAGTTTAGTTAAAGCAAAAGCCGTGGAAAGCCTCTAACGGATGCTCACCTCCAGAAGCCCGTGGAGGGGTTAGGGGATGAGCTCTTAAACCGTCGTGCGACGTGCGACGCGCAGCGCGGGGTTCCGCCACGGATAAAAAATTGGAAGTTGCACGATCTTTTGCAAGCTGTGCTTCCTACGCAACGTTCCCCTATCATCTTCGTGTACGGCTAAAAACATTCAGAATGCCTTCAAACAATCTGGAGGGTTAGCACGATCGGAGAGGTCCTTGAGATCGAGCTCGTAAAAACCTCATAAAGGCTGGTATTCGGTCTCCAGTGCCAATGTCCGGAACATGCTGGCGTTTACCGCCAGCTGGCAGGTCGCCTTTGGCTCATGGGCAAAGAAGAGGTCAGTTTTTTTCAAAGAAATAAATATTCTTTGCTTTTACGTCCAGTGCTGCCCATGCTAAACGGCTCTGAACGTCAGCTCATAGCCCAAACGAATCGCTTGACCGCGGAACCAGCAGCATGTTGTAGAATGTTTTCCTTGGAAGGCCTCGAACAGGGTTGATCGAGACTGGATGACCCCATATGAACTACAAGCGTTTTTCAAAAATGATCACGAAATGCGGTCATAAGAAACCTTTATTCACGTCCCAGAAGTGTTAGAAGTGAGAACGCCTGACATGAGCGCCAACTGAGCATATCAGTGCTATGCATTTTTGGAGAAAGTTTTTCCACCCCACGGCGATGGCGTTGGTCAGCGATTATCGGAAAGAGCCGCACTCTTACACCATGTGATGCATCAGGGACATTTCAGGACCTGAACATACACTGGATAACGGGTCACTGTTGACGCGCCCGTGCGCCCATATAATGTGCATGGCAGACGGGGGACTTTGTGCCACCCCGGGCGTCCCGCTGCCCCGCCCTGCGGCGCACGCAGCACGCATAACAGCGAACCGTCATGTTTTATTCAAAAGCAACCGAGAAGGAAAACTGGCACGGCATAAAATATTGCCTGGTTGATGTCCTACCCGACAGCAAGATCAGCACTCTCGATAAAATGATTTGAAGCTATTGTGATGCCCGCGCAACAATGCTGGCGCTAACCACCATACATGATTACGTTAAGCTGGTCATTCCGAAGTTATTGGAAGACAATTTCGCTCTTGGACGCGGAATCCGGCGGTGAGTGTTAGACAGCCAGGCTGCTACAGCTTTCTTAAGTGGTAGGCGTTTATTTCGAGTCCTATGCGAGGTGATCAACGACAGGAACAGTCAAAGCTGGTGAGGGCCACTTCGGTATTTACGGCAGAGTGCCACTTTGTGCTACACTTTTAAGTGCCAGATGATGTTCTACAGGATCTAATCTACCAAAGAATATGAAAGAAGACATTGAAATTGGCAGACCACTGCAGAAAGTCTCGCAAGCGAAAATCAGCAAAATGGCACACGAATGGAGTTTAGAAAAAGACCCACATGCGGGTTTGGGCATGACATGCTCATTTGAGACTAAGCAGTGCTCGGCTTCCCATAAGGTGCCTCATCTTCACTATCCCCTCCGACCGCTTGCGACGTACTTCAGTGAATGCTAACTGCTTCAGGGATGCTAGTTATCTGCCTACGAATATGCTCATCCGATCATTTTCCATAAATCCTCTATAACGTTCTTTACTACGGATAACTTTTACTAGGGATAACTAAATATTTGTTGTGTTAGCGGAGCAGAACGTTTTTATGTAAAATTTTACTCGATTCCGGATTGGATTACGGATAACTGACCTGTGTCGAAAGCTAAAAAGTCAGCATAAATATGGGGAGGGGAGGCAAACCACACTGATTTAACAACACTTAAAGTCATCCCTGTTTTTGCCTCTCCTCCATTACGATAGATGCTAGTGCTTGGAACCATAGCCAGAAGAGGCTTGTGACACTACGCAGGATAATGGCGAGTGAAGGAAACTCACCTTCAAACTGAGCATTTCAACGGCAGTATTGCGTGGAAACAGCCTGAACCGTAAATACACGCCTTACTATACCCTTCGAATCCTCTTCCGCTCCCTTTAATCGTCAGCTGTGGGTGGACGCGGGTGGACATAGGTGGACGACCCACTAGGTGGACGCATCCGACGAGGACGACAGTCCGTATAACGAATCCACCCATGAGGCAGCCTCGCGTGACTAAATGGAAGCGCCACCGCTGCTTAATTTTTTCTCAACACGTCATCCATATTTCAAAGCGATGAGAAAAAAACGCCGGCTCACAACAGTGACATCACGTGGAAGCATGACTCCCTGGCACTCCGGATAGAAATAGTGCATTTGCGTGGTAAGGTTGTGGGTAATTTGAACCCTGATTTTTACAATGGTTACAAGATGTGGTGCGTCGGCCGTTTCAAAGCACAGCGAATTTTCGGTGAAATGAAGAAGTACTAACTTTCAAGATCGTCCACGTTCTTCTCCAGGTGGATAACACGCACCACGCTTGGTTGTCATGGTCCTCGTTATAGCGAGTGGCGTT
Organism: Pollicipes pollicipes; assembly: GCF_011947565.3. Lineage (NCBI taxonomy): Eukaryota > Metazoa > Arthropoda > Thecostraca > Pollicipedomorpha > Pollicipedidae > Pollicipes > Pollicipes pollicipes. The sequence goes on along the minus strand of NW_023596746.1, from coordinate 22,649,080 downwards.
GAGAACAAGTTATGCCGCATTTCGTGGTGACCACCTCTCAGCCGAAAATCATTCCCTGGATGGCGTTGCACGTGGAGCACTTTCACCGTCTACGTCATAGTAGCATAAAAAAATTCGCTTGCCCTGTTTTGTACTTCGGTTTTCCAGAATTGGTTATACCAACAATAGCAATAAAACCCGAGCGAGTCTCCAATATCTAGTGTCAGATTACATAGCCCCATGCGAGACATAGCACTAGAATTAAATGCCACATAGAAAGGAGTACGAATGCCCCAGTTTTACTACAACACTCCCGTTAAGAAAAGCCACCACCACCAGGCGTTCAGTAAGAACTATGTCGGAAGTGCTACGGTCAGGATACGCACGTGACAGGTAGGCAAAAAAGTGACGTTACCAAAGCGCAAAATGTGCTAAGTCAAGGAGATACGCATAGATTTCGAAACTATCTCTGATGTATGCAAATTACCCGAATACTTATGTCATAGTCTAGACCAGCTCTTCAAAAATGCCTCCCTCTTCCCGTCATCACCAATTAACTCGACACTTCACAACGCCATGTCTTTAGGGACCAGCTTTGGCCGTCAGCCATTTAACAAGGGCGGTTTCAGGCAGGCGGATAGTCTCAATCAATTATCCAGAATGTATGAAATTTTTCCGAAATAGAGCTTGGCACTCAACATGTAGGCTTATTAGATAATTATTTGCGCCAGCGGAGAACCCCGGATAATATTCAGAGCGTGGCCACGATGGAGAATCTCTTAGCCGTGCCCGGTTATGACCGTCGGCTTTGCATGGCACATGTGAGACGAAACTGGAAGATAATTTCCGGACTTGCCAGGCGCGGGCGAAGAATGCCCAAGGATTTTACCGGCCAAAAAAGTATTGGTTGAACAATTTTTCCGTCGGCCGAACACCATAAATGGACGGCAGTTTTAAGTGGGCGGGGCTCCATGACAGGGGCCCCGCCCAAGCGCCCGCACAAATCAAAAAGAGGGCCCCTGTGTGAAGTAAGGCTCCCTGGCAGCCAACCTCTCACGACAACCGCAATATTGTACGCCCACTTGCTTCTGTTCTTCATCCCTTTGACAAAAAACCAAAGTAATTAATTGCGTTTTTTTCAGAAAAACTAAATTTCACGTCACATGTCAACCATCCAATACAGCTCCTCTACGGGCTGCGTCGTTAATGAGACAGGGGACGTATCCTCCTCTGCCCCCACCACTTGGTAAAATTTAAGACGTCCCATAAAGGAAAAAACACTTCATATCAGCAGCCGATAAACGTGAAAAATTACAAAGAATACTTTGTCGTACTGCCAGCCGCAGCAAACGTTCGGCAAAACCGCCCGTAAAACATGACAACACCAGATAATTTGCAGGCCGCGAATAAAATGGACGGTGATCATGCACAGTCCAACCTAGCTTCCTTAATGAATGAGACGAGTGCAATGGGCTAGCACCATCATGATGTGGTCAGAACACCAACTTAAGTCTTGCTGCAACAAAAGGTAAAATTACGAGCATTTTTTCGTGAGTTTCTCACCTGACAAACTGGCCTGTATTGATTGCTCCAGATCCAGAAAGGTGTCATGATATTAAGGCAGAGTATTTGCCACTCATGTTCCATATGGTTCATATGGAGGGACAAACCAAATGAAATAAAAGATTGGTGACATGGGTACTCACCACGTGACCCGGCCTCCATACCACCTATCAAAAATCTGAAACAAACAGGGCTCTGAGACATCTTACACCTCCCCATGTGGTATGTCCTTCTCAAGTGCCTTTCAACTCCCTAAAAAATTTGAAAACTGATAGTCAACAACATAAAATGTTTCATAAAGATCAATCTTTGTTAGTTAAATCTCAAAATGTACAAATTGGCATGGTTTTGATGTGAAGCAATATGGTACACAATAATGCCATTGTTCTGAGCATAATAATTTTTTGGAAAATTATATCTGTTCTAGGAATTAGTTCAAAATGTCATACACACAATACTCTTACAAAAATGCAAGTTGTAAGCATTGGACCTTTCTTTTTTACATAAAAATTGGCAGTTTTGGATGAAGCATGTACAAGCTATGCATAGTTTCTAATGTTCACTTCACTGCTTTTACCAAAATTAAATACGTCTCTTGGAAAATGTAGCATTAAATGTTGCTTTGGGCAGCTCTCATGTCCATTTCTTATGCTCAAAAGATAAGACTGGGCATGAATGGGGGTGGCATGTATGCAAAAGCATGTAGATTAGCAATACCAGCCATGGAGCACATTAACTAAACTTAAATTCATAATAAAAAGGGGATTATTCTGCAAGTTCAAAGCACAACTAGAATTGCCAGTTCATGAACATTACATAAAACCCACATTGACAAAGCAAAAGTTAATGGATGCTTGAGATGACAGGCACCTGACCAACACCAACAAAAAACTAATGTGAGAGCTTCTGGATAAAAAAAATGCAGAAAAGAGCGGTTTAACGGCTAACAGCAGCATTTCGTGCTCCACTAAATCTTAAAAAGCTTGCTGATAGCTTAAAATAGCTTCAGGTACCAACATTGTTCAGATGTACTAACAGATACACTAACAGCGGTGTAGCAACATACTTTACAATGCAGATGACCAAACCCATGCTGGCCAGTGCACATAACCTAAATAAGATGATGAAATAACCAAAAACCATTTACATACTGGACAGATCAATGATTGCCCAATGTTGGGGTTAAACTGCCACATCAAGGCAAAAAATAAAAAAAATATTGCATCTTCAGCTGCACTGTAAATCAGCTGTCACACTGCTCATTGTAGGACAAAAATATGTTGGTGTTGTCAAAGCACATATGGTATTGAACAAACCTAGGACATGATGTTTAGCAAGCCTTTAAGAGTCAACTTGTATTTTGCCACAGGGATTCTCATTCATTTACACTGGACTTGACATCAGATTTTACATCCCACATTGTGAAGTTTTTTGATGGTGACTCAGGTGGTCAAGGAGCCAGAAATAACCTGAAAATACCATGTTAGTGCTTTCTTGACATGGAAAGTTATGGATAATGGACAACATGTATGATGATGACAATGCTTTTTGGTGTCTTCAGGTACTTGAAAAGTAATTATTTTTAGTGCATGGCCAGCATGAGTCTTTCCATGAATTGGTGCAATGTTCATTTCCACAGTGATGTAGTTTCACAATATAAGACACCAGGTCTGAGCAGAAAAAACATGATCTGTCTCTAAAGATTAAAAAATTGTCCATGCTAGACTGGAGCCTGGGACATAACAGTAGGCTTCACCCATGGTAGTGGGTATTAATCAATGGCTCATGGTGACTACATCAAAATTCAGGAACCACTCACCCAAACAAGTCTCCACCATCAAAATTAAGTATCAAGTGTCAAGGGCAAAATGCCAAAGCAATGACAAATTATACCTACGTGAAAAGTACATCATACAACACATGGTAAGGTGGTCATTACTATTTAGTGATGTCATTTTTGTGGAAAAGAAACACACGAATATAAAATCTACATCAGCATAGACACAAAACAAACAGCAGCCACATACTTTGTTAATAGACATAAACTTGGAGCGGGGTCAGCACGGATCAAACATTCCCAATCATATTTACCTTGACGAACAGTCAAGCGCACGTTGCTGCAATTTTCAGAGAAAAATAATTGACCCAAAACAAGCAGCCGAGGCCAAGAGCAAGTCACTGATAAAAAATGAGCATTCTCTGAAGTCTTAGAGCACCGGAACAGCCTGCGAAAATACGATGCGGTACGCGCCCTCACTGATCTAAACAAACCAAAATTCAATCTCGGGCTCATATCGTCGCTGCTGCGCCTCATTGACTATTGATTGGGCGCGGCGCTTTATGCATTTAACAGCGCTTTATGAATTATGCCCAGGTTCATTATAATGTACGTTTACTTTGGTTGTATTTACCCACCCCTGGACGATTTTATCGAAAAAATGTTGTCATAAGATAATGGAGAAAAAACAATGTATTCACAGTCAACTGTTTTGCATTCTAAAACCAATGATATACACATGTTGGCTCGTAACGTTACAAAATAGTGAAGCTACGTAGTCAAGATTACAGCTCCATCCAGTGTCGTGTTCAAAGCAGAGACCATTGGGTCATCACCGTTCGGTTGGGTGCCGAAAGTGTCCCACTTGGTTGCTGCGAGTGTGGCCCACATCCAGGATTTCGTCCGGGAGGGAGGGAAAGGGACGCAACATTGATGGGCCCCAGAGTTTGGGGCCCTCTCCCCAAAAATCTCGCATTTCGTCCATCCGGTTTTAAAATTCTTATTTATGTATTTTTATGTAATAACTCATCCTGTTGTCAGCAGCCCTAGAAAGCTAGCCGTGCTACTACGTCTGCATGTACATCAAGCATGCCCTTTTTCTTCAGATCATGGTTGATCCTGTCATTTTGAGGCGAAGTATTTGGGAGAAAACATGGCAGAATGTAGTTGAGTTGGCTGCTCAACACCATCACTCAAGCACGAACTTGATTCCTGGCTTATTTACGACTGGCCGGCTAGTGGATGTGATCAGCTGATGACTGATGACTAATGCAGAGTTTTGCTTTCACTGTTATGAATGATTACAAAGTGTCTCAGCATCATGGGCGTAGGAACAGGGGGGGGGGGGGGGGGGGAGGACAGGGGCATGGTACCCCTCCCCACTTTTCTAGGTGGGGGCCAGCAATGTTAACTGCCCCCCCCCCCCCCCACTTTCAGATTAAGGTTGCATTTGGCTTACTTTTGCACTGGATTAAACATGTATGCTGATTTACCTAGCTCACCAGCCATCTCCCTTAACATGCGTCATCTTTTTCGTTTGCTCATTGGCCATCATTTAGTGTTACAGCCGCAAGGCCGGCGCCGCACGGCCTGGGGACTGCAACGCCGGGCGTCGAGGCCGTTATTGCTATGCCTTGCGAGCGCGCATGTTCAACACTAAATTACGTACTTTTCTTATAAGTAATGAGCTCTGACAGGGTCTTGAGCAATATAAGACGAACATGGGCCAGCCATGTTAATACAAATTATGAATCCCATTTCATCTGCAATCTACAGTCAGGGAGAACTCAGTATATCTGAAGAACATAGACAAACACGGAACTGGAGTCTGTGTGAAAACTATCGGACTGCCTGCGGTGATCAGGAATGTTGTTGCGTCAGTGAGGGTCCCTGTGCTGATCCAGGGCTAACTGTGCGGATCAGAAGTCCTCCCGTGTCAGGGATGGGAGCAATGTAACATGATATATCCTTCTAATGACCTCCGGATGGACCAGGGGATGCCACCCCGTGCCACCAGAATGATAGCCAGAAGACACTTCGCGGTGGACGGAATGGCCCGTCAGCCCCTGACTGGAAACGGTTATGTACCCCTGGTGTTCTACTCAAGAGGCCACTTGCCCGGAAGGGAACAAGGGGTCTCATTATTGTTGAGTAGAGTGAGGCTCTCATTATTGTTGAAAAGCACAGGTCGAAATAATTTTTTTAAAACGAGCAACGTCATGGCATGTTTGCCTGAGAACGTTCATTTCTTTCAGAATGTATTATTCAAATAAATTACATCAAAAGGCTCGAACATGCCCGCCTATAACCTACAGAGCAAGGACAAGGATGGTCTGGGTTGCAACTTCCGTAAAACCGATAAGTTTCGGCCACTGCAAGTGCCACCAGACGGCGAGCGCCGTGTTAATCTGTCTTCTGGACAGATAAATAGCTGCGGAAACACGAAAAATAGATATTTTGCTTTCACTATTCCAGTTCAACCACCAGATGCCAGCCCCACTTCGCGGTGCTTTAGGGGCCATTCGTTCTTTTCATCAATCTAAAAATTTTACGCGTGAAATATGCCCTCAGACTGCCTTCTAAATACAAGATCTGATGTCATGAAGCGTCCAAGGATACTTTCTCAGAACCGTCATCACTTTCGTCCACCCGTTGCCCACAACTTAATATTAGCTGCTAGGCCGACGCTGCGCGGCCTACGGAGACTCCAACGACTGGGGTCGAGGGTTGTGTTTTAAAATTTTCGAGTGTGTGTGCTCAAAATTATGCCACTTGACTTGTATAATTAGTTGACTAAAGTGTTAAAAGGTAATCATTTCAGAAGCGTCATCATTTTCGTCCCCCGGTGGGCCACGGCTAAATGTTGACTACTGGGCTAGCGCTGCGTGGAATATGGCGACTGCAACGCCTGGTTTCGAGGTTTTTGTTGCTTAGATTTGCGAGCGAGCATGCTTAAAAAAACCGTTACATGAATTGTATCGCTAATCGATTCTGACTGAATAGTGAATATTTTCAGACAAATATGGCTTGGCCATGTTAATACACATCGTTGACCACTCGACTTGCAATCAAATTTTCGTCTTCAAATTTGGATCAAACATATCGATCTGCAATCTACCTTCGCGATGCCCTCAATGTCTGTAGAACCCAGATAAAAAATTGACAAAGCTCCTGAACTCTATCGGTTTATAAAGAGTCAGCTAACCATTGTAAATTACGAGCGCCGGTGATTTCTTCCATACAGTCGTTCAACGTCTGATTTCTGCAGCTTATTGACTTCAAGATGCAAACAGAATTGAGCTCAGGGTAGCTCCTGGTTTCTCTTCTGGTTGCAAGGTAAAACAAAACAACAAAAAAACGAAGAAAACCGTGTCACTTGTTAACAAGTAAGCCATATCCGGGAATTTCGGGGGAGGGGGGGTCACCATCAGATGGGCTTTTGTCAACCCTGTGTTCCCCCTTGGCAAGCCTCTGGCTACGCCCCTGCCTACACACAAAAGTAGATCAAGCAGCGTACGTTGCATGACGGACAATGAAGTGTCCGTTTGGCCAATCCATACCTAAGGCAGACAGCTTCCCGGAGGCTATTTTTCTGTGATGGTGTGGTACAAGGGAAGATGATTCGGGAAAAAGCACTGTGGCAGGTGTTCAACACATGTTTCATACACCACGTAGAAGTAACGTTGATCCTAAACTATGCAACAAAGTAGCCACACGATTAGTTCGCAGCCAGTCATGCGGAAGACATCCAGGCCAGGTCAGTGACCGCCGACAGCGGGCAGGAGTAGGGCCCAGATAAGGAACATATGACAGATAGGCCTTATTATGTGGCCTGACTCTTAAAAGAGAATCTCCAGTTTTATGGATTTTGTCACATTGTTTCTAGCAGTTTCAAGCTCCCGAATTTGTCTCCGCCTAAAATGCTGCGACAAGTCTTACTTCTTGAAAAGCAGCCGGCAAAAAAAGCCAATAGATCCACTTTCAAAATTCTCACCAGCCTATATCCATGCCTATTTTGGCATCTACACTGTGCAGGCAAATGCTTCCTTAATGACCCAAAATGCCTACCTGCTCGTGGAATTTCGTCTCCCCGGGAAAGACAATGTTAAAATGGACGAATAATCTAGGGGAGCTGGATAGCCTCATTTGCCAAATGGCAGATGAGCCGAATAGGCAAGATTGTGCACCAGTGATAAACAGCTCTAGATCTTCTATATCCTGTGTTTTGTATTACTTTCCTCCCTCATCCTAACCCGGTTGCTCACCTGTCTTGCTACGTCATGTTGCATCATATCTTCCATCTCCGTTTTCTGGCTGCTTTGTCATGCCCAGTGATGGCGAAATTTCCAGGGAGTTTGGTGAGCGGAAAATTTGACTTTGTCCCGTTTGTTCCGTGACGATTTTTCGTCCCCCCATCAGCCATGACGCCTGCATGTTCGTTGCCATAGATACCAACATGGCTCCGCATACACAAAAAGTCACATACGTAAGGCGCGTATGAGCTCGGTGAGATCACGAACAGACCTTTCCCTGTAGCTGTTAAGGCAATGTTGGCAGTGGATTAAAAAGCACCGAGGAGCTCACTGAGCATTTCACGATAAAAACAATGTATCAGGGGCGTCGTGATGAATTTCAAAATCATGCCATATAATTCGGCAGCAAAAGCAATCACAATCGTTGATAAATAGGAACACCTAGCGATGCCACCACATGCAATTGCACATCGCGTTCCACCGGACGCCTTGGGCTCATCAGTGTACACCATGATGTAGCCTGAAAAGCATGACACCCACTAGATCTCACACCGTCCCGATTCTTAAGCTGGCGCAATTGTGTTTCTGTGCCGGTCTAAAGTTATGTCGAAATGGGCGTGGTCTGGTGTGGAGGCGCAACTGTCTGCTCCGAAGCTCAGCACCTGAGTCAAAGTGGAATTCATTCTGTCAGGCTACTACGAGGACACAGAGAAGTTTAGAGGAACGCACAATTATCTTGATAAAGCATGAGGTCATCATATTCGAGGAGATGACGGGATGGGTCGAACGCGTGACCCTGGGCGTGACCCTCAGTGTGTAGTCAGGTGGGTTCCTGGCGTTTTATATGTAGTGGAGCTCGTTAGCTTTTATGAGCGGGTTTCGCTTCTGGGATATCCAGAAAGCGCCAGTTGTTATTCTATCTCGCGCACTGTGGATAGTGTCGAGAAGTTTCATCCCGCTGTGAGGGCGCTTTCGCACACAACACAAGCAAAGCCGATGATGAACGTATTAGAGTTTTATGTCATAAACATGTTTCATCACAATTTGCCCGCAAAACGTACGTGCCATCATTTTCAAAAGGCTTGCTCTGTTATTGTTCATTTCTTAATTGTATGCGCTCTGAAGATGCGAGATACTGTCCAAAAGTAGCGGCCGATATTTTCTGTCATTCCTGACTAGCAAAACATGCTCATTATACCGTTATTATCTATTTTTGTCGTGTGGTGACCATCGCTGACAAATGTATTTAATTGGTACCTCTATTGGCCAAGACACCATCGTCCGTGAAATCAGAACTCTAGTTTAGACTACTCTGTTGGTGATCGCAGCGATCAATCTCTCTGCATTGGAGCATTACTTGGTTCATCAAAGCTCTGCCTGTGGAAAATCTGCATTTGGGATATAGAAAGAACTCCTGGTAAATTGCAATAACTTAACACTGAATGAAGACCGCGGTTGAGAATGGGTGCGAACGTTCTAAGCCAGAAAGGAAGACCCCAGTGACCCGCCACGTGCCTGGTGTCCGTGGTCATCAAAAATCGCAGAGAGTGATACATGAGTGGAGTCCCATCGAAGAAGACCGGTGAATGACTGTTCATGAGATAGCTGAGCGTCTGGGTTCTTCAATGGGACTGTCCCCATCGTCTTACCGCTGACGTCATTGAGATGACGACAGTCAATTCGAGGGAAAGGGAGAGCAAGAGCCAAAACACAGCTGGACCACGGTCAATCCCTTGTCCTCAGGCCCTGCATCCCCCCCCCCCCCCCCCGCCCCCGGTTGGCTTGGGGCTTCATTCGCCGGCCGAACCACCTCAAGTCGGGTTACAGCGAGAGCAGCTGTTACCGCAGAGCAGCTACTGCCGCGTATGTCGTCGGCGGTTCTGACTGTTTGCACGATGGAGTAGCGACGCTTGACGAGGGGAGCACGCCTAAAGTGACCTGGGTGGACTCAGCGACCGCCACGCCTCAGGGGGCGTCCAAGCCATGCAATTACAGCTCATCCATTGGTGCAGGTGTCACCACGAGAAGCGTCTGTAAGATTTTGTTATGGTCAAGTCCTTATGCCGGTCCTGGGCCTGTCTCAGAGGCACACTTCCTCATTTCGTTGCCGCGATGGCTGTCTGGGTCAGGGATGCCGAGCAACTTCGAAACGATGGCATGTGCCTTTCACCGCGGTTTGCACAGCAGACTGTTTCGGCCTCACAAACGGCACAGTGGACTGCTTCAGCTCGGCCCCGCGTGCTGATGTCCGGCCTTCGTGCACCTTCCACACCGCGGATCATTTTAGGACATAACAGTTACGTGCTTCAAAAGTCTCACGCATGTAACATTTGATAAAATCCAGCACACAAACCCTGTCGGGATACAATGACACGGTGATGGACAATGGCGTCATTGTCAACGATATTCCCATTCTCACTCCCGATGCATTTTGCCGCCGTCATTTCATCACCTGACGAGACTTTGAGAACGTTCATCTCCCGCCCCTCAAAACTAAATCACTGTGCCAAGGATCCGGTACCCGGTGCCCATGGGCTTGTTTGACACCAAGTAATGGAGAACTATTAGTATGTTATGTTGCCACTAGATGTCCCTATTACGGTTTATCTGTGTGGCTGCTTCCTAACGAAAAGCCCAGAAGGCGTGGAGCCGCTTAGAACAGGCGACCAAGGGTCCGATTGGAGTGTCCCAAGGGGCCTAATGACTGCTCGGGATCCATATCAAAGAGCCTGGCTCCGCGGGCCGGGATCCTCAAATGCCCGTTAGAGAGCCTCTTACGCTAAGGGGGCGCTTAGAGCAATGGTGACCCGTATGTCAGCCGGAGACCGACAATATTGAACAGTCAGTCCCGTGTCGTCCTGGGGCCCATGTACGAAGTGTGGACAAGGCCGAGGCCCGCGAATGCCAGTCGAAAGATCTCTTGTATCGGTCGGGGGCAGACATATCTCGGTAGGGGTCTCCTGCATTGGTAGTAACTAATACGCCATCCACTCAGTACCAGCCAGGCCCTTTACCTTCAACAGGGGGAGGTAATGCATTATCTCCCCATTCTCGCTTAACGCCGCATCTTTGTACCGCCTTGTTTATCCAGGCCAGGCTACATGCACCAGCCATGGGTGAGCGCAAGTGCCCCTGGGCGGCGATTTTTCAAAATGATGGGGGGGCAGAGTCTTGGAAGTCGCCATACAAGGCCAGGTGCGAAAAAAACTTCTCAGATTTTGTCCAACTCGTGCTCTGGGTATCCATATTCCTAAGTACAGGTATGAATAGAAATATATACAGGCATATATATATAAATATATATATATATATATATAACTTATGAAATATATACATTATAACCTACAATTACTGCATTTACTTTTAAGTTGTCTGCCGTGTGTTTTCAAGCCACGTGCAGCGTCCGCCGTGTAGTTGTGCCGCTTAAACTCACGAGTGTACCGTTCACGGCGACCGTGTCCAGGCCCGGCAGAGAGAGAGAGAGAGAGAGAGAGAGAGAGAGAGAGAGAGAGAGAGAGAGAGAGAGAGAGAGAGAGAGAGAGAGAGAGAGAGAGAGAGAGAGAGAGAGAGAGAGAGAGAGAGAGAGAGAGAGAGAGAGAGAGAGAGAGAGAGAGAGAGAGAGAGAGAGAGAGAGAGAGAGAGAGAGAGAGAGAGAGAGAGAGAGAGAGAGAGAGAGAGAGAGAGAGAGAGAGAGAGAGAGAGAGAGAGAGAGAGAGAGAGAGAGAGAGAGAGAGAGAGAGAGAGAGAGAGAGAGAGAGAGAGAGAGAGAGAGAGAGAGAGAGAGAGAGAGAGAGAGAGAGAGAGAGAGAGAGAGAGAGAGAGAGAGAGAGAGAGAGAGAGAGAGAGAGAGAGAGAGAGAGAGAGAGAGAGAGAGAGAGAGAGAGAGAGAGAGAGAGAGAGAGAGAGAGAGAGAGAGAGAGAGAGAGAGAGAGAGAGAGAGAGAGAGAGAGAGAGAGAGAGAGAGAGAGAGAGAGAGAGAGAGAGAGAGAGAGAGAGAGAGAGAGAGAGAGAGAGAGAGAGAGAGAGAGAGAGAGAGAGAGAGAGAGAGAGAGAGAGAGAGAGAGGAGAGAGAGAGAGAGAGAGAGAGAGAGAGAGAGAGAGAGAGAGAGAGAGAGAGAGAGAGAGAGAGAGAGAGAGAGAGAGAGAGAGAGAGAGAGAGAGAGAGAGAGAGAGAGAGAGAGAGAGAGAGAGAGAGAGAGAGAGAGAGAGAGAGAGAGAGAGAGAGAGAGAGAGAGAGAGAGAGAGAGAGAAGAGAGAGAGAGAGAGAGAGAGAGAGAGAGAGAGAGAGAGAGAGAGAGAGAGAGAGAGAGAGAGAGAGAGAGAGAGAGAGAGAGAGAGAGAGAGAGAGAGAGAGAGAGAGAGAGAGAGAGAGAGAGGAGGAGAGAGAGAGAGAGAGAGAGAGAGAGAGAGAGAGAGAGAGAGAAAGGAAGAGAGGGAAAGAGAGGGAGAGAGAGAGGGGGGAGAGGGAGAGGGAGAGAGAGGGGGTGCCGGTGATCGAGCAGGGCGCCGGCGCCCAACCACTTGTCCTCACCCTCCTCCTCGAGGATCGCCCCGTGCAGGCCGGGCACGGGCGACCCCGTCATCGCGTCTCTCTGGACGGCACCGGCCGGGCGTCACTGCAGGTCGACCGCTGCTCTGGCGGACGACTGAGAAAATTTCGGCATCACAGCCCTGACGCCAACTGGTTAAATATCGCCGCATTGCCCAGTCTAAGTAACCTAGTGCGCTATGAAGCTGGATGGTGATATCACCACTTACGCCGAAGTCACTGCCCAGTCTAAGTGACTTAGTGCGTCATGAAGCTGGATGGTGATATCACCATTTACGCCGACGTCACTGCCCAGTCTAAGTGACGTAGTGCGTCATGAAGCTGGATGGTGCTATCACCATTTACACCAACGTCATTGCCCAGTCTAAGTGACGTAGTGCGTTATGAAGCTGGATGGTGTTGTCACCACCGACACCTACGTCACTGCCCAGTCTAAGTGACGTAGTGCGTTATGAAGCTGGATGGTGTTGCCACCACTCACGCCTACGTCACTGCCCAGTCTAAGTGACGTAGTGCGTTATGAAGCTGGATGGTGTTGCCACCACTCACACCTACGCCACCGCCCAGTCTAAGTGACGTAGTGCGTTATGAAGCTTGATGGTGTCGTCGCCACTCACGCCGACGTGTAGTCCCTGCAAAACATTGTCTTGTATCTAACCATGTGCGTGTGCGGCGACACCCCGAAAATGCGTGAATATAGATGGTGAATATGGTGAAGGTGGAAAAATAAAAAAGACATATAGTGAATTGTGCAAAGAGTGTTTGAACTTGGAGTAGCCTCGGCCCTTGTATTGCATAAACGGATCTAGCTGCCTAGTGGGCCAGGAATTTTGGATGGCATTGCCCACATGCGGGCATGTACGGCTGAACGATGTTTTTACATCCGCGCGACACCATGAAACCTTGCTTATGGCGTCAATGAAAACATCTTGCTGATGGCGTCAATGAAAACATGCGATGAAAATGGGACGATGGCGGCTTTCGGCCTGGCCGCGTGCGACACATTGCGCCACCGCCAATTCCAGCCAATTTATGTTAAAAAGGGAGACGATTACAGAGCTAAACTGAATCCTGTCACATTGGTGCGGATTAAGCTTGAGTGTGGGCCTCAGACGCGCAAGGAGCTGGCGTCACTTATGGCCGGCTGTCCAGCATCGCCACCGAACAATCCTAAGAATACAGACCTTTCGCGCTGTTTTAATCGCTCCCTGGCACTCTGTGTTCGCTCCTCGTTCTAGGCCCTCTCGCTCTCGGTCTTGTCGCTATCTCCCGCGGCAAGACCAAGAGACAGCCAAAGAGACCAAGACCTTTCCCACCTGCCCGCTCCCTGTCTCGCCTATGGCCCTCCCCCTGCCCCCCCCCCCCCCCCCCCTCCTCAACGCACAGAGCTCTCCTTTTAACAATCTCACCGAAGCTATCAATAACTATCATTTTGATGTTGCGTTGCCAGATTTTCGTCTCCCGTAAAGAAACTGAGCCCAGTAACCGAATTTGCGTGTTGAGTTAGATGTGCGAAAGCTGTAACATTCGCTTCTTGTGTACCTTGTATGAGGATGCTCCCAACAGTGATTTTTGGCATTATGTCACTGTCCAGTATGCTGCTGACGTACGAAAAGAGCAATGATCGTAATGTAGCAGGTCTTCGAGGCTGCGATTCTGTTTTGAGTCACAATATTGTGGTCAAATCACACTATTATTGTCCGATTTCTTGCAGTGGTGGCGTATACGCCAGTTCCCCCTCTTCCAAGCTACTCACGCTTCATGTATGGGGGACTGGTTGCTCTTAAGTAAATTGAGTCGTTAACCTTATTATTGTCTGCAGCGAGAAAATATTGGATGATTCGATCCATCGGAGCCGTCATAAACTTGCATGGTTGTAATTTCGGTGACACAGTTTTCCTAAAATAACTTTCTAAATGATTAAAACTGGCAAAATGTATCCGGGCAGGTGCTCAGTACTGGCCAATGGGGTGGTTTGCGCCTCTTGCCCTGTCGGGAGCGTCCGGCACGGCTCTAAGGGAACCGGCGGGGGAGCCGACCCCGCGACGCCGGGACCTCACTGGAGCGGGCGGCGTTAGGCACCAGGGTGAAGTGTTCATGGATTGGGCTTACTCAATGGCTTATAGGCGCTAATGGGCGCTCGTGCAACGGCTGATCCGGACTAGGGGAGGACTACATACGCCTTCGTGCGACGCTGGCATAGCCCCAGTGTTGCCGGTCGGCAGCCTATGCTGCTCGGCGGCCTGCAAGCCCGGGGAAGAAGCGCGACGTACATCGGCGTTCAAGCCAACAGCAACGCTGCACCGCCTCCCTGCCAACCTTCGTGGCCGGGCCCGTGCATCCGCTGGTCGGCCGGCCAAAATGGCCAGGACTGCGGAGCGCGGCTTACGTGCAACAGATGGTCAACGAAAAGCTGCACCTCACAACCTCGCTGTGACTGTGGCATTGTAAATCGCGCCCTTGGAGGATAGAACGACATGAGCGACATAGAGCGACACTGACATGCGGTGGCTTCTTCCACAGTGATGAGGGCCTTCTGTGGGTTTGCTCGGGATTGCCACTTTTGTCATGATCGTTGCGGAAAATAGGGAGACCAGACTTGTTTGAAATGAAACGTAAAACGCATCACGCTAGGCGTTGGAAGATATGTTGGTCTGCATGGAGAAATAATAGTACAACTGGGTAGCTTTCGCTACAACTGGGCTCATTGAGGAGCTGATTTGACGATCTCCGGCGTCTGATGTAATGTTGTTTCCTCTACGTGCGTTTGTGTGTGTGTCTCGCTCTGCTCTCTCGCTCCCTGTGCACAAAGCCAAATCTTGAATGACTTCGAGCAAGCGCGCACACGAGCAAAACTTGACGAGTCGTTCATCGGCTCGCAGCGCCTCTGCAAAATCCAACCACGATGTTCGAGTGTCGAACTGACGAGGGGTGTGCCGTTTTGCTCCTCCCACCCTTTTCCAGTGCTAGCTGTCGATCTCTATCCAAGACATTGAATAGGATATTGATAGTCCACGAACCAGATGGCTGCCGTGCGCCGCATGGAGCTAAGGGAGAGGTAACCGCGGAATCCGGACCCTCTGTTTAGTACGTTAAGATCCATGTTTGGCATTGCTTCGATCCATAACAATCTGTTGTATCAATTCGTTTGGTTCTCAAAAATGCCGCTACGTGGCATTTTGATTCTTCAGAGGTTAAAAACGTTAAACCAGAATGCACTATTAATGCAGGCAGCTCGGCTTCTCATTTTGCAGTCACCACTCAGCTAGAACTCCGAGGTTTGTTTTGGCATATTTCGTCAAGAAAAACCTCTATCGACTGGGATAAAAACACGCGCGCGAACGAGCCTTTGCTAGGGTGGCGCGTCACGTGGCATGCCGCCGACTCGCGCAGCACGGCTGGGCAGAAGGTCAAGGAGCCCGCGCGGCAGGGCCTGACAGTGTACGAGACCCACGCACCAGCGCCCGACAGAGGGTCACAGGACCCGCGCACCACGGCCCGACAGAGGGTCACGGGACCCGCGCACCAGGGCCCGACAGAGGGTCACGGGACCCGCGCACCAGGGCCCGACAGAGGGTCACGGGACCCGCGCACCAGGGCCCGACAGAGGGTCACGGGACCCGCGCACCAGGGGCCGACAGAGTATCACGGGCACCCGCGCACCAGGGCCGAAGAGGTCCGGACCCGCGCACAGGGCCACAGAGTCACGGGACCCGCGCACAGGGGCCGACAGAGTACCACGGGACCCGACCAGGGCCGACAGGGGTCTCGGGACCGCGCACGGGGCCCGCGGGGTCACGGGACCGCGCACCAGGCCCGACGAGGGTCACGGGACCCGCGCACAGGGCCGACAGAGGGTCACGGGACCCGCGCACCAGGGCGACAGAGGGTCACGGGACCCGCGCACCAGGGGCCGACAGAGGGTCACGGGACCCGCGCACCAGGGGCCGACAGAGTATCACGGGACCCGCGCACCAGGGCCCGACAGAGGGTCACGGGACCCGCGCACCAGGGCCGGTAGAGGATCACGGGACCCGCGCGCCAGGGCCGACAGAGGGTCACGGGACCTGTCCGCCATTCGGGAGCTCCGGGGCAAGAGCGTGATCGCCGGCCGTCTGATAGCGCCGGCCGATAAACACGCCGCGTGCAGTGTTTGTCCAGAGGACCGGTCTTGAGAGCGAGAGCGGGCGGTCGCGGTCGACCGCTCGCCGGTGGAGAGGGCCCGGGTGGAGGAGGGACGGCGGTTGGGCGACCGGGTCACGCGCCGCCAGTAAGCGCTCCGCGTCCTCGCCGGGCGGGCTGCCTGGTGCGGCAGTGACTGGCGGTTCTGCCGCGGAGAAAGACGCGGCTTCGCACATCGGCGGCGCGTGCCCGCGGTCCCGGTATTAACCTTGACACCGGAGAAATAACGCTTCGGAGTCGCGCCAGGGCGCGCGCTCGAGCAACAGCGGGGCGTCCCGCGCTGTGATCACCATCGAGCCGACGCCGACGACGCTCTCACCTCGGCACTGCGGACAGCTGGCTCGCCGTGCGGTGGATGCAGTGCGCTTGTGCCGCGGTGGAGTGTGGTGGCTCTGGCGCCCGTCCGTGCGGGAAAGGACGAACTGGGGCTACGGCCGACAGCTGGGAGACGGCGTTGAAAAATCACAGCCTGACGGAAAATAACGCTGGAAAACGGCCATCTGACGGGGGATTTCATTGGAAGACCATCGTCTGACGGTGCACAGGCCAGACCAGAGCAGAGACGGCGCCGAGAAGTCGTCAATCGTCTTGAGACGGCACCGAGGGGCGGCGTCTCCTGACGGCGGGCGCCAGTGAAAGGCGTTTTCTGACGCGCGAAGGCTTCGGAAAGCGTCCTCCTCGGCATCGCCGCCCGGGTGTACGGCGGAGAGCGCTGCTGGCCGGCACGCTGCCCGGCAGTGCAGCTGCAGCGCCTGAGCAGCGGCCGACCTGCAGTGACGCCCGGCCGGTGCCGCCCGGGGAGACGCGATGGCGGGGTCGCCCGTGCCCGGCCTGCCCGAGGCGATCCTCGAGGAAGAGGGAGAGGATGAGTGGCCGGGTGCCGGCGCCCTGCTCGATCACCGGCGCCGCTCGCTCTCTCTGCCGGGTCTAGACACGATCACTGTGACCCGGACACCCGTGAGTACATCCAGTGCGACTGCACGGCGAACACTGCGCTCTTAACAGCGCCTTTTTATTCTATCCCTTTCACTCCCTTTATTATCTCGTTTAATCTTTATGCTGTTTCAATTAAATCTAATCAATCCTTCTATCTTTCCATATCAGCCCTTTCTATAGTCTGTTATATAATATATATTTGTATTTCATTCTATATGCACTTAAAAAATACTTTCCAGAACAGGCTCATCGGCAAAAATAACTATAGTCAATTTCACTCCATCAGAGTGTGATTCGTAGGCAGTAGCTTCACCAACGAAAGCCCTTGATCAATAATCCAGACCATAATCAGGAGGTTTCAGTAGGAACAATTGGCAAAAACCTATATATAACCAACGCTTCAGCTCGCTTAAAGAGGTACGTACATTTCAGCTGCGCACCCGCCCAGCACCTCACCGGGGGAGTGTCGCTTTGGGAACCGATCGCAAAAATAACCTGCAGTGAATGTGCGGGACTAATTATCACAGTAGATGAGATGGAAAGTGTAGCTGGCACAGGCACTGGAGAATGCCGCGACAGGTGCGCGTGAAAACGCTGCCGGGCCGGGGACCTTCAATGGTACAATATTGACATGGCGCTGGTCTGAGGGTATGTTGCGTCGGCTGCCGACCCCGTTTTCTCCACCCATGTTACCCAATACCCAGAGCTTGCTGTGAAACGCCCTTTTTGCATTTACATAAAGCCGGATAAAACTGTTAACACTGATTTAGTGTGACCGCCACATTGTACGAATCGTGCAAACATGTGCTATTGCCGCATGGGTGACGGCTAGACTTTGGCGCTGCCCACGGCGGATGGATCCTATCTTATGTCTGCTTAAGCGCTTTATCTTAAGTGGGTAAGCCAGGTTCGCGCAGGGTCGTAACATAAGGAATGACGTAACCTCGCTAGGTTAGTATAGATAGCCTTGAGGCTTGTGGCCGCACAAAGTTGGTTACAGAGTCCACTGAGCAAATGGCTTGGTCGCTGGTTGGATTAAAGTCGGAGCAAACTCTTTGGGGGGGGGGGGGGGGAGGGGTATTGGAGATGGGTTCGATTGGGGTCTTTAACGTCGATAGCCTTTTTCAATGAGCCCGATGATACTGCTGACTTCGCAAATGGCATGGGACGCAACAACAAAGTTACGTGCATGTAGGGGAAACTAATTGTCGAACAAAATATACATTTTTTCTTTAGCCCTGTTTTGCGCGCAGTGTGAGGTGGTGCGGTAACGTGCGGGGAAGGGGGTAGACCGCATCTAGCCTCCCTCTTCTATTACCTTGAGAATCCCGGTATGATTTGCTCTCAGGAAGCAGTGATGGATTCGTCTCAACGAAGGTTACGTTTCTAAAACTATGCCATTTTCAGTGATTCGAATGGTACTTTGAGAATCACTGGTCCGTTGCGTCCAGATAACAACGAGCATCAGACCGAGCAGCTAGGTACAGAGGGGAATAGCGAACAAAAGTCGGTGAGGCCATGACACATTTTGACGGTTTGCCACACCATGTCTCTTCTTGACTACCTAGTGCCCATAGGCGGTCTATATAACTTATAACAGAATGCTACGGTATCCTTTAAAATCTGAACACTTTGCCACGGATCGATCATGCGAGGCCTTGAAAACGACAGTAATACAACAACAAAACTGTCGGGTGTCACTTTGTCATCATAGTGATCATCATTGCCACCATTCATCATCACTGTTCATCAAGGTTGTACCTAGTGTATTAAAAGGTGGACAGAAGCATACCCGAGACTGAGAGGTAAAGAAGCTCACCTTTTTTCTACATATAGTTTTGCCGATTTTAATTCCACCATTCCAAGGGCTGGCGCGCAAACACATTCGCTCATACATGCCTCATACTCGATAACTGTTTTACCCGAGATACGAGAAAGGAACAGCCAGTTGTTTGGTCCAATGCATGCAGACCAGTGCCAACGCTATTTTGTGGTACCTGGATCGCCTGTGGTCCTAATTATCTTTTATGAAATCAGAGCTCATGTGCTGAGTCATTGTCCTTAAATGGGAATGTTTCACATTTGAAGATCTTGAAGCAAGCATCAGATGTGACGAAACAAGCTCGCTTACAGCTATTAATATAATTTTCAAGTGGAAAGACCGCTCTAGAAAGCACAGTTCTCTGCTTAGTAAATATGCTCCTCAAGGCGCCATGGTTTGATCACATCATCGTATCTTACACAACTCGATTGAGAGCCGTGTTATATCTGGAAATCGCGCTCACGAACGCCAGATATGAACGCCTCGACCATTATATTTGTCTTGGCCTTGATCGGCGCATGGCTCATGTGATATTAGGATTTGATTGATGTTATCATGACATCATAAGTGCCAAGGTGGCTTTGAAATACTCTCCCTAATATAGCTCTTCACATTTTCGCGGGCGTGTAGCTTAGAAACTAGAAGGGCTTAGGTCTTGAAAATGACAGGATTGTGAACAGCATCGAAAGGTTTTCAAGATGGCTATTTCCGTTCAAAACCCCACTTATTTGGGAAACACTCTCTTTAACGCGCACCCACCCTGGGAAGTTGACTTCTCCCTCTACGGTGTTTCGAGCACAAGAAAAAAATAAACACTCTCAGCAACACGAAAGTTTCCGTTCCTGTTTGTCTCTTAATTTCACATCTTTTGTGCATATGTAATGTATTGATCTCCCCAAGATTAGTGACCTAGGTCGGGTCAAAGAGGTTAAAGCCAAAATTGTTTACCCCATAACTTTTTGTGGGTCACTTGCTAGTATTCAAACTTGCTTTAGTAATAGAACATGGTGTTTCCTACAATCTGTTCATTCAAATTTTTCAAAACAGGCATGTCAGCGACGTGAAGTCAGGCCAGTTGTGGCTAATTTTTCGTAAGCAATGCAAATTTGTGCGCATTTTTGTGAAGTTTTGGTGTTTACATATGTGAAAAGGGTGCAAACTCACATGCGCAGCCATCATATGACTACAAAGCACATGACACTGGCCCAGATCATGACCTACCTACATGGGTATTTTCCGCAAAACACATACTGAGCTAGAAATATGCGAGTTTGTTTCGTAGCTTTGGGTGCAGAATTTCAATGCTCCACTGAAGACATGTTGTGATATCATTCTTACCTATGATAAGGTCAAAATAGGCCAGATGAGGGCATGCAAAGTCATATGAGGCCATGCAAAGCCCAGGACCTACGTTGTCAGTGGCGGAAAAGCCAGATCAACAATTGTGACGCGGGTAACTGTTTTCTTATCGTGTTTGTGAGGCCGATGGTGTGCAATTTCATGGTTCAGCGTGCCTTTTCTCAGTTTGTTACGAACACATTGCCAGGCTTCGAATAGACTTTGTATAATGTAGACAACAGCTATGAGACATTGAACACTTCTAGATGTCCAATACACTATTTCTGACCACGGCAAAACATTGCTTTGGTCGCATAGGCCCGGCTAGCACTTATATTTTTCAGTTGCATGACCAACACATTTGACCTAAGTGGACCTCAGATGGCCTCCAGGTCAGCCTAACATAGTATTCTTGTGTCTGGAATACTTTTGTTCCACAGCTGCACCTAATGAAATACACGCAATCAGGAGTACAGTGTAAACGGCATCGTTCTTGTAGGCTACTGGTAGACCAATTTTGAACGGCGGGCTGGTCTGACCTGGCCCTTGTGGGGGATTACAAATGGTCGAAATGGACTCCTCACAGTCTTAACGCTTCTTGCCGTGCCATGAAT
Source organism: Pollicipes pollicipes (assembly GCF_011947565.3). NCBI lineage: Eukaryota > Metazoa > Arthropoda > Thecostraca > Pollicipedomorpha > Pollicipedidae > Pollicipes > Pollicipes pollicipes. Next base: position 22,628,067 of record NW_023596746.1, on the reverse strand, counting down.
ATCCCTCTTGACATGTTAACAAGGGTAGCTGCGATTATCAGAACGACCGTTTTGACCCTTCGAAGCCTCTTTTATTTTCATGCAAAATTTTTCATTTTCATGCAACACTTCCATGCAACAAGCGGATGTAATGGTACAAAGATCACACACACACACACACACACACACACACACACACACACACACACACACACACACACACACACACACACACACACACACACACACACACACACACACACACACACACACACACACACACACACACACACACACACACACACACACACACACACACACACACATGCACACAAGCCCACTCAGTCACCAATCTTACCGACGAATAAGTAATAGGCATCTTAGTAAACACATATGACACTCCAAAGCAAATTCACACAAAACGAACATTGCAACAAATCAACATGACAAGTGCACTGGAACACATCGCTGGCGGCCCCCTGGAACGGAACTGGAATAACAAACACATCCATCGCTTCCTGAGTCGAGCGTTGGGTTTGCCCGGTGTGGCGGTAAACCCCGTCTGAAAATGACGCTGCATTTGCTAAAGCGGTGATCAGGACGTGAAATGAGTGGAGAGAAGGACGTTTTTACGGCGATGTTTTGCTTTACGATTTGTTACTTTTGTGGGGCACGCCGGTCAACAAGCGGCCACGGACCGAACAGGTATTGTTGGCCGCAAAGCCGGGCAATGCTGTTTCGCGGACAGCTTAAATATCTGGCAGCAGACGTCGTTTTGGGGGTTTAAGATGCCTGATAATTATTGGACCTGTTAAGCAGGTCTGCTTGGCCATATGTAACTGGAAGTTGCGTACCGGAAATTATGTGCACGTCGTCTTCTCCAAAAGTGAATGATGAAGCTAACTGGACACTTCCGACATTGAAATGGCATGACATATTGCATGGGAGACACCACGGAACGCAGGCCGCTGCCGCTGTTGCTTGGCTTCCGCAGCCGCTGCAAAACACCGATGCTCAGCCGGATGTAACGCCAACCACCATAGCGGCAGTCCCTGACCGGCGAAACACGAATGATAAAGCCCCAACAGGAGCCTTGTCACCACACACGTGTCACCCCCAGACAGCCCCGACCGTGTAAGCGGTGGCGCATCACCTGGTTTTGCTCGTTTGTAGGTAGGTAGACCGTTTACGTATAGCAGTCAGTAATGTAGTTTTGCAATGAGGGTGCTCACTGTTGGACGTGGACGTGAAAGTGAACGTGAACGCAAATGTGGACGTGGACGTGGACGTGGACGTATGTCCGATGCATGTTAGAACACGTTTGCACACACGCACAATATCGATATTTTGTCCGAACCCGCAATGACCGTGAGTAGACAAAATGAACACTACCCACGCTATTACCACGTGGACATGGACATCGATCGGGAAAGACGAAATTTCACATAGTTTCCTCCAACCACCAAGCCCCGGAGCCTCCTCTGACTTTAACTTTTTAGGAAATTTGGGTGCAACGTGTAAAAAACCTTGGGGAAGAAGTCATCGGGCATCATGGGGTTCTGACACCAAGTTTCAAGGGGTCGGAAATGGCGACCACAAAAATGTGGGCGAAATCTGCTTCTTCCTTTTTCCGTCGCACGGGGTAAAATTACGGAACAACCGGCTTATTCAGAATAGGCAGTGTAAGATAACTATCAGCTGGTTTGCATTACATATCGATAGTTAACGTGGGCACCAGTGGGAAGTTGTCGTTTAAATATTGCCTGTGCTTGTACAACAGACCTTCCTTATCTAAGCTGTCGCCTGAACAAACATTCCACGACGATCGGGCGTAAGTGTGTTAAGGACGACGCAGTACTTTATCACA